>NC_060123.1:551847138-552160792 GCF_021461395.2 Schistocerca americana | reverse complement strand
CTCGGTCCGGAACATAGTTTTAATCTGCCAGGAAGATTCATATCAGCGCACACTCCGCTGCAGAGTGAAATTCTCTTATTACTTCCTTTTTTATTACTTCACAAAAATGACAGACAAATCTCCCGAATGCGAGTCCACTATGCCACTTCGCTCGGTGCGCCGCAGAGCCCGTATCGTTGCTCCAAATGAAATATTAGTTCTTAAATGTAAGGTGATATCCCTTCACTACTGCGAAAATTGTAGGACTGAGATTAACAGAATATCGAGTAATATCTTTTGGTAAATGAACTAAAAACTGACAGTTGCAGGAGACATGGAGTAATTTATAACATTTTCACACAACTGTGATACTGGTTCAGGGAAAATCGTCGAAATAAATGTACCGTGAATGCACAATTATCTGTCACTTTGATCTCGTTACGCCTCTATAGTTAGTTTAATGACACGTCCTCAGTGACAGCAAACGTTCAGAGCTTCGATCTACAGTACTACGGCCTGTAAAGGGAGTACATCATCTACATCAGGTGACAATGTTGCAGCAACCATCTGAAAGAGTTCTGCCCACAGCAGACAGATTGACATCGGTCGAAGCGTAACTGATTGCTTGCGACCAACAACTGTCAAGAAGAACGAGGCGGCTTTTTTTGTCTTCCGCTAGGTGCCGTCAGACAGCCCCGGCGATCTACAGTACATAAGGTGGAATGCTGCTGGCCACGTCATACGTTGTACGGGATGTAAACTACTGAATGTAAAAACAGAAGCGATGTAGCGCAAGGACAGTCTGAAGCGGTGAAGGTACGTCAGCACACTTGGTGGAGTTTCAATATTCGCAAACATTTTGTGAGCTTTGACGTAAAATATCTTTACTGATACACCTCTAGCTGAGACGGTCAACATCCTGCAGACGTTAGCAACTCGGTGCTGTCGTGCCTGCCTTCTACATATTCTAGTTGATAGGGCAAATCCCACGAACAGACAGACGGATTGGCAATGTCGGCGAAAGTGCACTTATGGTGTGACTAGCTCTTCCGTTGCGTGCTGCAGTTGGCAATTTGTTAACGTTGACGGCAGCCATTCGGATGACAGTGCGATGCAACCAATGATAATCATGCAGCTTATAATGCTGGTCGTCACAAATAATTTTTCCGAATATGTCACGACTTCTGAGGTTGAAGGTTAGGTTAGGAGCTAGAAGCAAAATTCGTAATGTCTCATTTCCAAGGTGGCGCTTAGAGTGGGATTAACAGCTGACCTCAAGCTGCCGTGAGTGAAACAACATACGTGATAACTTCATGTACGAAGCATGGGAAATTACGAACGAGCTACCCACATCTCACTCTTAATTCGTCGTGTTCAGTTCCCGTCATTCATGACGCAAACCACTACCGAGAACAGCGAGCAACGGAAAAGCCGCGAATACCGTAAATGTACTTTTACCGCTATGGGTTCCCGCCTTTCCCCTGTGGCAATTGATAGGTTCATGAAAGCCTTCACCCAAACAGCCGCGCCGCTGTGTCCAAGGTGTCGTCTGAGGTACATGAACGAAACTTGCGTCATATTGCCGCTCAGAGATGCAGAACTACTCAACTTTCGTCAACATCAACAGCCTACTTAAGACCATACAATTTACACTAGAAACAGAACAGTGGCACGATTCCCTTCTTGGGTGTGGAAATGTACAGAACACCTAGCAACAAACAAAGACACAGGGTATACAAGAAACCGACGCACACCAAACGGTACTTGCATGCAGAGTCAGAGCACAATCCTGCACATAAGAACGCCTTGTGCATACACTGACAGCCCGAGCTCACGGGATTAGAAAAGCTGACAACTTCCAGCATGAACTAAGCTTTCTCCGGACAACATTACGTGCGAATGGGTATAGCAGTAATAACAGACCCCGATCCATGAGGAACAGCGAACATAAACATAGGAACATTAGAACCTCTTCCTGTTCTTCTTACCTTTCATGGGAGGCGTCAGTGACCGTGTCTGCAAGATGCTGCACCGCAGAAGAATTGTGTAGATCTTTCAGAGTGGCTGGAAGATTCGAGATACGTTGAGACCTACGAAGGATGCCCTCGACACTGAAGGCACTTTCGAATTCCGATTCCATTGTGGCAACGTGTACTTTGTCGAAACCGGGAGACCGATTAGTATTCACGTGTGGGACCACGAAAGCTAGTACGACTGGGGCAGCAAGAAAAATGAGAAATAGCCGAACACCACCTGGAATGAGGCCGATCCATTAATTTTCAAGAAGCTTCTTGCTCTCTCGGCGCCCGTGGATGCAGTTACGGAAAATAAGGGAGGCTATCAAAATAACTAAATTCCCCAACAGCACGAACATGATGGCTACCATCTACCGGTAGCCTGGCAACCAGACATTTCAGTGTAAGCGGCAGCTACACTAGACCCCAGTTCACCACCATCAACAAGCGGCCATACACAACTGCCGTGCGCCGTCGAATTCTCGTTGCAGGAAAACTCTGCCACCGACTACAACCTGTCGATTCGCTGTTGTCTGCCAATCAGGTGCTAGAGCAGCCCAGCCAATATCTACCGTTCAGCCCTCCTTCCAAAGACATGGAACTATCCAGTAACATACTACAACGTGATGTCTGTTGTCACCTAATAACTGAAATGTGACAGTACATGGTGTGTCCTGTTTATCCGTGTCACCCAAATAAGTTCTTGTCCAGAACAGAAATAGAAAATGCATCGATCAAATGTTGTTTAGCTACCATGGGCACATTCACGAGAGTGGTTTCCGTTCTTGTCACTTTGCTCGTTACAAAAATATGAACACCAGCACGTCTTTTTTGAACGGCACCCTACGTTTTTATTCTGTAATCCTTTTCCTCTCCTCAAGATCTGTTCAGAAACGTACTACAGAGTATCACTCACGTAAACATAACGTTATTAAAAACGTTACACAAAACTGACTACCACTCTTCTACACACATTGCGGCACCCGCGGAAATGTAACACGCCCACTTTCTTGATTTGGCAGTTAGCAAATGAGCAAATGAAAAAAAAGGAAAAACGCACACTTGTTATTCAATCGACCTTCAGCTGAAGTTTTGTGAGAGTACGGAGTCCACCAGCGAAAATAAGGTAGAAATCGATGGAGAATCTATATGAGCCAATATGGAGATCACTTGGCACGGAAACATCGTACGGGAATATATTGTTCCGATATTCCTGTGACTAAAAGATTTTTAAAATTTTGTGGTCCTCTGTCACAAACTTACGTCAGACAAACTTTGATCACTTCTGGATGACTGATCTCCAAAAGCCAATTGCTCTGAATATAATAGATGTACCGAAGTTCTCCACATTCATTACGTATGTATGGCCGTGAGAATATATGTTATGCTTCCGCAGAAAGCTGCCGTATATTTGACGGCTGTGTTTTGGGGCTTACCTCTGACTCCGTGCTCTGACTGCATTTCGCGGCTTTGTAAAGATTTTGCTGACCAGGGACGCACCACATTCACGTTTCTCGCAAGTCGCCTCATCTCAAACTGTTGCTAAGCAACGACGTGGACCGCTGCTGAGATCCCTGTACTGTTGAGACTTGCGTCGCTTCGCATTATGTTTACTCTAAGCGGATCTGCAGAAAATAATCATTGCACTATTAAGGAACCTATCTAGCGATAATAGTATGGGATAACTGTGCTTTTCCCTTAAAAAATTATTAAAAAAAATAAACTGGGAAGGAAACGTGGAAAAATTAGTAAAATTAATTAGTCAAAAGAAGTTCTCCCTATGTTAAAACAATGAAAGATTGTTTCGAAAACCTTACTGATGTGAAGATACGCGAATCATTCACGTCTTTTATCCAGGTCAAAGATAAATCTGTGCTAGGACTCGAACGTTAGTAAACTGAATATATAGGACGGAAGGGACTAGACGTGAGCAAGTGTACCATCCGAGGTTATGGCGAAGCATCCGTCATTAGTAACACATACAATGGTGTGCAAAGAGGAATGAAGTCAAAATTTAAATTAAGTTCTTAAAGGCGCTGTAGAGGCCAGAACGCTAACTCGCTCATCAATAAACGGCGCTATATTTCTAAACAGTTCAGAGCATCCACAAATTTTTTGGTGTCATGTAGGATTCAGAACATTCTTCCATGAGTACTTCCACGGTAATGATAAAGTTCCCTCATCCAATGCACTGGGCTGACAGATATGAAACTACCCACATCAGTGTAAGGCTCTATTAAACACAATGTACAAGAGCAAGAAATGCAACGAACAAAGTGCAGCAATAGCTCCTAAAACCCTAATCTTACCCTTTTAAGTTCAACAGAAATCGCGGACATAAATCTGAAAATACAGACGTATCGTTGGCAAAGCAATCACACCAATCAATTATTTGTCGGTGGTGGGTGGGGGGGGGGGGGGGGGGGGGGAGGCGGATCACGGAAAACCTCAATCTGGATGGATGGACGATGATTTGAATCGATGTGCTTCCGAATGCGAGTGCAGTGTCTTAGCACATCGACATATCGCTCCGTTGTTCTCAGAAATATCTGCTATCAAATGATCGTCTGACAAACTGCTTAACGAAGTTTTTAACATCTGTGAAAGTGGACCACTGAATGTAAATTGCCTAAAAAACGAGCTATATAAACATTAGAGGCTGACAGAGCCCGTAACAGGGCATAAAATAACACTTTTTTGTCCCGTGACTGACACAGGAATGAACTATGTGAAAGTGTGTTACGAATGCACATGTAACAGTAAAACCAAGTAGTAAAACAATTCTTCGTATCTACCGTCGGTAACGACGATCTTAAAAATGAAACGTTCAAAATTTTCAATAACATTTCCTTACGACATTTCTCTTCAGTTTGCAGCATAGCTAATGTTGCTGAAAACTTTACTTAAGGCCATCCTGATGTATCGAACGGAACCCACGGCTGTTGCAAAAGTTGCTCTTTCTTTTTCCATGCTAAAATTATTTTCAAAAAATAATTATGTTCTACAGTGAGTCAGGAATGGCTATCTGGTTTTTAAATACTGTCAATAGGAGGAAGGTGGCGTGAATGCTCATAGGCTTCTCTGATGAGAGGGAGATTGCGATAGAAATGTTGAAAAATCTAAATTGGCAGAATTCCAAACAATACGCTGTACGTCGCTCCAGAACGTGCTTGGAAATCTCCGAGACTCTTTCGGCATAGAAACCCGAATGTTCTTCAGCTCACTACGTATCTGTTCTGTAGATGCAGTACAGGTAACGTTATGGGATAACAGTTCGCAAAGAGTCGCAAGACCATTCATTCTTCCCACACCTCCATTCGCGAATGAAGGAGTAACAGACTTGATGCACGGCTCAGTAAAAAGTATCCCATTCTACGCAGTTTACAGTGATTCGCAGACCATCTACGAAGATTACTTATGCAGTAAACGAAAAAGCACGAAATACTATTTTTCTAAAAATATAATTGACAATTTTTACACATACAAGATCGAGAGAAAAGGTCATTTAAAGAACGGAAGAATATATCTCACTATATGCAAATACATTTCATTTAGTAGTTTACAATTTCACATGGACGTTAAAATTCATGTACTTCTTTGGAATTGTCTATTCATTCTAATTCTTTCGCGCAGTTCAGTATTTGTTATTACTTCAATTTTTGTGACATTATTGCGCTTTTTAATTAGTAGGTTTTTATGTTTTTATTCTGAACTTAGTAAGATTGTCTTACTGATTAAATAAATATTTCATAAAGACAGATTATCGAGGGTATTTTAATTCCGTCTTTTCAAGTACAAGAAAATGCGATTTTTGTCACAAAACGCGTTTCGTTTTATAGAAATGAAACCTCATCAAAGGCAATATTTCTTGTCTCCATTGTCGCGAATATCAGGAAACGCCATCTGCTTGCACGTGTTTAGGATGATTGAGCAGATCAGTGTGGGAAAAGGCGAGAATGAACGGTTCCAAACAAAGAAATAACCCCAAAACGTGCAGTAAGATAGCGTTTTCTGATGTGAGCGAAAAACCAGGAATGAAATACAGCCACTGATAATGTTTTATTTAAGTAAAACTCGTTTGCTGACAGAAACATGTTTTTTTCTTGTAGTTGCAAAGACGAAATTAAAGTACCCTCAATAACTTAAAAGCATCTTCGGACAATACGGCTACACAAGTGAAGAATTCATAAGACAAAATTTGGTTTTCTGCTTAGTTAAATTAAGTTCTGTAGTGTACAATATTTGCTTGTAAAATGAAGGAATGACGAACAGCTATTTCATGTACGGATTAATCGCAGGAAAATTAAGATTATATTTCACTTCACCGAAGTATTTAAAATAAAATAGACTGTTTATTAAAGTTTATCTTATTTATTTAATTTTTAAACACCAACTGGGAAGAGAGCGACCGGGGAAAGATGACTTTCTGATCGCACTGATGTTCGTGGACCCAATGCGGCTTTAAATGTGTAACGTAATGAAACGATAAGTGGAAGATACTTTTCTACAGAGCTCACAACTGTCTCGCAAGTCTTAATGTCCTGGGAAATTGCTTATCGGTATCTGAGCAGATGCTCTGCATACTATACGTCCGGCATGGTTTGTATCACTTTTTTACTAAAAAATCACTAAGACCGAGGATGTACCGTGAATGAACGTGCTCTATACAGACGATCTACACTTCTTATTTCAGAATTACTGTTGACGCAATTTCGTCTGAAAGGAGAGTTGCAGCCAGTATAATTCCAGGAACGGCGTGGAAACAGAGCAATTTGGTTGTTTGGCGCACAGTGTGGGGGGACATCTGATTGCATAGCCGCGCGAAAATTCATACATGTCCGTTGGTCACTGTTAGACGCCCTGATGCACAAAGATAAGGTACTCTCGCTATACACACAACTCTTCAATCGTACAATCACCCAGACTTTCTAGTAATAAGAGGCGGTTCGTGATCTTATGGAATTTTTCTATCGGAAGAACTTCTCACACATTATGATGCCCACTTGTCAGCGAGGACTTGAATGCTGCTTTAACGAGATAAATTACAGTCCTTCAGGGAGCATCAGAGTTTCTTCTAGGCGTCCATATTTTTCTAGGAATGGAGTCATCTGCCAATAATAGCCTTGAGCCATATCTCCGGGAGTGTGTTACGTCGTTCTGAAGCTTGAGTGGCATCTAGGAACAACGACTAAATGTTGTACCGTATTCGGTATTGTCTAGACACGTACCCGATACAAAGTATTCGTTACTCAGTACTTTCATTAATGATCGTCACTATAATGTGACCGTGACACAATTTTTTTTTTTTGCTAACCTAGCAAGTTGTGAGGACAATCTTGGCTCAAAAATGGTTCAAATGGCTCTGAGCACTATGGGACTCAACTGCTGAGGTCATAAGTCCCCTAGAACTTAGAACTACTTAAACCTAACTAACCTAAGGACAACACACACATCCATGCCCGAGGCAGGATTCGAACCTGCGACCGCAGCGGTCCCGCGGTTCCAGACTGTAGCGCCTAGAAACGCTCGGCCACCAGCGGCCGGCGGACAATCTTGGTCGTGAATGCATCATTGACTGGGTCCTCTTTGCTAAGTAGATTTTTCTCCTCCATATACGGTAGTGATAAAAAACCGCCATGGCCGTAACAGCTGAAGTTCCAAAAATTAATCTTGCTGTCATATCAAAAGAATTCCGAACTGAATCGGCACGCCACTGCTCACGTAGTCTGCTACAGGTAGACTTGCAGTTCTCCCATTCGGTAGCGGCCTCTGCAAATGCAAAGCTGTATACTGGGCACTTGCTCTAGCTCTACTGAAATCCCCACTTCGTCACATGGGCTGTCAAAAAGCTGTCGATTTTTCGTGCGGCACGAACCGTAGCGTGTGTAAACTAAGGAACTGGAGGATTACCAATACTGTCGGCTCCTCCAGCTTTGCATGTGGGAAAGGAAACTTGACGAGTGAAAAAATGTATTCGCTACTTCTTGTCTTAACGGCTTGCTCTGCTGAGAGTAAAAAAATTCGAGTAATACTAAAACATGCGAAAACGAAGACATGCAAGTATTGAAACATTTCCGTTACTCCGAGTCCGGTGAACGTAAACGTTAAACAGAATCGTAACAGTGTTTCGCATTTCATAGAATACTCTTTACTTAGCAACAGCCCTAGAGACACATAAAAGTAATCTTATACCCTATTAACTGTTCTAGTGCCGTACAAGAGTTTCTCGTTAGTTTCATCTTTATATGTCTTTGGTTTCTTAACTACTGCCCCTGGCTGTGCAGCGGATAGCGTCGCTTGCTGATATTCTGGTGGTCGCCAGTTCAAACACAACCACTAACAATTAATTGTTATTCGGTGTTTATCGTTTCTGGAGGGTTCTGGTGGAAATTTCTTATCTTTGTTTACTCTAGAATATTCGATGTTTGCATAAATAGCAGGACGCTCCATCCAGAAGGTCAGATTTCTCTCTTTACGTTGACATTTTTAATCAACGTACTTGCAATGCTAACTATTGTACTCTATTGACGATCGTACTTCCGGGTTTTGAGTTGACTGTGGTAACCAGGTGACACCAATATGGTAACAAATTCTGATACTGTTGTATGACGCCTTCTAATTAAGTTTTATCATGCAAATTAAGATCACTGAAAGACGATTAAGGGAACATATTATCATTTCTTGACTATGTGTGACTTCTAAGACACTATCGTATCTGTTGGTAAGAACACTTATTCGTCTAGTTGAGGCTTACTACTCGATAAGAAATTCGTGGTTGCAACGGCAACCAGCCGTCTGCTTTTATCTTCCCTCCATGTTAACACGAGCAGGCGAAAAGTTGTACCACTTCACTTTTCTTTCTTTTCTTGGGGGGGGGGGGGAGGGGAGGGAGAGGCGTAGCGCCTTCACATCGCTCCTGTCACTTGTTAGGACGATATCGTTATAGGCATGAGTCATCGACAGCTGACATGGACCTGAGTTACAGAGCTGCACGTAGTTGTACTAGTAGGTGGCAGAGGTGAGCAGTTGACGGACAGTGTTAGCAGTCGTAGTCAAAACAATGTTGTAAGGTTATGTTTGATTAATATTTAATGTATTTGCATAATTATAATTGTTTTATATGTGTAGTAATTAGCAGTGTGAGTGTTGTATGAGTGAAGAAGAACAGAAGTAAATGAAAACTATACAGGGGATTTACTGAGAGGTGGCATGAGCCCCCTGTCATATTTCTATCTTACGATTCTCCTCTCTAATTGCATGTGGTGGAAAGTTGCTATTCCTTCACACACGGACTTCCCACGCAGCGTCTCTCATCACCCGGGTGGTCCGGTGACAGGCGGGCTCTGCTGATTTTGAAAGGGTGTGAGGGAGTCGAGTGAATGCTTTCCAGACGCCGACATTGTCAAAAGACACGCCCGGAGGGGCCTGATGTAGCGGCTGGGCTAGAGGTTCCGTTACTTCGCAGAAACTTAGCGAAAACACTTTCTGGCGGGCTACCAGCGAGGTGTGGGAATGACTTGTGTACCCAGGCAGTTGTGGCGGGAAAATTCCCGCGCTTTCTGCAGAATAGTAACTGTGATTGGCTTGCTCAGGGCATAGCTCCATGACGTAGCAAAATTAGCGCAGAAATTGGCGCCAAGAATCTCCATTGGTGGAATGGTAGTGCTCCTGCAATGGAGTGGAATTTTCTGCCGGTTTTCGAGTTGCTGATTGGAACGTTTAACCACGGCCACTGTCGTGGGGGCGGGAATGTTCCGTGTTTGGCATGTACGGGTGCTCTAGGGTAGTCGGCTCTCGCTTTTCGGTCGAGGACGTCGAAGCAACCAGCCATCGCCTCCGGTACGCCAGATCGTGTTCTGGCAGTTAAGAAGACAGTTTGGTAATGTATGTCCGCAGCACCGGCAGATAGGGATTTTCCTAGGTGATAATCAGAGCTCAGCAGAGCGCGCCTGTTCGTCTTCTTCTAATTTTGTTCTGTCTTGGGTAGCAGCAATTAATGTGGGGTTAGCTGTGTGTCTCTCTTAAGATTTGAGTGGCAAGGAATTGGCTCCACATACCACTTCGTCATAAACCTCACAATCTAGTTTAGGGACAACTTCACCTTCACAGCGTTTGTTTGAGTATCCAATTTGAGCCAATTTGATGTATTATAAATGTTTCATGTGTTTTTGTTTATTATTTTGTGTTTAGTCTTAATAAATCATATTGTTATTTTGGACAGAACTTTCATTCTGTTAATCGGTAGAGCAACCCATCATTTCTCACTACGTTAATGAAACCTTCCTTTATTTAACTTATTTATCAAATTAAATTATTGCAGGTGCCAAACTCTTTTCTACTCCACTTGCAGGGTTGATTACAGTCAGTTCGCGTATATTTTTTAATCCATGTGCAACAGCAAAAGTCGGAGTTAGAATAGGGGGGGGGGGGCTTAGAGTATCATTTACATATGTAGATTCTAGAAGAATTTAGTGTTAAATACACTGCTTGCCCCGGCACCTCGCATAAAATGGCGACCCTTAGCCTCGGATCTTTCCTGTGAATCACTGATAAGCCAACAGGATTCTTAGTAGGAACATTCAATTTTTTTTCTATTTTTTTTTAGTGAGTAATACCCAACTTGTTTTTCTTGTAGTTCCGTGATTAGTTTTAAGTAGCGGCGCATGTTTACTGTTTTTGTTTTCAGCGTATATATTTGTTTGTTCATTGTTTTATATGTTTCTTTGATGTGGTGTCCGTACCACTTCACACTTTGTCGGGTTTGTATGCAGTTTCTGTGCATGTAATTACAGCGTTGGAACGGCGTTGTTGAAATTTTGTGTCTATGTCGAAGAATATATGGAGTAGATTATTTTTATTGTGCATTTTAGATAAAATTGTTTTTTATGAATGATCACGAGAAGTAAGGCACGACTATTATCGAGTGAAGTTAAAACAAAAGAGGATTGCATAATGGATAGGGGGCAGTTTACTGACGGGGATAGGTTCGGAGATGAGATGGGCACATTTTTAGCAGGACAGGACGACAGGGTCATTGATGAGGAAGGTGATTTGGACGCGATCTTAGAGCAACGTCGCCGCCGTGATTATGATAGTGAGGTAGAGGATGAAACAGAGACAGGCACACAGGTCGAGACGGTAGCAGAAGTTTATAATCAAACGAACGAGAGCAGACAGGGGCCAGCTCGGTCACGTCAGAGCTCTAGCGCCCAGGTGTCCAGAGTTACATCGCCCATAGGTGACGAGGATCAAAAAGATGACATAAACCCAATACTGAGCTTCCTACATTCAATGAAAGAAGAAGCTGACGAACAACGCAAGAAGGAGAAAGAAGAAGCTGACGAACAGCGTAAGAAGGACACGGAGGCAATAATTTCGCATATAGGGGAAATTCGTGGGGAATTGTTAACAATAAAGAAAGAATGTGGAGAAGCAAAACTAATGTCAATGGTAGCACAAAAAGTAGCAGGCCTAGCCAAAACTGCAGCAACAGGGGCAATGAAAATTGCAAGAGTAACTTCTCAACTCGCAGGGCGCTTGCGACGTGCGACACAAGTCCACTCAAAATCCCTAGCGGCCTTAAAGACTAAAGGTAATATTGCGGTTACGAACATCACGAAACGAATGAAAGAAGTAGAGAGTCGGATAGCAAAACTAGAGCGAAACGGGCACACGAGCACTGCGCGTTCGGATACCAATGATGGAGTACACAGGATTGTGTCTCCGAGGAAAAGCCCGCCGTGCTCTAGCCCAGTGACAGCGTGCGGAACGAACAATGCACACGCAGAAACAGCGAGTAATAGCTCCAATAATTGCAGCCCACTTAGGAGAGTGAATGCTGAATGCCACTTCCACTGTGATACAGACGTAGCACATCACAGTTATCAGCAAGATAGATCAGGACACTCAGCAGACGTGCAAGTATCGGAAACGAGTGACAACACCAGTGCGAGGATCGGATAGAATTTTGATCACAATCACTTCCTGTCGATACTAAAACTCCAGAAATTCAAAGATAATGGAGGGTCGATGCATCCGAAGAGCTGGGTGATGCAATTTACAAATTCATTACCGTCGTCATGGCCAACCCAGGCCAAACTAGAATTCATGTTGGACACATCGAAGGCCAAGCCGCGGAAAAGATGCGGGGCGTGGCAGCGACGTGTCGGACTTATCAGGAATTTGTTGGTGCATTCCTGCGGACCTACTGGTCAAAGGAAACGCAAGACAGGATTAAAGAGGAAATAATATTTTGTCCTGAACTGGAAATGTCCGGGCATAGGAGCGCAACCAAATTTTTTGATGATTTACTCAAGAAGAATCAGTTTTTAGATAGTCCATATAGCAACGGAGAAATCATTAAATTTTGCTTTTCCAAATTGCCAGTTAGGTATCAACAGACACTTGTCGGGAAGTGTGGATCTGACATAGATGCATTTAAGAGTCTACTGCGCGAACTCGAAGTAGTCTTCGATAAACAAGACGCAAAGGACAGGAAGAAGGCGCAAAATAACAAATACCACGGGCCAGCAAGGGAAGACGACAAAAGATCGCATAATCGCACTGGTCAGTTAGGAAACCAGGGTTACGGAAATCAAGGTTACGCTATTCAAGGTTATGGGAACCAGAGACACGGAAATCAGAACGTCAGGGAACAGGGTCAATCTAGACAAGCAATCTGGGACAGGAGGAATGACGAACGGCAAAGCGACCGTTATTGGAGAGAGCGAAATCAAGGACAACAGGAGAACCAGGAGATTGAAATTAGACCTCCAAATCCTAATGCACGTCAGAGGAGGGGGAGTCTAAGAAGGGATTGACGCTAGTCCATAGGACTCCACCACTTCTCTCACGCAAAAAAGTTCGTGGAATAATAGTAGTTTAAGTGGTGTACATAGTAGAATAGGCAAATATATGAACCTTTCTTCGGGGAACAATAATCGTTGCATTAATAGATTAAGACTGTTAAAGTATTAACACGCTGCGTTTTCTCGCATAAGAATTTACTGCTGTTAACTTTTTTTTGTCTATGTTCACGATCTCCTCTGTCGTTGCGATAAGAGGCACTACCTTTCCATGAGCAATGTTTTTGTCCTTTCCTATCTGGTGTCCATGTTAAGGGATAAAGATGAGTGACGAGATGTCGCACAAACGGGCGCATACAAGAACGTGCTCTTAGAAGCGTTCTGAGAAGTCGTGATACGCTCCATAGCGGCCACAACCAGTTCGTGAGACGTTCATACCAATGCTTGCAGGCACGCGTCAGTGCACTGCAAGATTGTTGGTATATTGCGTGATTTCGAGGATGAATATGGGCAGTATAGTTTTTGCAGAGCTGCGCCAGCATCGTTGTCTTGCAAGTCGGGGTGAACCTGTGAGCGTTTGACTCCAATGGTGCCCTAGACGATAGAAATGCGGGCATAAAGCCTACCATGCCAATGTGCTGGTTGGGGATTTAGCGTGCTGCTCGTGACTGCCACAGATGAATAACCAGGGACTTATACTTGGATATTCGTGACATACTGTGTAGCTGGCGTGTGTTGGGCGACTGAATCCTCAACAGGAACCAGTCCTGGCTTGGTCATATTACATTGCCTCTGGAAAGGTGTGCTTTGATCGCGAATACTGCATAACATAGAAAAAGAAGTTGCAACTATAAATTTATTGTCTTGTATAGCCATGGCTAACCCAGTCTCTGGAGTTTCAGTAAGGCGTAGTGAGAACTCGGAGGCCATCTCGTACGGCGCGCACATCACTGTCGTCAATAGCGGCGAGCAGCGAGACATCTCAGCGTAACAGGAATTATGTAAGAATGTTGTATAAGGTAAAAAAAAAAATAGAGAGAGAACCATATACTAGGATAAATTAAACTTTAGGATTTTACAATAACTAGATCCTTAATATTGTGGCGGTTTTGTACCACAAGTGTTTGGCGCGCGCCTGTTGGAATGCTATTTTTCAGGTCACCAAACCACAGACCCGAGATGGAGGGACGACGGGCGAGCGAAAGTAGAATAGTTGCATGTTCTTTATAGCACAGTAAAACTTAGACCTGCATAACAACATAATTTAATTAAAAGACATAGAATGTAGATCGTTGGCAAATGGTAGTTAATTCTTGAGCATGTCTACTGTCGATCTATATAATTAATAGTAATATTAGTGCGGGCCCGCACATTTAGTTGTTCATCCAGTATAGCGTTACACACCATGTACAGTAGTGAGATCGGTCTCTACACAAATATCAAGATAGATTATTTCCATGTCTAGCTTAGATACACCAAGATTTGGTTATAGTGATAGCTGTAGATTGATAACTATAAAATTAAAATAAGTGTCTGAAATGACAGACCATCAATGTATCGTTATGTAAATTTATTATAACGTGGAAGGTCATGGGAAAAAGTTAGGCATAAGATTTTTGTCAGAACTGTGCAGATGACGGGAATCGTGGCAATGCAGAGGCCAGGCGGAGCAAAAACAAGAGGTCATCGGCTACCTGCAAGGAGAGCGTCAGCGCGCCACCTGACGTGAAGGGCGCGAGAGCATCCGGTCCTACAAGCTGACAGTCACCGGGCCGTATACCTGAGAGATTAGGCGGCAGACAGCCCGCGCCGGGCCACAAGCGAAAGTGAGGCTGGCCGTTGACACTGACACGCGACCCACACGCGACAGCCAGCTAGCTCTCCGGACGCAGCAGCCGTTTGGAGGGATTCCCTGCGGCAGACCACGTTGTCGTGATTACACGAAGAAGATAACATATGGTGTCATAACCGGCGTCTCATGTGCCTCAGGACAGAAAGGGACGCTATATACTCACCTGTTTGGGTTTATACAACTCACTAGCACTGGCCGATCTGCATACACAAAGCAGTATCGTGCCACAAACTCTATCAAATGAATTGTCTCATTTCTAACTTCTCCTCTCTATTAGAGAGCAGTTATAGCACTCGTCGCTACTAGTTCGATCCTGTATGGATGACCTCACACACTTGTGGAGTCACTCCACGTGCCATCATCCCTCGTCGAACTGCAATATTGGGAAACGTAAAGTACTGTCCAGCGAGAGAAGAGTCCTGGACTAGTCATGTATCCCAACAAGTAGACCTCAGAGACAATTAATCGACATGAGGAGAGCCTATTACTGTGTCTTCCTACCGTACTGCCGTGATCATATCCGTGGGTCTTGCTGCAATCTCAACAGAGTACTGCAGATGCTCCAGCACACCCTATTGCTGTTGCAACAACGTAGCAACAACACCCGGCGTTTAGCCCTATGTGATGTCAGTACTGTGGAATTTGTGAAGTGCTTCGAATATTTCTAACAATGTGATTTAGTGCCTCAATCTCAGCACAGTCGTGAACACTGTGCAATGTGCATGCACAACTTGATGCCCCATGAACCTTGTTTTCTTTCTTAAATTTCTTTCTCTAGTGTTGTTTTTGTAATGTACATTATACCTTATATGTGTTTGTGTTTTACACTGTAATTCTTATGTAAGTGATATAGTAGGGCGTACAAATTACAAATTACTGTATTGTTCTCCACACCATGTTTTTTTTTTGTATTTTTGTATTTATTGTTGCGTGTATGCAAACAGTGTGCCTGAAGTCCCCATAAACTGAAGCAGATACCACCACTGTCATTGTGAATGGACCATCAGTTCAGGGAACATTTTGTAAAGGTTATTCTTGCTGCAGGGAGACAGAATGAATCTGAGGTTGTAATTAGATTCTGAAAGCTCACAAAGAGATTGTTAACTTAAATAGTATCATGTGTTAGTGACTTCAGATTAGTTTAATGATACAAATTGTTGTAACATATTGGGCATTTAATTGCGGAGCACTCCAACTCCGACTGTAAAGAATAAACTGCTCCATATTTGGCTCACATGCCCGGGCCACATTTAGAGTGTGAAACTCTGTGTGAATCGGTGGTTGCAAGGGGCTCCCTGGGTATGGATGTGTGATGTGAGTGTTAGAGTTCCATATTAAGAAGGTGAAGTAGGCTACATCATAAATAATCCTCCCTCTATGAGCTGCATTTTTCAGTTGCAGTGATTTTCTTTATAGAGTGCGGCATGTGGAGTCAGTTTGCAAGATTGTTCTTGGGCGATTGACTAACTACCTTGCTCATAAATGAGCCAACCGCTCACCAATTACAATCTAAAATGGCGTAGGGGCAATGAGAGGTGGCATGAGCCCCCTGTCATATTTCTATCTTACGATTCTCCTCTCTAATTGCATGTGGTGGAAAGTTGCTATTCCTTCACACGCGGACTTCCCAAGCAGTGTCTCTCGTCACCCGGGTGGTCCGGTGACAGGCGGGCTCTGCTGATTTTGAAAGGGTGTGAGGGAGTCGAGTGAATGCTTTCCAGACGCCGACATTGTCAAAAGACACGCCCGGAGGGGCCTGAAGTAGCGGCTGGGCTAGAGGTTCCGTTACTTCGCAGAAACTTAGCGAAAACACTTTCTGGCGGGCTACCAGCGAGGCGTGGGAATGACTTGTGTACCCAGGCAGTTGTGGCGGGAAAATTCCCGCGCTTTCTGCAAAATATGAACTGTGATTGGCTTGCTCAGGGCATAGCTCCGTGACGTAGCAAAATCAGCGCAGAAATTGGCGCCAAGAATCTCCATTGGTGGGAATGGTAGTGCTCCGACAATGGAGTGGAATTTTCCGCCGGTTTTCGAGTTGCTGATTGGAATGTTTAACCACGGCCACTGTCGTGGGGGCGGGAATGTTCGGTGTTTGGCATGTACGGGTGCTCTAGGATAGTCGGCTCTCGCCTTTCTGTCGAGGACGTCGAAGCAACCAGCCATCGCCTCCGGTATGCCAGATCGTGTTCTGACAGTTAAGAAGACTGTTTGGTAATGTATGTCCGCAGCACCGGCAGATAGGGATTTTCCCAGGTGATAATCAGAGCTCAGCAGAGTGCGCCTGTTCGTCTTCTTCTAATTTTGTTCTGTCTTGGGTAGCAGCAATTAATGTGGGGTTAGCTGTGTGTCTCTCTTAAGATTTGAGTGGCAAGGAATTGGCTCCACATACCACTTCGTCATAATCCTCACAATCTAGTTTACGGACAACTTCACCTTCACAGCGTTTGTTTGAGTATCCAGTTTGAGCCAATTTGAAGTATTATAAATGTTTCATGTGTTTTTGTTTATTATTTTGTGTTTAGTCTTAATAAATCATATTGTTATTTTGGACAGAACTTTCATTCTGTTAATCAGTAGAGCAACCCATCATTTCTCACTACGTTAATGAAACCTTCCTTTATTTAACTTATTTATCAAATTAAATTATTGCAGGTGCCAAACTCTTTTCTACCCCACTAGCAGGGTTGATTACAGTCAGTTCGGGTATATTTTTCAATCCATGTGCAACAGCAAAAGTCGGAGTTAGAATAGGGGGGGGCTTAGAGCATCATTTATATATGTGGATTCTAGAAGAATTTAGTGTTAAATACACTGCTTGCCCCGGCACCTCGCATTACTATAACTAAATGTGCAGTCAGTTCATGGTACTAATAAATCGTGAGTAGAACACAAATTAATCGGTAATTTCAGAAGGAGTAATTTTATATTTGATACTTTTCTAAATTTATTTATTTAGCAATTGCCATAGAAAGAAATGTTTTACTATGATTGGTTCAAATGGTTCAAATGGCTCTGAGCACTATGGGACTCAACTGCTGAGGTCATTAGTCCCCTAGAACTTAGAACTAGTTAAACCTAACTAACCTAAGGACATCACACACATCCATGCCCGAGGCAGGATTCGAACCTGCGACCGTAGCGGTCTCGCGGTTCCAGACTGCAGCGCCAGAACCGCGCGGCCACTTCGGCCGGCTATGATTGGTCATTGAAGTAAAGCGCGGGTTAGTGCGGGATAATACTGCAACCTGATTTGCTGTTTGTGATATCAGCCAATCAGAAAAATGCAGGCTCGCGCCAATCTACGCTGGGAACAAAGCCTTTGGTGTGATCTAGGGGGGTCGGGGCTGAGGGTTCGAACTATAACACTTCATTGAAAGCAGCTCCGACGAAAGTACTGTAAAATCGCTGAAAAATGCTAATTACGAGTTCGCGAAGTAGTACAAAGCGTATTTAAGTGAACGGTATAGTGGAAGTCGTGTGGAATTTCGGACGGAATATCAAAATTATTGCTTTTGACTGTTAGTTAAAACCGCGTGGCGTGTTGTGCGATCTAAAACTGGAACAGATATTACGTGTAGAGCAGAGTGCACAACATTTGAGCGAGCATTATCATAACTAAACGATCCGATGAACTCTATTAACTTCGGTAACGGGTGTAAATACCACAAACTGGCTACGTGTGTGATTGTGGTGTGCGTGTGAACGTTACATTGTGTTGCCACTTAGTACGGATTTGGCAGTATTAACTGTGATCTTTGTAGTAAAAATACACCTGAAAATTTACATTGCCAAGTTAAAACTTTTATTTCAGTAGCTAGCCACATCCCGTTAACCGGACAATTCTTTGTATGTTGCGACCTGCAATAGACAGTAGTGGTCTAGTATTTTCTACTACAGCTTTTAGCTAGACAAATGAACATTGCTGGACACTGGCAGGGCGGTAAAAAAGTAAGGTGCCGCGCCGCAAGGGGAGTGAGTGTTGGGGGCCATCAGCGCTCTGTGTTGACGTGGTCCGCCACAACATCCTCTCCTGTGCACGTGCACACCTCTTGAGCCAAGGTGTTGCACCAAACATCACCAATTATTATACATACTGGGATTCTGTAGTTAAAGAGGCTTTAGAAATAAGAGTGTGCGACAGGAACTTCAACCGCGACAGCGGAGATAATCTTAACGGTGTATGGGAGCTAGCTATCGATGCAGAGAAGAACAGAGATATTCGTCACAATATTTACGCTACTACGGGAGCGGTGGCAGCACCAACGCATGCCACCATCTACAACAGCATTTCGTAATTATCGACCAAGCAGAAGCCGTCTTTGGACTACATAAGGCGACCGCAGCAGCAATTTTGACATTTAGTTGCTCCTGATGAACACGGCGGGTGTAATAATCGAAAGCTTGAGGTTTTACCATGAATTGACGCCGCAAGAAATCCGAGAATGTTTTATACATCGCCAATTATTTGTTGGATATATTGGAGTCTCTGTTTTCCTCTACAGTTTTTACCTTTTACAGCTCTCCCTAGTAGCATGGAAGCTATTCCATGACTCTTTACCATTCTTTCTTTCCTTCTAGTCAGTGTTTTCCACATACTTCTATTCTCACCGATTCTGCGGAGAACATCCTCATTTCCTGTTTCTCTATATCATCAGTCTGCTGAATTTTCAGCATCTTTCTACAAAAAAATGTGAGCTGTTCACGTGATATTATTGGTCCCGCTCTCGGATTTTTCGACCGCCTGGAGCAAGTCTTACTATTTGACGCCACTTCGGCGACTTTGGCGTCTTTCCGATGAAGATGAGATGAAATGATTAGGACAGCACAAATACCCAGATCGCGAAGGGAAAAAACTATGAGATTTCCCCAAAATGCACGATTCATTTCCAGACAGTGCTGTGCTCCAGCTGCTGCTTAACGGATTTACACGTGTGGAATTTTTCCCAAATTATCACCGACATAAATCCTCTTTGGTACAGAACACCGAACTAGATTTTTCTGTGTGGCAGTCTGACATGTATACAGGCGAACTGATCGTACAAATCTCTTTGACTACCACCCACGAATGTCCGTCGAGACGTGAATATTCCAGAGTTAGAACAGGAATTTTACCCGGCTTTTGTCCGAAGGGAACGCTACTTGCTACTTTATTGCAGAGAGTTTCGTTCTGAAAGGCGGCTACATACTGAAACGAACAGACTCAGTCGCAGGGGAGAAGCCTTGCTCGGTCGGTCCCGATGGCAACTAAAACTCATCACGGCCAATTAATTACGTCTTGCGGGCGCGGCGACTGTGGTAAAGGGGCAGCGAGCCAGCTCAAAGTGTCCGGCCAGTTAATTAGGCGGGGCATTGTGCACCCTGATGACCGCGCCGACCGCCGGCCGGGGGAGCGCGCAACTCGCCAGCGAAACACTGCCGCAGAAACAATACTTACAAGTGCGAAAATTAATCACGGCTGCCGGGGCCCCACCGGACGCGGAGGTGCGCAAAGTCCGGCGACTAAGCGGGCCGCGGCCACTGCTGCGAGAACAGAATCCTTAGAAGGCCGCCGGCCGAGGAAACCACACAAAGCCACGCCAAAGCCGCCGGCCAAAGACGCGCCATCGGCTGCGTGGCGACGCCGAGGACCACGGTATCAGCACAACTGGGGAATTGCGGTTCTCCCCTCGTTACAGACACAGCCACTGTTCCCTCTGAGGAACATACGTTGCTGCTGAACCACCATGGAACGAACATTAGTTGTGTGTGGTCTTCGTTACGAAATTTGTCTTGGGATTGTTGGTGCTCTTAACATGCGTCCGTGTTCATTTACCAACGAGGTCCTTCGAGGATTCTGTCTTGAGGAGAAACAGCTTTGTTCTCTTTGTCACTTCGGCCCAGGTAATTTTGAATACCTTTTTAATAAACTATTTTTGGGTAACTGGACTGGTATACCACCTACCTAGAGCTCGAGAAATCTCAGCGACCCTTTCAGTTCCATCTGAACCAGTTTATCTTCGGCTGCAACCAGTGCCTCCTCAGCATCAACGAATCCAAGGCCCAAGCAGCATCAGTAGGGCAAAACACCAACACCTTCTATTTCACCGCGATAAAATACCTCGGACTAGCCATCGACCGTGGATTAACAAGGAAACCGCTCTTACTAACCATTCAACAAAAGCCCCACAACAGACTAATACTACTAACCAAACATGGGGAGTGCACCCATCCATCAAACTCCATCTTTACGTAAACGTTAATCCGACCAATCCTCTCTTGTGCAGGTGTAGCCTGAATTTTTTCTCTACCAAAATTCTACCACTCTCTCTAAACAATAATTCACCTCGCCCTTCCTTCCGTGTATGTCTGCCCTCCAGCGCTACAATCCTGTATGAATTTATCAATTTTCCGTTTCTCTTCTCCTACCTCCTCCCATGGTGAACACATTCAGATTTCCCTCACTGTCCGCCAAACATCCTCTTATTTCATCTCCGATTATCAGCTCTTGTACTCCGTCGTCATACCAACACATGTCTCCCCTCCCACCAATCTTCACATTCTCTAAATCGTGTCTCAACGAAACTTTAGCCAACTCTCCTTTCCACATCTGCACATGAAATCCGTCCAGAGATCTGCTCATCTTTCCAGCTTTAACAGATTACTTCTCCTCCTGTCAATCTCAGGAAGCTTGCAGCCTCCACTTTCCTCCATTCCTTTCCAAAATCTTGGTTCGTGGACCATCCTCCCCATCTCTTTCATCCTACATTTTTCCAAAAGTTGTTGTTTTTGTGGTCTTCATCCCTGAGACTGGTTTGATGCAGCTCTCCATGGTACTCTGTCCTGTGCAAGCTTCTTCATCTCCCGGTACCTACTGCAACCTACACCCTTCTGAATCTGCTTAGTGTATCCACCTCTTGGTCTCCCTCTACGATTTTTACCCTCCACGCTGCCCTCCAATACTAAATTGGTGATCCCTTGATGCCTCAAAACATGTCCTACCAACCGATCACTTCCAAAAGTACTCCCCCTCAATAACCATCCACACCGACAGGTCACATTCCATATATCAGGACAGTGAAGTGAAGTGGGGGTGTCGTAAGCACAGCACACTCCAGCAGGCAACGCCTCAAGCGTCGATAGTTGGACAACCACCTCCAGAGACGGCGTATAGCCCAACGATTGCCGCATCAAGAAATCGCAGCGGTGCCGCCGACAGAGAGGTGACATTCGCCGGCTCCACAGCAGAAGTGGCAGTTCCACGTCTACTCGACTGCCGACAAGACCGCCTTCTTCTTGTGCACTTCGCGTCGCATCGTCTGCTTCTAGCTAGTTGACACCAGCCCATTTTCCGTGAACATTTTAGTGGGACAGGAACTGTTTACCACCCAGCCTTAGCTTCTAGATTAGTTGAACTTCAGGGTCTGCTGCCTGAGCCGATTTGTACAAAGTTGAGTATTCGTCAGTAAATGTGTGTGTTCTTGTCCCTAATCATTATCAGTGTTTCAGAGTTCTCCTACTTCTCTTCCCATAGTGTCTCTCTCAGCATGCTATAAATAGTCGAGGGTCGTTGTTTCCGTTTTCATTCTAAAACACAGAAATCTCTTACAAAATTTAATTATAAGATTTATAACTGCTCCACAGTCGAATGTCAATGTATCTTTCTACACGTATGCACCTTCGGGAGGAACGTAAATGATTAGAGTTGCAATTCTCTGTGACAGGTAGAACAGAGTGTATTAGCGGGTTAGTGTCAGTTGGGTAGGGTACATAAAGGGCGCGAACAGCGTCAGATGTTGAGTGATCACTGTAAGGAATATAAGGGAAGTGAACAGCGTCAGATGTTGAGTTATCACTGTGAAGGACACGGAGATACCGCGCAGTCGTGTGAGACAGCGTTATCAGTACCCGACAGAGTTTGAAATAGGCCTTGTTGTGGGCCTCCATTTCGCCGGCTGGACGAATGGTGCGATATCCAGATTTGTAGGTTTTTCGGATGTGATAGTGGCCCGATAATGGTCAGGATGGAAACGTGAAGGGACATACATGCTTGTTGTCAACGTTCCAGTCCGCCACATCTGACCACCACAAAGGACCGTACAACAGTCGCCATATTGTGCACGAGTCACATCACAACCCTTTCACATCTGTGCCTGCCAACCGAGAATACGTAATGGGCACTGCAAAGTTCCGTGTCGTTCCACGCCATTGCTCCGAGACTATCAACAGCTGGACAAGGGAATTACCATCCCACGCAGTTAACACCTCGGCACAAACGAATATGTTTGGAGTGGTGCTGTGACTGGGAAGGCCGGCCGGAGTGGCCGAGCGGTTTTGGGCGCTACAGTCGGGAACTGCGCGACCGCTGCGGTCGCAGGTTCGAGTCCTGCCTTCGGCGTGGATGTGTGTGATGTCCTTGGGTTGGTTAGGTTTGGGTAGTTCTAAGTTCTAGGGGACTGATGACCTCAGAAGTTAAGTCCCTTTGTGCTAAGAGCCATTTGAACCATTTTGTGACTGGGAAGCGTCGACTGTTGATGATCGGCGTCGCATTGTGTTCAATGATGAATCGCGATTCTGGACGACCATCGTCGGCCCGTATGGCGGCGACCTGACAACAGGTTCCATTCTTATAAAGTGATGGAGAGGCGCAGCAGAGTTACTCCTGACGTCATGGAGTGGGGAGCCACCGGGTATGTCTTCAGGTGACGCCTGGTAGTGATTGGAAGAACACTGACAGCATGTGTTACGTCTCATGCGACAGTTCGTACTGCCATTTTTCAAAGCTTGTCCACATACGGCATGAGTCTTTATGAACTGTCTGCTTGGTGCTCCCACGGTCAGTAAGATCCCCATGTCTGTCCCTGATAGAACGTGTATGGGACAGTCTCGGATATCAACTCTGTTCCAGTGTCAGTATCCAGGACATCTGAGACCAGTTACATTAGTCGTGCGGCAGCTTTCCTAACGGGAGGATACAACGTTTTTATGGCACCCTTCCCAACAGAATTAGTGCAAGCATACAGACCAGATGGTGTGTAGCCTCATACTGATAACCAGCCTCATACTGCCAAGTTCTTTGTATATTTGACTCGATTTTGACGTAATATACTCTCTCAACCAGTGACGTTTCATTAATTTTCCTCCTCCCTTTCTGGATGCTTCACTTTTTTCGTCAGGCAGTATGTCTCTCCCTATACAAGAAATATTCATTAAATAAAGAGAAAATTTGTAATGCCTTCCAGAGGAAATAAAAGTTCGTACAATCACTCAGTCCTCGCACTACGTCAAAGAAAAATAGTGAATTGCTGAACAAATACAGTAAACCTACCTTGTATTCTGAAACTACAACTGAAGCCACTACATCTCGTAACATCTATCTGCCTGTAAGGTGAAATTCAGTTTATATCAACTTCTGTCATGCTGGCGGGCGCATACAAATGAATACTTAGATCAAGAATGGACAAAATGCAGACTGTTTACAAGCTTAGCCGTTTCGAAAGTCAATGACTATGCCCTTTCGACCGTCAGATAAATCGCTCCACTTCCGCATTACGACAACGGCTGCACTGTTTTCCGCGTCCCCCCACCCCCCTCCCCCGACACGCCTTACATACCATCCACTGCTAGTGTTGCCATCTCCCGTTTGTGAGTGGTTACTGCACTTTGACGTCGAACAAAGGCGGTGGTCACGTTAATGTGACTGGACCGTGTATTCTTTCGTGTGGGATGGCTGAAAGCCGAAATCAACAAACAAAAAGTAAACACGAGACACGAATTGATTGTTCGGACTACGAAAAGCGCTGCCCGCATAAAGGAACGCCAAGATATCAGAAGTGCTACACATGGTGTTGTCAAGAGAATTCGAAAGTGCTTCGAAATCGGAGGTGGAATTCAATAAAATCAATTTCGAACTAAATCATTTGCCTTTTGTAAAAATATTCTATGTGTGTCTGATTAGGTCACATCCTAACAGCTGTATCCCTGTAACCAATAAAAATGGACATTTCTTGTGGGGAATGTTTTATTCGAATCAATCCATATTACTACCTACCTAAATATTTACTATCCCTCCTCAAGCAGCCTGTATAACAAACACACCACTACTTCGAGTATTTGCAAAATTTATAATCCAGTTCATGTTACTGACTACATGAGATCACGGCAGCCTAAGCGTCATTTAAGCCATTGCGTGCAAAATGTTAACAATAAAACCACAAGGAAGAAGTTCCTTGCCACAAGCAAATCATAAACGTCATTTCGCAGTTTAGCTATTGTCCCCGGTGCTAAATTGTGTCGTCTGTGTCCTGGGCAATGACAAAGGTTTTGCACCGTATTGATAGTGTAACGTGAACGTAACGTCAGTAAACCAATAAAAACAAGTCCCGCATTATTGCAGTCACGCGCAGAACGGCGTTGAAAAAAAAAATCATTGGCGTCATTTGCTCTATCTCTCCTGCTACCTCCTCATACCAGATATCGCTAAATGAGATTAATATCTGTATGCATTAAACGTATCGAGAAAATGTAGCACTTAAAAAGTGATATTGTTAGAGCTTTAATATTTTAATACCGGCAGCAAATAAAGGCGGTATTGGAAAAAATTGACAAATAATTTTTGTTAATGGTCTCACAAAGTTGGCGCACAGAATGTGAGCACTGGCGGGTTATAATAGACCAATTTATATCAAAGGCGACCAAGCGTGGCTGGATGGCAGAGAAGAGTGCGATCCATTATTAATCAAATCAATTTCCAATACTCTCTCGCATCAATCAAAATTAATATTTCATAGTTTTATTAGACTCAGGCGCAGCAATATTGCACGCGTTCCTATCAGGGAAATTGCGTTTCGCTTCGTGTAAACATTGTAACAAGGTAATTAATAACTGAACATATTATTTACATTAATAAATTAATTATTCTATTTCCACCTAAAACATTATGTGGCAAGTAAATGGACCAGCAAAGTGGGTACTTAAACGACAATTACGTGATTTCAGTCATACTGTTTAAAAAGCGGCGTACCATATGCGAAAACAAAGGAATTTTCTGCCAAATAAACTTCATTCATTCCGAGTGCGGCTGTGTCGTGCGAAGTAGTCCACACTAAGCTAAACACTGCGTGACAAAAGGAAACATTAGTGTTGTAAATAAGAACGGAAATTATCTCGACCCACACGAGTACTATGAATAACAACGTAACGAGCAAAACAGTCTCTATTGCTGTTTCATTTCCCGTGCAGGATTACTTTTGAAAGCCAAAAGTTGCGAAATTTTTGGTTGCACCTATTCATTACTACGTCATATAAACTTTTAATTTCTCGAAACTTAAGGAAATAAAGATCAGAATATGTAATTAAGAGGACCAATACTCACTACCACTCATCAATTTCAATAAGCCTAATAACTGATATCTAATCCCCTGCAGATACTATATAATGCCATGGCTACGGTTTAGTAATCTTATGAACAGTATAACATTCTAAACATATCAGGCTGTACGTTTCTTTTCATCTATATGCAGTATTATCCAGAAGAGTGTTGTGTACATGCAAAATAGTTACCTGAACTTGTGCTTTAGTTTATCTGTGTGACGAATTCCATACTTCCCCATTTTTCCCTGTAGTGTTGTGATATTCGCAGTGTAGTTCAAGCAGTGGTACGATGCATACTGTACGGTTACCGCACAGCAGTTCCCCAATGGCAGTTGATAGTGTGCGCGTCCTTATTATGGCTCGAACACTGCAGACACCCGTAGACAACGTGCTGCAATTGTAGCACTCAGACAGGCAGGTTTATCTATCCCTCAAATTGCGAGACAATGTGGCCGGCTATAGGAGGGAATGCAATACATCCTTCATCGCCAGAAGACAACAGGTAGCATTAGGGACGCACCACGACCAGGTCGACCTCGTAAAACAATTAAAAGTGATGACAAATCCATCAGAGAAATAGATTCGAAACATCTGCACAAATTCGCGCGGTGTTGCTAAAAATGAACAAGAAAACATAACCGGTGCAACAGTAAAAACGATACTGATGCCAGTTTGAAAGGATGTGTGGCAGGGAGGAAATCCCTTCTGAAGCCCATAAATAAAAGTAAGAGACGCGGAAGGGCTAGGAAACATAAGAAGTGGACACATGAATAATGAATGTATATTCGAGGTTTTTGGTACCAGAAAGACGACATTTGTTCGTCGATCTGTAAGAGAGAGGGTAGCCAAGCACAGCATCCTACCTATGATTAAACAATGTGGAAGTTCTATTATTTGGTGGTGTTTTGCAGGAGACATAGTTGGCGACATTGTCAAAATGGGAGGGTGTATGGACCAAAGCACTACCACTGCATACCTCACTATCATACGATACTATGTGGCTTGTGCTTAATAGGGAAACGGTTCTCATTACAACAGCATAATGACCAAAACCATTGGTCGCAGTTCTAGAAGAAGGAAAAACTGGTTACTCAGAGATATGTTGTGGGCGTCGCAAAGCCCTGATTGTAATCACTAACCTGAGTGAAATGCTTTGGGGAGAAGTGCACAGACGTATCTGGAAAGTTTGCATAACAAGCAAAGAACATCTCTGGAATTACTTAAGGACGTGTGAAATCACAGAGACTCGCAATATCTATATAAATTTATGTAATACATACCTCGAGGAGGACAATTTGACAAAACCAAAATATATTTTTTTTTTGGTTTCCATTAAATATGTTTTCACAAAATTATATTTTTTGAGAAATAAAGTCTTGTTTTTATTCGCATATATGTTTCCGTATTTTTCTAATATGCTTCTCAATACATACTTTGCAAAGCACTGCGAAGTGCATGGCAGAAGATACTTCCAACATGTTAGGATGTCTTCCCGTTTCACTTACGTGTGGAGTGTGGGAAGAGTGATCGCTTAAACGACTCTGCGTGTGCTGTAATTATTCTAATCTTGCCTTCACAATCCTTGCGGAAGCGATACGTACGGGTTGTAGCACATTTCTCGATTCCTCATTCAGTACTGTCTCTTGAACGTCTGTAAATATGTTTTTGCGGGATATTTGGCGTCTATATTCTAGTGTCACCCTGTTTTCGTTTTTCGACATTTCTTTGCTATTACCCGTGAGTGAAACAAACGTTTGCCATGCGTGCAGTCCTTCTTTGATTACTTTCTATATCCCATTTTAGTGCTACTCAATATGGGTACAAAACACTTGCTCAGTATTCTGGGACGGATCGCGCAAGTGTTTCGGTAGCAAAGTCCTCTGTGGGCTGCTTAGGGCCCACATATTCCCTCTCTCCAATTAATGAACCAAAGTCGATCTCCTGGTTTACACACGACTGAGCCTATGTGATCATTCCATTTAGACATTCGTTGAACATGGAAACACTTCTTTATCTGTAGAATAAATTTCATTTATTTCCGTATATGACCACAAAATTCTTAGGTTCCTAAGGCTACCGGTTTCGGTCAACGAGGGCCATCTTCAGATCTGCAGAAAAACAGAGGAAAAAACAAATACAACTTACTGGACTGTCTACATCTTAAAACAATAAAATAAGCCATAATTAAATGTATTACTGACATATATGTGAGAAACATGCCCTTAAAATATGAAGGGGCGGACCTATTTTAAAACATGTTCTAACTAATGAAGCCATAGTGACATCACACACAAAATCAGTATAACATCGTCACACATATTTAAAGTATAGTATACACTAGGACACAGTGTTGGCGGAGCTATCTTTTTAACAGAACTGTTCATAACAAACTGCTGTACAGTAGCCGCAAAATGTCTGTGTCGTAAGCTTGTTAGATGCCGCTACTGCGGGTCTACTCATATTCGTCAGTTGTATAAGTTGTGACGAAGCAAGCTGGGATATTTTTACTTTCACTCTTGTTTTGCCATCTGCCTTCTTAAAATTCTTTTTTTTCATTTTTTAACTAATTACCATTAACATACGCGAGTATAATCTGCATTTTCCTAAAAGAGAAGGGTAGGCCCCCAGTTTTAAAGAATAGAAAACCAGATCTAATTTCGTGCTTGGTTTTGTGAGTGTAATTGATTTCTTAATTTATTTCGACTATTCCTAGTTAATGTCTCTCATTATAGGGTGAAATCAGTAATTGTTTCGTAACTTAAATTCTATTGTTGACTTAACAAATATAAATTCTGTACTAACTACAAAGATTTGGAGGGACAACTAATAGCATTCTTTAAGTATTTATTTGGCTCTATTTGAAAACATGTTAGCAAAGCCAGCCCTTAATTAATTCCAAAGTTTTGGCAAAAGTATTGTTTGCGTAACTATGTCTGTTAATTTCATCACTTAAACAAATAATTCGCCTTAACCCTCGTGGTAGAAGAAACTGTTAAAATAACCAATTTTAGAAGTATTCAGTTAATATAAGTAGTGATGTTTTAATTGTAAATTATACATCAAACATTGTACCTATTATTGTGATGATATATAAAGTCCCGATTTTTGGTCCCGAGACAATCAGTCCATGGCTGATTTTCAGGCGAGAAACCCGTGTTGGTTACGTCAACGACAATGCACCAACTTAACTGTGAAATAAGTATAACACAAATAGGCCACGTGTTAAAACAATGACAGTGCCTGTACAACACGTAGTGTATTATTCTGCAAGGACTGTGAACTGTTTGGTTAAGTTTTTACTGCTCATAGATGTTCAACAGTAAAGTATTGTAGCAATATGCTCATGTTTGCCTTCTTACTAATAATGAGGCTTTCCGAAGTTCAAACAATAGTGCACTGGTCATATTAACTGATTAACTGTGTAATATTGGGGGGTGGGGTTGCGAACAGTGAAAGTAAAGAACTGTGAAACGCATATGTGCAACTGTTGGCTACGTAGTCAGTGTTGAACTTCCACCCCCCTATTTTTCAGCCAGTATAGCAACACGGACACCGAGAGCCATCAACGAAGAAATAAAGCAGGAGAACGTCACAAACTGTACAATGCAATAAAGAGAAGAATACAATAAGTAAAGTCTATGGTAAGATTACCAAGTGTATAAGTTATTACAGTGATAAAATGCAAAAACACAAAACACTACAAAAGTTAGATTTAAATTGTTAAAAAGGAAACGATTAAGTGAGAATATCTAATCTGAGACGCTCTTGTGGTGATTGTAGATAAAATAAATGACCTACAGAAGAATAAGCTTAATGAGCCAACAGAATGGTACAAGACTGAAAAATCAGATAGGAAAAGCAGCCATATGGATGAAACAACGGAATGTAATATGCGATTATATCTGTATTGCGTTACTATATCCACCAAACATTTAGACTTTAGCTTCGTACGAATGACTTCATTCCTAAAATGGTCTGTATTTATGCATCTCTTGAAAGTTCTTAGAAACTGCATTTCAGTAGCTCAATTAGTTCTTTCTTCGCGGCAATTCACGATTCGCCCTCATATGTTACGACTGATAATGTCCTTCGTTTATAGACTTTCAATCTTTCACATCCTGTTTTTGAAGGTCAGTGAGTGTAACTGATGGTGTGCTTTGCAGGTTTTCATCTTTTCTGTGCTACTTAATTTTGTCATGATCGAATAAAGGAGCAGTGAGTGTCTGTGACCTGTTTACGTTGGTAACTGTGATATTTCATATTTTTCCCAGTGACGCACAACTTTATCAATAAATATATTGGAAAGAGTAGCTCATATATACAGATTCCTTCATAAGCACTCATTAGTAGATGCGGTAGTTACGTTACTACTCTTTTCTCCAACTTTTCACACATTAGATATTTGTTTACATGATCGATGCGTTTTTGTGTAGTTTTAAATGCGTTTTTTAAAATGACCATCAGCTCTCGCCAGTTATCTGTTAGATGGTGAAAACACTGTATCTGCAAGAAGGATCTAAGATAATGGAGTTTTGGTCAACTGGGACTGCTGCTTCCATTAATAGTCGAAGTCTTCTGTTACCAATCCAGCATGGAGGCTGTACGCCGGCTTCGTTAAACTTATTCGTCTATTGTTCTCTAACTTTAATCATCACTCCTTTTTTTTTTTTTTTGAGAACGGAGCTACTTTTGCTATTACCGGTGTTTGAGGACTACTGATACCATGGCAGTAATTATTAAGGAAGTAGAAGATGCACTTTTTGAAGGTCCTGGATAGATGTTTTGAAAATTATGAGTTTGTATCGTTCTACCTGTTGTTTTGCCGCTTTATCAGTTCCTCATACGTGATGTTACTGACATAAGAGCTCAAGAATTTTCATAGGGATACTGATGTTCTGCACTGAGGGACAAGAGTCATAGGATAACGAAATGCACATATACAGATGGCGTTTTCATCGCGTACACAAACTATAAAAAGGCAGTGTATTGGCGGAGATGGTGTTAGTCTACCGTACACAAGATATAAAAGGGCACCACACTGGCGGAGCTGACACTTCAACTTACATGATTCAAAAGGTTTCCGACGAGAATTAACAGACTTTGAACGAGGAATGGTAGTTGGAGCTAGACGCATGGGACATTCCATTTCGGAAATCTTTAGAGAATTCGGTATTCCGAAATCCACAGTGTCAAGAGTGTGCCGCAAATACCAAATTTCAGGTATTACCTCTCACTAGGGACAATGAAGTGGCCAGTGACCTCCACTTACTTACCGAGAGCAGCGGCGTTGGCGTAGTTGTCAGTGCTAACAGACAAGCAACGTTGTGTGAAATAATCGCAGAAATCAATGTGGAACATACAACGAAAATATCCGTTAGGAGAGTGCGAGGATATTTTGTCGTTAATGGGCTATGGTGGGAAACGAATGACGCAAGTGCTTTTGCTAGCAGCACGACATCGCCTACACCGACTCTCCACGGTTCGTGACCATATCAGTTGGACCCTAGACGACTGGAAAACCGTCGCCTGGTCAAATGAGTCCCTATCGCAATTGGTAATGGTAGGTTTCTAGTGTGACGCAGACCACATGAAGCCATGGACCCATATTGTCAACAGGGCACTTTGCAAAAAATGGTTCAAATGGCTCTGAGCACTATGGGACTTAACATCTATGGTCATCAGTCCCCTAGAACTTAGAACTACTTAAACCTAACTAACCTAAGGACAGCACACAACACCCAGCCATTACGAGGCAGAGAAAATCCCTGAGCCCGCCGGGAATCGAACCCGGGAAACCGGGCGTGGGAAGCGAGAACGCTACCGCACGACCACGAGATGCGGGCGGCACTTTGCAAATGGTAATTGGCTCGGTAATAGTGTGGGTATGTTTACACTGAATGGACTGGGTCCTCTGGTCCAATTGAACCGAAAATTGACTGTAAATGGTTAAGTTTAGGTACTTCGAGACCATTTGCAGCCATTCATAGACTTCATGTTGCCAGGCAACGATCAAATTCTTATGGATGGAATCTGAGACGTAATCTGGCCCCAATTGATCGTGCTTGATTTGAACGACATTCTGGTCAATTCGAGCAAATGATTTGGCCACCCAGATGGCCCGACATGAATCCTATCGAACATTTATGGGACCTAATCAAGAGGACAGTTCGTGTCCAAAATCCTGCACCGACAACACTTTCGCTATTATAGACGTTATAGTGGCAGCATGCCTCAATATTTCTCCAGGGGGCTCCCAACGACTTGTGGAGCGCATGCTACGTCGAAGTGCTGCGATACGCTGGGGAAAGGGAGGACTGACACGATATGAGGAGGTATCCTATGACTTTTGTCGCTTCATGTACTCTCGTGTCAAACTATCTTCATGTTTCATTCGTTGTTCGCTTAAGGGTTTTAAATACAGTATCTTATGTCGGATAATTGTCGGTGTGCACAAACCATATTGGAGCATTTCGTTTATTTGCGCTAGGGGGTCTCTCACGTTTACGGAAACTGTTTCCTCCAGACAACATAAAGTCAATGGTAGAGTCATTCAGCCCTTTGTCTTGGGCAGAGCAGAGAAACAGGAACAGGTCACAGTATCAGTGAGCTTCGCTGTGTGACAGCAGCGAGCGGCGAGCGCTCACTGGAAAACTACTGTGCTATCAGAGGCCGCAAGGCGAGACGTGCAGCCACGTGGGGGAATCCCCGGCCCGGAGACGCTCGAGACACCAGATGTCTCACGCGCCCCCATCCCCACCCCCCACCCCCGCCGCCTCCCCCACCCCGTCTGGGCGACACGACGCGCCGCCAAGGAGCCGGGCGGCAGAAAAAAGAAGCCGACGAGAGGAAAAACAAGGGCGGCGCGCGGCAGGTCTGCAACGAGAGCAGAGGAGAGAGGACGCTCCAACAGGTGTTGCTGAGCTCACAATGGGACACCCTGCCCCGCCGCCCCCAGGTCAACGATCTGGCGGGCCCCGTGCTGCCGCAAGGCGCCTGCTAGGGGGCGCTCCGCGATCAGCTGGGCAGGGAGAAGAAACTCTGCGGTGGTCGCCGGGGCGGTTCTGGAGGTCGGCGCGTTAAAAACCGCCGCTGTTCAGCGTTCAGGTGAAACGATGTCTCTATCACTAAACAGTTAACCCGGTTCATACCACACATTGCACAGAATTAGTTCCAGTCTGCATACCTAATGTCTTCCAGGGGCAACAAAAAATTGATTTTAAAAATTACACAAAAATTTTTTGACGCAACTGAAAAATTTAAAACGCTGTCATAATCATCAGATTAGACTGTACAATTTTACTTTAAAGGTTTATCACAGTGGGACAAATACACTACTGGCCATTAAAATTGTTACTCCACGAAGATGACGTGCTACAAACGCGAAATTTAACCGACAGGAAGAAGATGCTGTGATATGCAAATGATTAGCTTTTCAGAGCATTCACACAAGGTTGGCGCCGGTGGCGACACCTACAACGTGCTGACGTGGGGAAAGATTCCAACCGATTTCTCATACACAAACAGCAGTTGACCGGCGTTGCATGGTGAAACGTTGTTGTGATGCCTCGTGTAAGGAGCAGAAATGCGTACCATCACGTTTCCGACTTTGATAAAGGTCGAATTGTAGCCTATCGCGATTGCGGTTTATCGTATTGCGACATTGCTGCTCGCCTTGGTCGAGATCCAATGACTATTAGCACAATATGGAATCGGTGGGTTCAGGAGGGTAATACGGAACGCCGTGCTGGATCCCAACGGCCTCGTGTCACTAGCAGTCAAGATGACAGGCATCTTATCCGCATGGCTGTACGGATCGTGCAGCCACGTCTCGATCCCTGAGTCAACAGATGGGGACGTTTGCAAGACAACAACCATCTGCACGAACAGTTCGATGACGTTTGCAGCAGCGTGGACTATCAGCTCGGAGACTATGGCTGCAGTTATCCTTGACACTGCATCACCGACAGGAGCACCTGCGATGGTGTACTCAACGACCAACCAGGGTGCACGAATGGCAAAACGCCATTTTTTCGGATGAATCCAGGTTCTGTTTACAGCATCATGAAGGTCGCATCCGTGTTTGGCGTCACCGCGGCAAACGCACATTGGAAACGTGTATTCGTCATCGCCATACTGGCGTATCACCCAGCGTGATGGTATGGGGTGCCATTGGTTACACGTCTCGGTCACCTCTTGTTGCCATTGACGGCACTTTGAACAGTGGACGTTACATTTCAGATGAGTTACGACCCGTGGCTCTACCCTTCATTCGATCCCTGCGAAACCCTACATTTCAGCAGGATAATGGACAACCGCATGTTGCAGGTCCTGTACGGGCCTTTCTGGATACAGAAAATGTTCGACTGCTGCCCTGGCCAGCACATTCTCCAGATCTCTCACCAATTGAAAACGTCTGGTCAGTGGTGGCCAAGCAACTGGCTCGTCACAATACGCCAGTCACTACTCTTGATGAACTGCGGTATCGTGTTGAAGCTGCATGGGCAGCTGTACCTGTACACGCCATCCAAGCTGAGTTTGTCGCGATGACCACGCGTATCAAGGCCGTTATTACGGCCAGAGGTGGTTGTTCTGGGTACTACTGATTTCTCAGGATCTATGCACCCGAATTTCGTGAAAATGTAATCACATATCAGTACTAGAATAATATATTTGTCCAATGAATACCCGTTTCTCATCTGCACTTCTTCTTGGTGTAGCAATTTTATTGCCCTGGGGTGTATTAGAAACTGTGCATAAGTCTTAAGGGAACGCGCAAATGCCTAAACTACATTCATAAAGTACTGGAGAAGGAGAAGACTAGTGACTTGCAACAAACTTTAGACATACCTTCAGACATGTACGAAACCTTTTTCTCGCTGACACCGTCTCCCGCCACAATATGACGAAAATAAACATACCGCTTATCATGCATTGTCATGAAGGATGATAGAATGCAGTCCGTCGGCGATCCACAGGCAGCAGGGGGCCAAGAGCTCGACTGTCATGTTGTCCGTCGGGATACGTCCGGAACAGGACAGGTCCTGAATGATATCCCTAGCACCCCGAAACACTTTCACCCATCTCACCACCGTACGATACGACAGTTCTGTACAACCACACGCCCCACGCGGTCACTGAACACATCGTTGGGCGCCCCGCCCAAGTGCCACTTCAATATGGATCCATAAATGCTGTCCGTATTTCCTAAACATACTGTTAAGGCGCTTGAACTGGCCTCCCTCACTTTCAGACACAACACATTGTGACCAGCTCAAAGACAGCCGTTGGCGCTCACTGCACTTGTTTAACTGACCTTCTGCTATCAGCTACAGGTAGTATCCAAGCCAATTGATGCACTTTCTTCATATTACAGCAGTGTTGCCACTACTTTTTATGCAACCCTAGTACTAACTTTATTAGCAATACATTTTGCTGGCAGTATACCTATTTAGCACTGAATGTACCTGCAAAGTTATATCGTTACACGACACATAGTTAAGGAGATACGACGTCATAAACATTGAGATGCATGAAAACTAGCTCTTACGTAAAATGTAGCATAAATTATGCAAACTATACTCATCCATTGTTTGATAATTAGAGCGCCTAGCGACTTCTAATAAGTTTTGTCTCAAACATCAAACCTTCTTCTCGCTCACATGCTTAGCGCCAAATATTTAACACTTTAACTCACTTGTATAGTAATCAGAAGTTTGAAGCTCTTTTACATGTGGGCATTCGATTCTTTACGGAACAAGGGGTTCACTGGCAATATTTAAGGCATGGGTTCCCAAATTTTTGGAACATCTTTATGTATTCTGGCATTTTGATGGATCTCCCTTTTTTATTTTGAAGGTTATTAAAAAATTTTAAAAAACGAGAAAAACTTATTTTATTCTATGATTACTTCAATTTTAAATCATGAATAATAACTCAGAAATTATAATGAAGTTTTTAAAAACGATTAGTATCATCACAATGTCGAAAATATGTTATTAACAGATTTCCGCGGAGCACTTCCCGTGATTCACCATTGTTCTGCGGGGAACAGTTTGGGTAACCTTATCTAAGGTAACTACAACAAAATTTTATACAAAAATGTTGGAAGACCACTAGCATCTCGGTTACCCAGTCCAGTACACAGTGCCACTGGAAAAGTCTCTGAAAACAGCTTGTCAAACTTTCAGGCAGATCTCGATAAATTCCAGAGTGGTGTACAGACTGCAAAACTGCTTGAACTGTACGTAAATCTAAAACTGTGCATTTCACAAAACGCGGAAAAGTTGTATCCTATTACTACAATATCAATGATTAATAACTGGAATCAGTAAACTCATAAAAATAACGGGATGTAACAATTTGTAGATACATAGAGGGAATCGATCACACAGCTAACTTGTGGGTGAAGCATGACCCTGACTGCGGTATGTTGGTAGGACACTGGGAAAATGCCAACAGTCTACAGAGGAGACTGCTAATAAAACACTTCATGATGCATGCTAGAAAATCGGTCACGTATGTGGTACCCATAGCAGACAGGACTATCAGGGGATGTTGGACGTACACTATATGATTAAAAGTATCCGGACACCTGACTGAAAATGATTTACAAGTTCGGTAACGCTGGAATTCAATATGGTGTTGGCCAACCCTTAGCGTTGATGACAGCTTCCAGTCTCGCAGGCTTCCGTTCAATCAGATGCTGGAAGGTTTCTTGGGGAATGGCAACCCATTCTTCACAGAGTGCTGCACTGAGGAGGCGTATCGATGTCGGTCGATGAGATCTTGCACGAAGTCGCGTTCCAAAACATCCCAAAGGTGTTCTATAGGATTCAGGTCAGGACTCAGTGCAGGCCAGTCCATTACAGGGATGTTACTGTCATGTAACCACTCCGGCAAAGGCCGTGCTTATGAACAGGTGCTCGATCGTGTTGACAGATGCAACCGCCATCCCCGAATTGCTCTTCAACAGTAGGAAGCAAGAAGTTGCTTAAAACATCAGTGTAGGCCTGTGCTGTGATAGTGCCACGCAAAACAACAAGGGGTGCAAGCCCCCTCCATGAGAAACACGACCAAACCATAACACCACCGCCTCCGAATGTTACTGTTGGCACTACACACGCTGGCAGATGACGTTCACCGGGAATTAGCCACACCCACACTCTGCCATCGGATCTCCACATTGTGTACCGTGATTCGTCACTCCATACAATGTTTTTCCACTTTTCAATCGTCCAATTTTTACGCTCCTTGCACCAAGCGAGTGTGGTTTGGCATTTACCAGCGTGATGTGTGGCTTATGTGCACCCGCTCGACCATGAAGCGCAAATTTTCTCACCTACCGCCTAACTGTCATAGTACTTACAGTGGATCCCGATGCAGTTTCGAATTCATGTGTGATGGTCTGGATAGAAGTCATCCTATTATACATTATGACCTCCTTCAACTGTCGGTGGTCTCTGTCAGTCAACAGACGAGGTCGATCTGTACGCTTTTATGCTGTACGTGTTCCTTCACGTTTCCAATTCACTACCACATCGGAAATAGTGGACCTAGGGATCTTTACGAGTGTGGAAATCTTGAGTACAGACGTATGACTCATGTGACACCCAATCACCTGACCACGTTGGACATTATTGTGATCAATACAGTGGAGCTGCTAGCCATTAGAGAAATCATTCATTACGGAATACAGACAGTTAAGCTCATACTGATGTTCACGGTCTCCTAAAGAGTTTTGCAGAAATTACAAAATCCAAGATTACAAAAGCAAACTAATTTCGATACATTGGAGACCGTCACAGAAACAAGGAAAAATGACGTTCGCTTTGGATAAAAGGGTGTTATGGAATTTTACGTAACAAATAGCCGCCCTACCGAAGGGATGCATTACAAGACATTTCGGTCTGAAATCAATACGTTACATTGATTTCAAATCTGCGATCAAGAAACCTGCTTTCCATTACCTTAACCGTGAGTACAAATATCTCTGCAACATAGTCCGCCCCCGTTGCCTGTGCGGTCAGCGCGGCGGGATCAGGAGACTTTCTCCTCTCAGGGACTGTGTGTTGTGTTGTCCTCATCATCATTTCACCCCTATATCCGACGTGAAAGTCGCCCAATGTGGCTTCGAATGCAATAAGTGCTTGCCCTCGGCGGCGAACTTCCCCGAGTGGGGAACTCCCGGCCCACAATGCCGTACGCTCATTTCCATTTCTACAACAACATAAATGTCGACACCAACGGTCATACGTCAGGAAGCTCTTCTCGGCCATGCTGTGGCTGTGGAAAGCAAAGTAGACGTTTCCTTAGGTCAATAATTCTGTCTAAAACTACTACACTGGCAATGCCCTGGCTTCTGCGATTATGATCTAGTTGACAAGACATAATTTTATAGTATAGTGTTCGTACTCACAATGTACAAGGAACTATAACTAATAGTATGTAGAAAACTGACTGCGAGAAGTCTTCAGCTACCCCCATAAGTGTTACCTCCTGTAGTTGAGTGGCGTTGATCCCCGACAGTTGCAAGGGCCTGGGCGTGGAAGCTTCACGCACCTGCCTCAACCAATAACGTAACGCGATTCTGTAAACGTTTCTATGGCAACGTCTCAGTGTTGTCACAGCTGTATAGACGTGTATTATTTTGGCCTGCAGCCGTTTGCCAGTTGAAATCTGGCAACAGCGCTGCGAGCTGTCAGCGAATATCTTGCACCTTCTCGGCTGTAATTCCGCATATTCGGTGTATATAAGTATAATTTGATAGCGAAATACTTCATAAAGGCGGATATACTGTTTTAAGATTTGTACTTTAAATTCACTTCGCTTAAGTAACCTTATGGGGACAGTCCGGTCGTTTGAATAATGCGCTGTACCCAAGTACACCCTTTATTAAAAAAATATTAAGACCTTGTCACATGAAGACTTAAATTATCTTGAATAAGATGCTCCATATAAAAGTATACTAGTAATAGACTTGCAAGTAATACAATAATTACTATAATTAAATCTCCCTAGTACATTGCACTATCCACAATGCTGAGCTTATTCAGTCTCTTATTTTAACTCATAGCTTTATGTTAAGTTTGTACCGCTACAACTGTTGCTGTCTGTATGGTCGATGTTGAAGAAAAAAAAATGGTTTCGTGATTTTTCCGTGTGGGCAGACTTTATACGAGCTTTAGCGCCTGGATTCGCAACAAATGCCTGTGAAGGTGCATGTGAGGAAAGTCGTCGGTGTCTACAATGAGGATGAAAGGACAGTGATAACAGTCGTCGACAGTTCAGGCGCAACACTTGGAACAAAAAAGCTTGCAACCTGTTTTACCAAAAGTACGCAAATTGACGCTGACTTTGTGAAATATTATAAAACGTCTTGCGAAAAATATATACCTCAAGTTAACTGGAAAATACACGTTAATTTTTTTCTGCTCTCTGTGTCTTAGGTTGGGAATAATCTTATAACCCTACAAATAAATATCCGTAAAGGGTTATTTGTTGTATTCCTTCCTGTAGATAAGTGGAACTGAGAAATATCACTATACAAAAATATTTATGGTTGAGGGAGGAAAATTATGTCATGTATACTATTTGATAAAAAGTGTTTGAACTCTGCTGAAGACATTTTCAGCGAGATGTAGGAATGTCTGTGGAGCACATTTTTCCTCAGGAGCCGAGACGAGACAAGATAGTAATGTAGGATGCTGCGGTGTGGAGCGAAATCGACTTTATGACTCGTCGTAAAGGTGTTCCATTGGCCTCAGATCCGGGCTATGGATAAGGCAGTCCATTTCAAGAATATTGTTGTCCACATACCTTTGCTCAGGTTGGATTCCGTAGAAACGTTGGAAGACGCGAGGCAATACTGACCTGCGACTTATCTTAGAATATGGGTCAAGGAAAGGCAAACCTACGTTTCTAGCATTTGTAGACTTAGAGAAAGTTTTTGACAGCGCTGACTGGAATGCTCTCTTTCAAATTCTGAAGGTGGCAGGGATAAAATACAGCGAAAGTCTATTTACAATTTGTACAGAAACCAGATGGCTGTTAAAAGAGTCGAGGGACATGAAAGGGAAGCAGTGGTTGGGGAGTCAGACAGGGTTGCAGCTTATCACCGATGTTATTCAATCTGTATATTGAGCAAGCAGTAATGTAAACAAAAGAAAAATTTGGAGTAGGGATTAAAATCCATAGAGAAGAAATAAAAACTTTGAGGTTTGCCGATGGCATTGTCATTCTGCTTGAGACAGCAAAAGACCTGGAAGAACAGTTGAACGGAATGGATAGTGTCTTGAAAGGAAGATATAAGATGAACATCAACAAAATCAAAACGAGGATAATGGAATGTAGTCGAATAAATCAGGTGAGGCTGAAGGAAATGGATTATGAAATTAGACACTTAAAGTAGTAGACGAGTTTTACTACTTAGGAAGCAAAACAACTGATGATGGTCGAAGTAGAGAGGATATAAAATGCAGACTGACTAAGGCAAGGAAAGCGTCTCTGAAGAAGAGAAATTTGTTAACAATGAGTATAGACTTAAATGTCAAGAAGTATTACCTGAAAGTATGTACACGGAGGGTAGCCATGTCTGGAAGTGAAACATGGACTATAAATAGTTTAGACATGAAGAGAATAGAAGCTTTCGAAATGTGGTGCTACAGAAGAATGCTGAAGATTAGATGGGTAGATCACGTAACTAATGAGGAAGTACTGAACAGGATTGGAGAGAAGAGGAATTTGTGGCACAACTTGACTAGAAGAAGGAATCGGTTAGTAGGTCTCGTTCTAAGGCATCAATGTAGTACTGGAGGGAAGCGTGGAGGGTAAAAGTCGTACAGGGAGACGAAGAGATGAAACACTAAGCAGATTCAGAAGGATGTAGGTTTCAGTAGTTACTCGGAGATGAAGAGGCTTGCACAGGATAGAGTAGCATGGAGAGCTGCATCAAACCAGTCTCTGGGCTGAAGACCACAACAACAACATTTCCATAGTAATACATGGAAGAGTCTAGCGGCGGGCTTTATCCTGCAGTGGATGTCAAATGCTGCTTCTACTGCAGATGATGGCAACAGTCTTGCAGCAGTGGTAACGCCGGCTCCCCTCAGATCCCCGAAGAAAGCACTTTCGAACCTGGCTAGCACTTGGATGTGTTGCCGTCCGGTTCCGCCGAGCACCGTTGGCAAGCGGGGTGCGCTCAGCCATTGTGAGACCAACTGAGGAGCTACTTGAGTGAGAAGTACCGACTCAGGTCACGAAAGCTGACAACGGCCATGATAGCTGTGTGCTGACCACACGCACCTTCACATCCGCATCCAGTGACGCCTATCGGCTGGGGACGATATGACGGTCGGTCGCTTCCATTTGGCCTTCCGAGACCTGTTCAGACGGAGTTTACTGTGGATGATAATGATTATGTTGTTGTTGATGATGACGACGATTATGATGTTGATGATTGACGGTAAACAAATAAACGATAGAAGTTCCACATTAGTCGAACCACGGCATTGCTACGCGTGGAAATTTTGTGACTTCAGCTTGGAAATGTTCCCTTCGGACGTTCCGGATCGAGAGGGCGCTCATGTCTTTGAAACTGAACCGTATTCAGGAGGAACAGAATTTAGATTGCTCTCTGCCTACCCTCGCCGACCGTTGTGGCCGAGCGGTTCTAGGCGCTTCAGTCTGGAACCGTGCGACCGCCACGGTCGCAGGTTCGAATCCAGCCTCGGGCATGGATGTGTGTGATATTATTTTTTTTCCCATCCTTACTTATGTCTCCTGTGGATTTTGCATATCACTTCAGTCGAAGACCGCGATGTTTGCTCAGGCAAAATATAACCACTTCCTCTCTCATCCTTTGGCAACTGCACTACGATTACGTTTCTGGCACCGCTGACACCGACGTGAGAAACGTTAACATTCTCTCTTTCCTTCTTTAGGTCGAGTAATGTATCGGATAGCTACTTGATGTTTACTATTACTGTGGGGCTACGGTGGCAGAACTATCAACTTTAGTGAAATCTGTACACCTGCGTTTGATCTTTGTATCTAACAGCTCTGTAACTTGATTTCCTGGAGAGCAATGAAGCGTCAGCTCCAATTCCGTGACTTACAAATCAGCTTTAACATTACCATCTGTTACCGGTTGTGCAACGGTCCGTTCGAAAGCCAAAAATGGTTCGAATGACTCTGAGCTCTAGGGGACTTAACATCTGAGGTCATCAGTCCCCTAGAACTCAGAACTACTTAAACCTAACTAACCTAAGGACATCACACACATCCATGCCCGAGGCAGGATTCGAACCTGCGACCGTAGCAGCAGCACGGTTCCGGACTGAAGCGCCTAGAACCGCTCGGTTCACTTTGTTAAAAAGCTTAGAGTCCTAAGGCGACTGTAAAAATTATATATTGGGTATTATAAAAAGTCATTGGTCTTAGAAATAAGTTTTAATTACTTAACTAAAAGAATTCCCGCATATTAATCTGAGCCGCGGTACCCCGACCGTTTTGAGAAGAGATAGCTCTCTAAGAATGCTTCTCCAGGTAGTCAGCAGTAGTTTGAGCACAGTGCACGTGTATGGTGTTTGCATGGTGAAAATCAAGCACAGGTAAAATTAGCATCTAACGAATGCTGAATGGTGCTACTATTTTATAAAAAAAATGCTGCTAAACTGTGTTTTAGGGAATAAGTTTGTTCTGAGTTAATGTTGAGTATAAAGCCAAGTGTATTGTGGATCATGGAGCTCTACAAGCTGGCTATAGGTAGCCACAGCTACCAGTTCACATTTCAGTAGCATTTCTCAAAGGGTCTTGGACGTAGCTCATCACCAAGTGAAATGCGTCAGTTTTGTTTCGACTGTGCCGCAACATGTGACAATCTTCTTTTGTCTGCAGCGTAAAGCGGACTTCGAGTAGGGAAGTCATATTAGAAAAACATGTAAAAGCTACAATATAATTGGAACTACAAGCTGAGTAATAAAATACTGGTTATTGATAAAGCAAAGGATTATCCTGTGTGTTTATGTATGTATTTAAAATTTATGTTTCTAAAATTTAAGATCTTTATAGTCTCAATATTGTAAACGGAAGATTTTTACAGTGATAGAAGTTGGTACTTACTTGAATACAAAGTCGTCCGTCGACTTACACTGACATTTCGTATATACATAATAAATTAACCAAATTTCATTATGGATGCTGTGTGTCACTGTTACTGTTGAGAAGAAGACACCGTAAGGCAAAGTGCAGCATCTACTTATTTTCTTCAGAAAACAGTGGTGACTTTTGTACTTTGCAAATGGAAACTAGTGGTGTGTGACGAAATCTGCGCTTGAGTTAATTAAAATCAGATATGGGTAGTAACTGAGACCCATTACGTAAAGCCGGCATGGTAACTCAGCGTGTTCGGTCAGAGGGTTAGCTGCCCTCTGTAATAAAAAAAACTGAGTTAATGGATCAACGACGAACTGAAACGGGTGACTTGCGACGTCCGCCCCGAGCAGATGCAACGAACGAAAAAACGAACAAAATGAGATTTTTAAAAAAAGTGGTCAATGCGACAGAATGTCAATCCTAAGGACCCGGGCTCGATTCCCGGCTGAGACGGAGATCTTCTCCGCTCAGGGACTGGGTGTTGTGTTGTCCTAATCATCATCATTTCATCCCCATCGACGCGCAAGTCGCCGAAGTGGCGTCAAATCGAAAGACTTGCACCCGGCGAACGGTCTACCCGACGGGAGGCCGTAGGCACACGACATTTACATTTTATTTGCCACAGTAGGTAAGTATCTTCAATGCTTATCAGGTCACTCATTGAAAGTTTATTGCGTTATTTTTAATGAAAAGGGCTGTGCTGTTTAAAGCAGTTACATATGCTTTAATATAGGCACATTAATATTAGGCATTTCTGCAAATTTAAGTGCTCCATGTCGCACTAACATCCTTCACGATAGTCAACTCAAAGGTAGTGAACATTAAAATTACTAGGTTTGTCACTACGATCATTTGCTGTTAACATCTGTTTACTATCATTTAAACTAATTCGTGTGGTAGATTGCAATCTCTCACAGACAAGAGAGAGAGTGATCAGCCATCACATAGCTGAGCATGTGCTGCACGCGAATGTCTCCGGTAATGTACGAGACTGATTGCAACACACGGTTAGTTAGGCAATTTTACATTCTAATAAGGTTAAAATAAATTGAACATAACGGGAACACCGGAGGCGCAATTTCTAAAATCGTGTATTCTGATAGGACATCAAACCCCTGTCGGTAGCCGGGTGTGCTGTGAACACGACCTCTTGCTCATCAGGTGCTTCTTAGGTATGTAGATTAGTCTGTTGCTGAACCCATCACCACAGATCATACAGAAAGATAGATTACCCCCTGTCAAGCTAATAGCCTACTTGAAAATTCAAATGCAGCGGATACTGGAAAAAGTCATTTGTTAAGTTCTTGAACTCGACAGGGGCCTCGGTTGATGCTTATGCATGGAGGATCTGGGCACTTCAGTTGAGTAATTGACTTTATTGGTTGCTGAATCATAGAGTTAGTTTTGGTAAAATAATATTTATTCGAACAATATGTAAAAATTACTCCAGGACACAAACTTTGAGGTTATAAAATAGTTTCAGAATGAATTTACACTACTGGCCATTAAAATTGCTACACCACGAAGATGACGTGCTACAGACGCGAAATTTAACCGACAGGAAGAAGATGCTGTGATATGCAAATGATTAGCTTTTCAGAGCATTCACACAAAGTTGGCGCCGGTGGCAACACCTACAACGTGCTGACATGAGGAACGTTTCCAACCGATTTCTCATACACAAACAGCAGTTGACCGGGGTTGCCTGGTGAAATGTTGTTGTGATGCCTCGCGTAAGGAGGAGAAATGCGTAACATCACGTTTCCGACTTTGATAAAGCTCGCATTGTAGATAAAGGTCGGATTGTAACATATCGCGATTGCGGTTTATCGTATCACAACATTGCTGCTCGCGTTGGTCGAGATTCAATGACTGTTAGCAGAATATGGAATCGGTGGGTTCAGGAGGGTAATACGGAACGCCGTGCTGGATTACAACGGCCTCGTATCACTAGCAGTCGAGATGACAGGCATCTTATCCACATGGCTGTAACGGATCGTGCAGCCACGTCTCGATCCCTGAGTCAACAGATGGGGACGTTTGCAAGACAACCATCTGCACGAACAATTCGAAGACGTTTGCAGCAGCATGGACTATCAGCTGGAGACCATGGCTGCGGTTACCCTTGACGCTGCATCACAGACAGGAGCGCCTGCGAGGGTCTACCCAACGACGAACCTGGGTGCACGAATGGCAAAACGTCATTTTTTCGGATGAATACGGGTTCTGTTTACAGCATCATGATGGTCACACCCGTGTTTGGCGACATCGTAGTGAACGCACATTGGAAGCGTGTATACGTCATCGCCATACTGGCGTATCACCCGGCGTGATGGTATGGGGTACCATTGCTTACACGTCTCAGTCACCTTTTGTTCGCATTGACGGTACTTTGACCAGTGGACGTTACATTTCAGATGTGTTACGACCCGTGGCTCTACCCTTCATTCGATCCCTGCGAAACCCTACATTTCAGCAGGATAATGCACAACCGCATGTTGCAGGTCCTGTGCGCGCCTTTCTGGATACAGAAAATGTTCGACTGCTGCCCTGGCCAGCACATTCTCCAGATCTCTCACGAACTGAAAACGTCTGGTCAATGGTGGCCGAGCAACTGGCTCGTCACAATACACAAGTCACTACTCTTGATGAACTGTGGTGTCGTGTTGAAGCTGCATGGGCAGTTGTACCTGTACACGCCATCCAAGCTCCGTTTGACTCAGTGCCCAGGCGTATCAAGGCAATTATTACGGCCAGAGGTGGTTTGTTCTGGTTACTGATTTCTCAGGATCTATGCACCCAAACTGCATGAAAATGTAATCACATGTCAGTTCTAGTATAATATATTTGTCCAATGAATACACGTTTATCATCTGCATTTCTTCTTGGTGGAGCAATTTTAATGGCCAGTAGTGTAGATAATTAAAATAGAACAATGATAAGAAAGTGAATGGTTGTTAGGGTTTCCATCGGCAGGACGGGACAATTATGACCGAAATGGTGGCCAAACACACAAAAGGACACAAATTACGTTTTCGACTGTGATTGCAAAACTATGTAATTACACAAAAATGTATGAACTCGATTAGATGACCCAAAGAAATCAGTGAATAAAGGAATAATAAGAAAGGAGCATCACTAGGCGGGTGGCTCCAGTGAGTTAACTCGAAATAAAACATGGGTGATTACGAGAAAAATCCACTTTGAAGCAAGAATTAGGCTGCAGAAAAACTTGCGTACCAGTGTGTGAAGCGCCTGCAACAAGTTAGGAAGACTACAAAAATAGAAACTTGGAATTAAATCTTCTTCCCCCACCATTTCACGATGTCCGATGTCGACAGTGTGGATTGCAAATGCGGTGTTACCGTTAATGCGGAACAAAGTCGCGCTGCGCAGACCTGCCGGCCGTTGCTTACTGCCTCTGGGCTGAGGCGCTGTGATTTGGCTTCGAATCGCGGGTCTTACCATCCTCCTGATTATTCGTTGTGGATGTGCGCAGGTTCGTAGTGAAACATCAAGACTTGTTAGGAGACCGAAGTCAAGGAAAACACGTATACGAGCGGAGTCGAGAGTTGAGAGACCAGAATACGAAGAAGAAAATGCATCCCAACACGAATGCCTCTCTGAATTTTGGCAGCCTTCCTTCAGACCTCAGAAAAGCACCCCACACTATCTTTTCTAGCCAAATCCAGAATGGGCCTAAGTGCTCTCGTAATCAGGGGTCTGGAAGTCCGTTTCCCAGTTCCCACAATAAAGTTAAAAATGTATCCGCCAAAGAGATACGTAAAAAGGAGACGAGTGTCGCCCCGTTCCCACGTCCAGATTTAACTGTCCGAAATTCTGGAAATTTTGTTGGATTCACACACAGTTCCCACGGGAAGGGGAAAGTTCGAAAATTTGCAGACATACGAGTGGCTATACATTTTGCATGAGCAAACGTATCTGGAGACCATACACAGCAGCATAACTTGGACAGCTGAGGACTTCACCCGAAATTTACTAACAAAACAGAGTTCTCACCTCTTCCACCAGTGGTTTCCCATTTCCCCATTCCAACGCTCATAGTCAGCGGCAGCTATTCAGGAAGATAATTCTGCAAAGGTTCGTCCGACTACCCATGCGGCCTACTAGCGAGAAACCTTGCAGTCTACATTACCGGCGGCTCTTCCACACCGTACGAAAGTTCCTTCTGTTTTGGCCCCAGTGAAAAGGAGTTACCGTAGCCTAGACCAGATGCATTTAATGGAAAAAACTACTACAAAATGAAATTTTTGAGGGGTGAGTTAGCTTCATTGGTACATACTACCTCCTAGCCACTCATGAAATCACACGCAGTACGGGTAGAAAGTCGACAAACAAAACTGATTCGGAAAATAAAAAATCAACAGAGTCTCGCACGCAAATTCATCATTTAAATAGGCTAAAAGGTGAGGATGAAGACTTGAAACAGGCCGCCAGCTCACAACCTATCTTCAATTAATACAATTGTGCCCACAGGCAACATCACACGTAGAATGAAGCAATCGTCCTTATGTATCATTAGCAAATTATGCACACCTAACTTGTAAGCTGACGATATGTATAGGCCGGCCGGGGTGGCCGAGCGGTTCTAGGCGCTTCAGCCTGGAACGTCGCGACCGCTACGGTCGCAGGTTAGAATCCTGCCTCGGGCATGAGCGTGTGTGATGTCCTTAGGTTAGTTAGGTTTAAGTAGTTCTAAGTTCTAGGGGACCGATGACCTCAGATTTTAAGTCCCATAGTGCTAAGAGTCATCTGAACCATTTTGATTTTAAATGGTGGAAGTGGCTTCGCTCGCGAATATACTGAGCAGGAACCATGAAAATGTGTCAGCACTTACAGTGGTCCACCCAAATTGGATAAGCAACTAGTGGATTTGCTGCATTCCACAGGAATGTTGTTCGTGAGAGATGCAGTGAAATATACTCTGTAAATGGATGAGCAAAATCTGCTAGTCTTCGAGAGAAAGAGATTAAGGAACCCAAGAGAGTCACCCAATGACAGGTATGGAAGATATTTAAAAAAAAAAAAAACAGGGACTGGCAGACTTATACTCACAAACTGATATTATGCAAAGGGCGAAGAAAAGAAGACTGGTGTAGGCTGGACACCTGATTAGGACGGAAGAGGAAAGAATACCACAAGTAGCACTCTCAGGATCCTTGGAAGGCAGAAGGAGGCTAGGAAGACTAGGGATAAAATTGACGGATGATATCAACGGGGATAAAGAGACGATGGAGCTGATAAAAAGAGAATAGACCAAAAAGCCAGAAAAGATTGGTGGAGGAATGTAAAGAGCGTATATGGTATCCCAGGTCACAACGACAATTAAAAAGAAGAAAAAGAAAAAGTCCATGCAAGGCAGTATGAACACGATGGGTGTTTCAAGTAGCCTGGATAACTCCTTAATTTCGGAGAACCGTCTTGCGGTTCAAAAAATGGTTCAAATGGCTCTGAGCACTAGGGGACTCAACTGCTGAGGTCATTAGTCCCCTAGAACTTAGAACTAGTTAAACCTAACTAACCTAAGCACATCACAAACATCCATGCCCGAGGCAGGATTCGAACCTGCGACCGTAGCAGTCTTGCGGTTCCAGACTGCAGCGCCTTTAACCGCACGGCCACTTCGGCCGGCTCCGTCTTGCGGTTCTTCTTTGTTACTTCTGTAGAAATTCCATGCTGAGACATCATTATGCTTCTTATTTAAAAACAAATTATTGATATTCGGCGTTGCTGTGTAAAATTGGAAATTTGTGGTAAGGTCTTATGGGACCAGACTACTTAGGCCATCGGTCCCTAAGCCTACACACTACTTAATGTAACTTAAACTAACTTACGCTATGGACAATACACACACTCATGCCCGAGGGAGGACTCCAAACTCCGACGGGGAAGCCGCATGGACCGTGACAAGGCGCCCTAGACCTCACGGCTACCCCGTGCGGCCGATACTGTGTGGTTAGGAACTGCGTAACATTGCTGGTTATTAGGTTAGGACTCTTCAGTTGATTGAGATTAACAGCAGGATCAGACTGATGCTTTTGTTTACAATACAACTTATCGCATACTTCGTCACGACAGGATTGTTCACAAGATTAACCAGAAAAAATTCGAATTGTCTTGTGTGCTGTGATGAAGGCTTCTACATCCCAGGGTATGACTGTCGACAAGGCACTAAGCGCTAAAAGAAAGTTGAACGATCCTTTACAATTCGTTCTACCACGGAACAAGTAATGTTCTTCGAGTCTGGAATTAAAAAACCACAGCATTTTGTAACGACTTCCAAGTCAGCTCCCTGCCTCTCTGCCGTAAGTCTGATTTCTTGCAGTACCGAAACACCTTGTCTTATTCGACAGATAACAAATGAGATGCAAGTACAGCAGACAACGTAGCCATCCCGGTCCATTAGGGCCGAGGCAATCGCTCTGCTACAATGGGAAAAGTAAGAAGTGAAGTTAACAAGCCAAAAAAGGAGCGCAAAAAAAAAAGCAAAACGGGAGGAAGTTTCATACGAGACGAAGCCGCGAGCCCGGGTCCAGGGTAAAATACAGCAGGGAGTCGGACGGACGGTTAGAGTAATGGCATGTTTCCCCGTATTCACCGCCGGCGGAAACCTTGTCGATACGTGCCGGCGCCCGCGCCCTATTCAACTAATTCGGCCGCCTCGACCATTTAAGTCGCGTGCGTGAAAGGCCGGCAATCGCCATTTGCCGTATTTCAATTTACCTAAGAGCCGGCCGGGTAATCTTGGGGACGAGGTAATGGAAACACTTGCCTGTATTAGACGAGACGTCGGGAGAGCTTTCTTGCTAATGTGCCGGCGGAGCATTGCGTTGCTTCCTCTCCTTCTCTCTCTCTCTCTCTCTCTCTCCCCCCCTCTCTCTCGTTACGCCTTCCCTCTGCTATGAAGGCTGCTGCCAGACCGCGGAGTTTGGTGTATCGCAGAAAGACACGTCGCCCATCGTCGTGTGGTTTATTTCCACATTGACAAAGAAGTGAAACAACAGTGAACGACGAGAAAAGGGCGATCCACAGAGACTTTACAGGTTGTCCAAAGACCACTGAATATTGCTTCTGCCGCAGAAGATGACCATAGATAATGAACTTTCGGCACATCTAATCTCTTCTTAAGTCGAAAAGTAGACAAAAACGAAAAAGTAAACCGAGTGTTAGCAAGTAACCTCGAAAATTGTAGAACGAGTGTTTCACTACGCAGTGGACAGCGCTCTGTAATGAAAGTTGGTGTCAGATTAAAAATTAATATTTCGAAAAAGAACTTCTGGCTTTAATGCTTGTACTATGCAGACGAATATTTCTAAACGGCAATCCCAGTTGCAGATGGTTAGGCTTCCAGAGGCACAAAAATTTGATTTTTGTATTTCATGTAATTATTGGCGGGATTGAAAATTTTGAAGTACTGTCATAATCTGTTCATTAAGAAATAAAATCTTATGGCAAAAGTTTAACACAATAAGTCAATTGTGAGAGACAGAAACGTTATATACATAGAATAAATTCCTTTTACTTACGCTTATGCTGACAAAATACATGTATTTAACCTGTAACTGGTTATTTATAATATTTCTACTTCATTTCATTTCACTTACTGTTATTGGTGTGTTGCAATGTGATATTGAAACAAATACACAGTAAATAAGAAGTTAATATGATTTTTTCAACTGCAACGCTTTCAGATTTCAAATGAATACTTTTTCTTTCGAACATAATTATGTCGAACCTTGGAGCATGTTACTCGAGAAAATGAAACGAGTTTCTTTAATGCATTAATAATTTTACCTGTCTTGCAAATGCAAATTTATTTTGGTTCCCAGTATGAATATTTCACTCTTCATCGGATTGTATCGTACCCCTGAGACTCCCAAGACAGGTCAAAGCTGTTTGTCAGAGAGCTACTCGGAATCGGACTTCTTGTCTGCCATGGAAAATGCCGTACTTCGTAGGTCGTGCTTATTCCACGGTGCACACACAGCTCAAAGTCCCAGTCCACACAGTTGGACCGACCAAGACACCTGTCGGTGAGTGGCAGGGGGTACACGGGATACCAGAAGCAAATTCTCACCTTACTGTTTTCGGGAAGAAAAACTGTCGGTAGGCCTCTGTGTGCACTCGAATTTTCTAAACCTTTCTCTCAGCGAGATGATGCAATGATTAAAGCAATGGATTCATAAACGAGAGATTCAGAACACTAGATTTAGGTTTCCCGTGATTTCCCTTAATCGATTACTTCTGATCCACCTCTAATGATCTCGTTGTTGACGGGGCCTTTGTATGTTTTATTACGCGAGAAATGATTTGGAGGGAGTAATACGCTCCTGACTCGTAATGGAAAAGAAACCTCTCGGGGTTTGTAGAGTAAGGCGGTCAAGGATGTGAAACGTCCTTCTCGTAGCGTCTCCCGTAGGATAATGAATCAAAGCAAGCCCGCCTTCTTGCAAGAATACTAGTAGTTTTTTTTTGTTTTTCTTAACCCCAAACATGTTTCACTAAATGCTGTGGCATCTGCAGTAGGTTTTTCCTTTTATTGTTTCAGAAATAAATAAACACAAATTTTACTTTGGTTAGGAGCACATTGAGATCAGATCTTCTGGTTGTTCACATTACTTAAGTGCTTTACCTCTATTTCTTTGTAACCTTATGTGTGTCCTATGGCTGCCAACAGAACTCAGCCACAAGTCTACCTGGTGTCTCTTATAAGATTTGTCAGGCGCATTTTCTATGATTTTTGGCAGATATTTGCAGTTCCGTTTTAGTTGGAGTCAGCTCGAATAAATGCTGTTCATCACGTCTTCAATGCGATGCCCAACGTCAATGGAAAGCATCTGTTTGTTTCCGGTTACAAACAAATTGATTTTTAAAGTGGAATTTTACGTGCCCATTCGAGAGAGCGGACCCAAAGTAGTCTAGTGTGATATTCCCTTTACCTAACAAGGACAAAAAAGACCCAAGGAATAATGAGTACTCCAGCGCCGACAGCACCCCCTTCGCCCATGCTGACGTCTACCGCCATGAGGAAGCTAGCTGCTCAGTCACTGCTTGAGTACTGTTCGTGTTTTACTGCTCCTGTTAACACATGTCGGTAAAACGAATATCGCACTAGTCTAATCTGGTAGCACTCAATGGAATGGGTACGAAAAATTCCGATTTAAAAATCATTTTGTTTGAAACGGGAAATGAACCGACGCATCCCGTCGACGCTGGGCGTCGTTTGGAAGGCTTCACGAGCAGTATATGTTTGGGGTAACTCCAGCTACACATCGCTAAACCGAAATTACAAATATCTGTCGAAATTCCAGAGACAATGCGCTTGACGATCCATAAGGGAGATACTCAGTATATTAACAGACACGTCATCTGCAAAACAGGGACGTTAGCGCAAAGTCTGAACTGAATTTCGGTTTGGAATATAACCTCTAAAAATTCCGATAAAATAGTGGCGTATGCTCGTTTATGACACTTAGCATTGCTGTAGTTAACCTGTCATGAGCTGTAATATGTAATTATTTGCTCGCTAAATGTGCTGCTGTTGTTGTTTTTATTTTTTCGGTGACCCGAGGGCATCGGTTAAAAGTTCATGAGATTTTGGTCTGGAAAATTATTTGGTGCGGTTTCCTGTTTATAGATACTGTTGCGGATATACAAACGCGTTTACTTACTTTTCGTACTTTAGTTCCTCTCTTCTATCCGTGGTAACAAAATAAGCCACTATTATTATTATTATTCTCGTGTCAGAAGAAACATAGAGGTGCATGTACATACATTTTACACAGTTATGATTAAATTACATTTGACCAAAACTTGGCCACTTCTGTTGCTTGTTGAAGATCATCTTCTGTACAGGAGATTGAGCACAATCGACACCGAAGCATGTGCCGAACTGTCTGTTTCTCTCCACAGTCACACCGAATATCATTTGGATCAGTGTATCCCGATCTTGCCAAGTTAACTTTTGATCTTCCAACTCCGGATCTCAGTCTAATCAGGGACTTCCAAGGTGTCCATTCCCCGTCATGGCGTGGAGGTAAATATTCAACAACTCTTTTCCAACCAGGGGGAAGGTAGGTCGTAACCCCCGTTGTTGTAACCTAGCATTTTCAGTAGTGGTTCTAAGTTCCTTTGACGTCCTAAGGAAACTCTTCCTTGAGTTCAGTCGTTGCGGATGCGGTTCATGCCCATACAGAGGAGAGGGTAATTTCCTGTTTCACCGCGTTTCTTTCCTTGTTCTCTTCTATCTCTCTTCGAACAGGTGGTGATACTATTCCTGCGAGGTGCTAAAGCCGTTCGACTGGAGTGGATTTCAAGCAATCTCTTATAATTCTGCAGGTTTCGTTGAGAACTACATCCATCTGTTTGGCATGAGTTGAATTATACCAAACAGGACAGGCATACTCTGCCGCTGAATAGCATAGTGCCATTTCAGATGTTCGGATTGTTTCGGGTTGACTACTACACTGCGATCCGGCCAGTTTCCGTAGGAGATTGTTCCTCGTGGAAACTTTCGGCTTGCATTTCGTGCAGTGCTTTTCGAAAGTTAGAGATCTGTCAAGTGTCAGTCCTAGGTATTCTGGAGTCTTGCAGTGTTCCAGTTCGACCCCCGACCACACTATTTTCAACTTGCGAGTGGATTCCTTGTTTCTCAAACAAAAAGCACACACTTGGGTCTTTGAACGGTTTGGTTTAAGTTGGTTTGTGTTGTAGTACCTGGATAGATCTTCAAGGACATTCGTGAGGTTGTTCTCTACTGATTCAAAATCTGTGCTCTGGGTGGCTGCAGTGACGTCGTCAGCATATAAGAAGTACCTGGTGTTTGGGGCTATAGGTTGGTCGTTCGTGTATACATTAAACGGAATTGGAGCCAAAACACTTCCTTGCGGGACTACGCTGACCTTGAAAGTCGACGAACAACCTGCGATTCTGCAGAAGGGAGGCGATAAGTCTGGTTAGCCCTAAATCTTTAGTCACACTGTAGACCTTGACTATTAATAGCTGGTGACTGATCGTATCGTACGCAGCCGATAAGTCGACAAATGCCACTTCGGTCACCTCCCGAGCTTCAAAGCCATCTTCTATAAACTGTGTGAGATTTAGCACTTGTCCAGTACAGCTTTTACCTGGACGAAATCCAGATTTCTGAGGTATAAGTGAGGGGCCATATGCAGGTGATAGGTGATTTAATGTCAGTCTTTCCAGTATTCTGTAAAGATGACAAAGTAGTGCAAATGGTCTAAAATTCTTTGGGTCATTTCCATCTTTGCAAGATTACCTCAATATCTTTGGAATTTGGTTTCTGCTTACACAGTTATCGAAAAGTTGGAAAATCCATTTCTTCATATTTAAGCTGAAGTGTTTAATTTGCTCGGTTGGTATATCATCCAAGCCAGCTGATTTGCCATTTGTACACGAAAGGACCGTCCAAGAAGATTGCGATCATCTAGGATCAGGATGATAAAAGCAATCGGGAGTACCCTGGGCAACGTAAGAATATGATTCAAAATAATCTGACAGCTGATGCTTTCACACCAGAAACATGTATACCCGAGTCCTTTTGAGGACCACAGTTAACGGTTATATCTATTAACATTGTCATGTATACGACGAACCACGCTCAAGTACGTCCTTCTTGCTTCTCCTCCATTGAACCCGCTAACCGTATTCATGGTGAGCCATCCGGCTAAAAAAATATTGAGCTATAATATCTTCCGTTGTACCAACAATGTGGACCTACTTCGTGCTGTTCAAGAGACGTGAGCATTGAGCTGGCACCACGTTACGCCCTTTGTCTTTTATTTCTCATCCTCATGATACCACAAAATCAACATATACGTAATTACTGGATCATTGCCAGAAGATGTGGTCCAATTATTCACTTTTTCTCGGAGTAACAAGTATTGTTAAGTGTGATAAAATATGTTTCTGTCTGTTTGTTCTTGCGCTCACTCTCGCCGATGAAAGAGTATACTGTTGCTTTTACCAATACAGTGTGGCATTTGCCTTTTCATTTACCCTGTTCTGACAGCGTCCGTCCAAAATTTCTCATATAAAATGGATGCCAAAAGCCACAGGAAGGAGTTCCCATTTGAAGAAGATGAAACCTGAATGTTGCGCCTAGATCCGACGTATGGCATGAGTGCAGACAGAGTATCAGACCAGTATGTTACATACAGGTATGAATTAACATGGCTGTACATCACGCCTTAAGCAACTTTGAAAGTGGAACAATAATCGGTGGAAGACACATGGACCGTGATGTACAGAAGATTACACGAGAATTCGGTCTTAGGAGGTCAGTGGTGTCTAGGGTTGATCTTCAGTATCACGGAAACAATATTTGAACACGCATAAACCGCCGTGGTGGATGACCCCACAAGCCGTATGGGGAGATCGACGGTTTAACGTGAGTCAGATCGCCGCAGATTTCAATGTGGCACATGAGAAACCCACGTCTACCATGACCGTACAGATAAAGATACACCGCACAGGTTTAGCACCTGGCGACAGACATTAGATCCAGAGCCTTCCCATGATTTTTGTACCATCCACTGCATTTCGCTGGTCTGCTTTGGGAGTTCCCGGTACTGCCAGGGGTTTTTAGTTGGTGGGAGGCCTAGTACAGAGTGCACTTAGCCTAATAAGGCCAACTCAAGATCTACTAGACTGATTAATAGCGGTTCCAAAGTCGAGAAACCCGACAACGACTGGGAGAGCGGTATGCTGACCAAATGCTCCTCCATACTGCATCTGATGATGCTACTGCCAGAGGATGACACGGTGGTCTGTCGATCTCTGTTGACCCCTCCTCAGATATGTGCTGATATGCAGATAGAATGGAAGAAAATATTTTTTGGATGCTAGATAACTAGAAATCATTGTCAAATGCGAACATGATGGTCAGCTGTGTTGCAGTCTACTCAGAAAAGAGACGCAGCTGTCTGTTTTCGAGTGCGCGCACTCAGATGTGCCGTCATTCACACCGGCGCTAAGGATGCTACATTCCTCACAGCACCACGTCCGTATTTTTCTTTGCGAGTGTATGTAAGGTATTGCGCAAGCAACATGACGAGTTCTCTAGATGATGTGCTAAGAAAGCCCTTTCGCAGTAGATCTTTCGAGGAGAAAGTGACAGTTAAAAAATTAGGTAGACCTACCGCTAATTTAAATGTAGCAAGGGGAGGGCATGGGATAGGGCTCACTGACTGGATTAAAACTATGTGACTAGAAACGATTACATGCCCTCTTCAAGTTCCTAGAATATTTCTCCTGAGTGGGCTTTAGTAAAAGGTAAAACGCTCTCTAAATACCAGGTGGGGCAAATGAAAGTCGCCTCGACAAGTGAATACGATTGGACATGAAAGTATGCATATAACAACGCCAGCTACTACCAGCAGAACGGAGCTACTGGCCATCCAGACGATCGAACCTTGGAGCATATTTACACAATCTTCATGCCTGACACAGTTGTTAGCAGAGGTGAGCGTGGGCGCGGTCCTAGCTGGCCACTCGGGTCACCTGATCTGTCAGTGTGCGATTCCTTTGCGTGGGGAGTTCTTGTAAGGTGTATCCCAACAGTCCTCATAGTCTTCAAGAACTGCAGTAGAACATTTCGGATGAGACAGCAACAATTCCAACAATCCATCTTCGATCCGCCTTCAGCAACTTACTGGCCAGGACCTAAAAGTGCCGAGTGATGGGTCGTGGTCACATTGAACTCTCCTATAATCAGTTTAGTGCAATATTTCCGTTCCTCCGCTGTATTTCTTTGTACCCTGTAGCTCTGTTCTCTGGGCCACTTTTATTTTCCCCACGCTGTATTGACGTGTATGAGGGAGATTTGTGTAACACTTGCCATGTTGTTCTCATGGTGTATTTGCCAGGCGCATTGACTGGCAATTCGTCGTCATGGGTCCCACTCTTGCAGTTACACCTTCCTTTTTTGCAATTAATTTTATTACTCACTACGGCTCAAATGTCTCTAAGCACTATGGAACTTAACACCTGAGGTCATCAATCCCCTAGACTTAGAACTACTTAAACCTAACTAACCTATGGACATCACACACATACATGCCCGAGGCAGGATTTGGACCTGCGACCGTAGCAGCAGCGCGGTTCCGGACTGAAGCACCTAGAAGCGCTCGGCCACAGCGGCCGGCATTGCTCTCTATGTTAAATTATTAATTATAAAAATTTAAATGTAATTTATACACAAATGAAACTTCCTGGCAGATTAAAACTGTGTGCCCGACCGAGACCCGAACTCGGGATCTTTGCCTTTCGCGGGCAAGTGCTCTACCATCTGAGCTACCGAAGCACGACTCACGCCCGGTCCTCACAGCTTTACTTCTGCCAGTATCTCGTCTCCTACCTTCCAAACTTTACAGAAGCTCTCCTGCGATCCTTGCAGAACTAGCACTCCTGAAAGAAAGGATATTGCAGAGACTCCTTTCTTTCAGGAGTGCTAGTTCTGCAAGGTTCGCAGGAGAGCTTCTGTAAAGTTTGGAAGGTAGGAGACGAGATACTGGCAGAAGTAAAGCTGTGAGGAGCGGGCGTGAGTCGTGCTTCGGTGGCTCAGATGGTAGAGCACTTGCCCGCGAAAGGCAAAGGTCCCGAGTTCGAGTCTCGGTCGGGCACACAGTTTTAATCTGCCAGGAAGTTTCATATCAGCGCACACTCCGCTGCAGAGTGAAAATCACATTCTGTTATACACAAATGATTTTTTTTTCCAGTCTTTGATCACAATATGAATTCTTTAGACGATGACCGGTTTCAGTCCGTAACGACCATCCTCAGATCTTTTTTACATCATGTCCTAAAGTCATAAGGTCATAATGGCATAAAAAAAATGGTTCCAATGGCTCTGAGCACTATGGGACTTAACATCTGTGGTCATCAGTCCCCTAGAACTTAGAACTACTTAAACCTAACTAACCTAAGGACATCACACGCATCCATGCCCGCTACTTAAACCTAACTAACCTAAGGACATCACACACATCCATGCCCGAGGCAGGATTCGAACAAGCGACCGTAGCAGTCGCGCGGTTCTGGACTGAGCGCCTAGAACCGCTAGACCACCCCGGCCGGCTCATAATGGCATCGTCATAACATACACATATAATCAGCATAGCATCGTCATATAGATCTAAAATAAGATGTAGAATAGGCCGCATCTTCCACACAGTCATTATTGCAACTGGCTTTATACACGTAAATTAACATATTCAATTTAGTTATGATTACCACCCTTGTCAGTCAAAAGATTTGAGGTTGTGGGAAAAGAAGCGAGTGTCTCAGGAAACTTTGTACGAAAGTGTATGAAAAAGAGTTGGATATGCCAATGTGAAGGTCACAATGTACTTTTTTGCTTTCCATGTTTGTTATTTGGGAACAGTAATTTATGGGGGCACATGGAGAGTGAAATATGTCGGACATATTAATGCATTAATAAGAAAACCATAGCGGAAATGATAAACATGTCGACATACCTGATCTTAGTGACTTAGGTAAAGTTAACACCGCAACAATGCGAATTTCACGACGACCATAGTTGGAGTTCCGCGCACCTACGTCATACATAGCACACGCCCGTTGGGCATTTTGATCACAATAGCCATGCATCAACACGATATCGACCTTTTCCGCAATTGGTAAACGGTCCATTTTAACACGAGTAATGTATCACGAAGCAAATACCGTCCGCACTGGCGGAATGTTACGTGAGTCCACGTATTTATACGTTGGTGACTATTACAGCGCCATCTATCACAAAACGAAATAGTGGTCCAACTAAAACATTCGTATTTCTTTATGTACTACACGAATACGTAATAAAAAATGGGGGTTCCTACTTAAAAAACGCAGCTGATATCCGTTTGACCTAATGCAGCGCCATCTAGCGGGCCAACCATAGCGCCATCTTGTTTCCCCCTTCCAGCGAGACAAGTTTCGTTTTTTGTAGTTTTTTCGTTTGACGCTTATTTCGTGAGATATTTGGACCGGTCACGGTCAATGGACCACACTGTATGCTTTCTTCAAGCGGAAAGCACGCGCATCCACGCACCGCAACTGTCGCTTGGAATCGTTAACAACGCGATCCGCGGCCGTGCCTCGCCATCGTTCCTGTACCGGACTATAGTGACGAAATATGTTTATTTTTGTAAATTTTGGATGATCCGCCACTGTATGGGGGTCATTAACACTCTAGTTGCCTGTAAGTAAAAGCGAGGCCTTCGGTTTTATTCAGCAATAATGGACTAAGTTGACATGTTTTTAACGTCATAAACCAAAACTTTGTGCCGCAGTCCTACCGACAGAAACTGTGTCAACGTTTACGAACTTAGAGATATAAGCGACTGAAGGCTTTGGTGATATCTGCACCTGCCATTTTCATTTCCCCGGAGCCGGAGATCTGTGGTCAGCTGTTGCGCTGCTCCCGGCTTCGCAGCCGTGAAAAAAAAGGTGTCGGTTCCGGAGCGGTTGTCGAACGGCAATTAATAAACAGGTTCCGGCACCGGCAGGGGCCGCGACAGCGCTGCGTGGTGCGGCCACGTCGTTTACATTAAGGTATCTGCCGGCACGATCAGATTCAAATTAACAGGCGCTAATGCAAAAGCGTGTGCCGGCAGGCCGTCGTTACGGCGCTCGCTGGACGCGTCCGCCCGGCCCGATAGCCGCGGCTGTAATGGACACTTCCTCCGCTGCGCAGCCGGAGCCTTATCTTAATTAAGTCGCCAGGAAGCGCCGCGAGCGCCGCGCCTTGGTCTGCTGTCGTACTCCCGCCCGATGCAACACTTCCTCCGCCCGGCCGTCCGCCTGCAGTTCCGCCGCACCCGACTCCCCGCTCAAAGTGCGATGGGAAGAGGCGCGCTGTCACGTTTTGACACAGGCAGTGGCGTCTCGTTACGTGTCAGCGCAACCTGTCTGACGCTCTTATATCGCAGTGACACGCTGCTGTGACGCCGAGGCGGCAGCTTCGAATCCCGATATAAAATTACTTTTATCGCTGCAATGCAAACGACGAATTTCATCAGGTGGTGAAACACATTGCGAACTCACCTTATGGTGCGATACTAAACAGACGAAGGTGAGGTAAAGGGACAAGATTGGTAAAAGTGGTCACTGAATATTTTTAGCCCTGAACAGCGGTGCTGCATACCGAGAATTGCTCAAACTAATCCTGATATGCTCAGTCACTGTTTCCAGTGAGTTTAAGCGCCAAAGAAACTGGTATAGGCATGTACGCTACTGGCCATTAAAATTGCTACACCACGAACATGACGTGCTACAGACGCGAAATTTAACCGACAGGAAGAAGATGCTGTGATATGCAAATGATTAGCGTTTCAGAGCATTCACACAAGGTTGGCACCGGTGGCGACACCTACAACGTTCTGACATAACAAAAGTTTCCAACCGATGTCTCATACACAAACTGCAGTTGACCGGCGTTGCCTAGTAAAACGTTGTTGTGATGCCTCGTGTAAGGAGCTGAAATGCGTACCATCGCGTTTCCGACTTTGATAAAGGTCGGATTTAGCCTGTGGCGATTGCGGTTTATGGTATCGCGACATTGCTGCTCACGTTGGTTGAGATCCAATGACTGTTAGCAGAATATGGAATCGGTGGGTTCAGGAGGGTAACACGGAACGCCGTGCTGGATCCAAACGGCCTCGTATCACTAGCAATCGAGATGACAGGAATCTTATCCGCATGGCTCTAACGGATCGTGCAGCCACGTCTCAATCCCTGAGTCAACAGATGGGGACGTTTGCAAGACAACAGCCATCTGCACGAACAGGTCGACGACGTTTGCAGCAGCTTGGACTATCAGCTCGGAGGCCATGGCTACGGTTACCCTTGACGCTGCATCACAGACAGGAGCGCCTGCGATGGTGTACTCAACGACGAACCTGGGTGCACGAATGGCAAAACATCATTTTTTCGGATAAATCCACGTTCTGTTTACAGCATCATGATGGTCGCATCCGTGTTTGGCGACATCGCGGTGAACGCACATTGTAAGCGTGTATTCGTCATCGCCATACTCGCGTATCAACCGGCGTGATGGTATGGGGTGCCATTGGTTACACGTCCCGGTCACCTCTTGTTCGCATTGACGGCACTTTAAGCAGTGGACGTTACATTTCAGATGAGTTACGACCCGTGGCTCTACCCTTCAATCGATCCCTGCGAAACCCTACATTTCAGCAGGATAATGCACGACCCCACGTTGCAGGTCCTGTACGGGCCTTTCTGGATACAGAAAATGTTCGACTGCTGCGCTGGCCAACACATTCCCTAGATCTCTCACCAATTGAAAACGTCTGGTCAATGGTGGCCGAGCAACTGGTTCGTCACAATACGCCAGTCACTACTCTTGATTAACTGTGGTATCGTGTTGAAGCTGCATGGGCAGCTGTACCTGTACACGCCATCCAAGCTCTGTTTGACTAAATGCCCAGGCGTATCAAGGCCGTTATTACGGCGAGAGGTGGTTGTTCTGGGTACTGATTTCTCAGGATCTATGCACCCAAATTGCGTGAAAATGTAATCACATGTCAGTTCTAGTATAGTACGTATATTTGTCGAATGAATACCCGTTAATCATCTGCATTTCTTCTTGGTGAAATGAGTTTGATCGTGATGTTAAAGTCGTCGCACGAACGATGGGACACGGCATCTCCGAGGTAGCGATGAAGTGAGGATTTTCCCATACGACCATTTTGTAAATGTACCGTGAATATCAGGAATCCGGTAAAACATCAAATCTAAGACGTCGCTACGGGCGGAGAAACATCCTGGAAGAACGGGACCAACGATGACTGAAGACAATCGTTCAATTGCTGCAGATTCCAATGCTGGGCCATCAACAAGTGTCAGCGTGCGAACCATTCAACGAAACATCATCGTTATGGGCTTTCGGAGTCGAAGGCACACTCGTGTACCCTTCATGACTGCATGAGACAAAGCACTACGCCTCGCCGGGCCCGTCAACACCGACATTGGACTGTTGATGTCTGGAAACATGCTGCCTGGTCGGAGGAGTCTTGTTTCAAATTGTATCGTGCGGATGGACGTGTACGGCTATGGAACAACCTCATGAATCCATGGGCCCTGCATGTCAGCAGGGGACTGTCCAGGCTGGTGGAGGCTCTGCAATGGTGTGGGGCGTGGGCAGTTGGAGTGATAAGGGACCTCTGATACGTCTAGATATGGCTCTCACATTTCACACTCACGTGCGTCCATTCATTTCCATTATGCATTCCGATGGACTTGGGCAATTCCAGCAGTACAATGCGACACCCCACACGTCCAAAATTGCTACAGAGAGGCTCCAGGAACTCTTCCGCTGGCCATCAAACTCCCCAGACATGAATGTTATTGAGCATATCTGAAATGCCTTGCAACGTGCTGTTGAGAAGAGATCTCCACCCCCTCGTACTATTAAGGATTTATGGACAGCCCTGCGGGATTCTTGGTATCATTTCCCTCCAGCACTACTTCAGGCATTAGTCGAGTCCATGCCACGTCGTGTTGTGGCACTTCTGCGTGCACGCGGGGGCCCTACACGATTTTAGGCAGATGTGCCAGTTTCTTTGTCTCTTTAGTTTATTTTACAAAAAAAAAATTGTGATTTTCAGTGTAATGTACCTAAGTTATGCTACTCCTGTTAGCACACGTATATTTAGAGCAATACCTTTTTACCATGTCAGTGTTTCAATAAATTCTTTGGGGCTACAAATGTATTTTCTTTTTGTTTATTTCTGTTTCATAGTTTCATCTGTGCACCACTAACGCCGGCACGGTATCCGATCGAGTGGCCACATAACTAGTCAGAAAAAGTGACCAAGTTGTTTACCCTGGTAAGGGTTAGTTACTCCCATATATCACTCATAATACTTCAGATCAGATTACTTCCAACTCTTTTTGTATAAAATGCTATCGCCTGTCATTCTATCTCCTGAATAAATTCATATTATTTTAAACCATCTCCGTTCTATTGTATGTGACGTAATAGAAGAATCCGATTGCAAACGATGTGTCCAATGCGCGTGGCATTGTTTCCCATCCTTGGTCATCGATATGTCTAGAAAAGACTCCGAAAAATGGGATCCTAAGGCAGTGGAACTGACCACCTTACTCTCCTAACAAGGGAAAAGTGGCCACTATGTAAGCCTTCAGAAAAATGCATATAATTCCTCTATATTATTTACCTTTTCACTTGCAAATATTTGTTGTGATACCTCGTAATATGTATACTCAAAAAGTGTATGCTGTTAGCTCCTATCGATAACTATAGGTTGGTGGAGATTCAATTTCCCCTGAAGCGGCCAATTTACCTCTCCTTCCCCTACTTAAACAGAAAAATATCTCAGCGTAATCTTCAGCTTTAAATTGGTAAGGACAGCCTGTTAAACCTTACAGAAAATCTTTGTCTTGAAACTTCGTGCCAGACTACAATTCTATGCCGGGTGTGGACTCGATCCTGGGACCTTGCCTTTCACTGGGAAGTGCTCTACCAACTTTATTGTTTATTTCATTTTGTTCGTTATTGTTTGTTGCATTTGTTCGGTGAGGACGTCCCCTGAAAGCTGCTGAAGTTCATTGTGGATCCATTCACCCAGTTTTCTTACTACAGAGGCCAAGCCAATTGAGCTATCCAAGTACGACTAATAACCCGTCCTCACAACTTTCCTTCCACCAATACATCAGGAATCTTACAAACATCACAGGTTTTTTGTATGTCCATCCTTCTGATTGAATGTTTGAGGGACTTCGGCCATTCACGTATGTAATAAAAAGGAACAGCGATGTTGTGTCATCGATCACCAACCATCAACTACCAACAGTCTACGGAAACCAGTTCATAGATGTTGGCCACTGATGGGATCGTGTATACGATTGGAGTCATCTGTTCAGCATCATTGGCACTGATCTGACTGTTTGACATTTGGAGGTTTGGGTGTAAGAGCCACACTGGAAATCAGTGTCAGAACCACACCTTTCTCGGAAAATGCTCGTATCAGTTTCACTATATAGGCACGAATCTGCTAGTGTCAGTTCTGCCAAGAACTCCCTCGAACATTCCAAACTTCACAGGTGGTCCCTATTGATAGGCTTCTAGAGTGGCACTCATATGGACACCCACAAAGCAGTGCCAGAAATCTAAGCCATGATAACTACCAAAGAAAACATCCTGAGACTCAACGAGGATCGAGCCGATTTTGTCCACTTGTTGACAACCAAAATTTGCTGCTAAGAGGGTCAGTCGAAAAGCAGCGCCTCATAATTTTTCCTCGTATATAAAGATTGCCAAGTGAAAAATTTTAATTTACCGCTGTTTCACAATAGCGCTACATTAAAAATTTTCACTTGGCAACACACACACACACACTTATTCTCTAATATACTGAAACAGTAAGTTTCTGTCTCAACAGAAGCCACTACTGCAGTCGCTGCTAAAATGGTTGAAAACGATGTCCGTATTAGATAGCATCCTGCATTCTAATTTTTGAATAGTTATTAGATATTAAGGGCGATGAAGGCGACGTTGTACGTCCTTTCACGCAATTACATTAAGCCTGTCATACTAATTTGACCCTTTTCTGGTCATTAGCGCTTAGAATTTAATATAGTAACCTTACACGCTTATACATGCGTAGTCATCAAATACACTCCTGGAAATTGAAATAAGAACACCGTGAATTCATTGTCCCAGGAAGAGGAAAACTTTATTGACACATTCCTGGGGTCAGATACATCACATGATCACACTGACAGAACCACAGGCACATAGACACAGGCAACAGAGCATGCACAATGTCGGGACTAGTACAGTGTATATCCACCTTTTGCAGCAATGCAGGCTGCTATTCTCCCATGGAGACGATCGTAGAGATTGTAAGTAGCGTGGATAAAAGGACGCTATGTGCAAGAAGCATGAAGCGCCCTTTGAATGTATCCTGATAGCTAAAAGAGCCACGCGCACTTTGAATAAGAAAATGCTACTTGACACTGAAATCAATATAAAAGATAGGGTCGCCACCAACTCTAGCCACACGACAAAGAATAAGTAGCACTGAGTCGGAAAATTACTTAATTTATTAATAAGAAAAACTCACAAAAGAACATTCACTGTAAAGTCATTGATAAAGAATGGGATGTAGTTATTAATATGGTCCAGGCATTCTTCCCGTGAATCAAATATTGAGTAAAGTAAATAGGTCGTGAACACCATGCGTAAGTGCAGCCTGCAGCAAGATTCGTGAAAACACGATCTATTCCAGAGCATTTGTTTCAGATAAAAAAGGGACACTAATCACTACACCTGTGCACATGGAAACGCTATAAGTGGGCCAACAAGGAAAATTACAAGGTAAATGGCGAAGGTAACGGCGACGTAACATCGGTACACAAGATAAGATTGAAGGCAAAATTATTTATTCCTTAAAACATTGATGTAGTGCATCTATAGACTGCTGTTGCATGCTAACTATGTACAATTGCTTGTGAAATACTATACGTTTCATAACAGACTCGCGTGCCCACTCGGTCCGCGGAGACAACTTCTATGGACCGTGGCCAAATTTTAATCACATGAGACAAAGAAAATCCACAAATACACAAAAATTACCAAGATCCGGAAAAGATTAGAAGCATACACACACAGTTGTGGGCACATAAACATTCACACTGAACCGAGGGCACTTCAACATATGCAACTCCTTTGTGCTGTGTTCCTCTCACGGATCAAAGTCAAGACTGCATTGGGAATCAAACTGAAAGTCTACAAAAGCCTTGCATTCCCTGCTGCAACCCAGCAAGTAAATCTTTATAAGACGAAATTCGAGACCAAAAGCTAAAAGCTCCCCTCTCTATGTGACAACGCGCCACGCGGTCAGTCCAACTCACCCTTCTTCGACTGGAGCACAGCTGTGTACGCTTCCCGTACCGGCGGCAGACTGCCTCCCGCTTCTCCAGCCTCTTCCACGCTCCGCGTGGACCGGAAAACCCCAGGATGCCATTTCCGCCACCAACCTAACGCAGGTGGATTTCTCACAAGTAGCGGAAACCTCTTTGCCGACTTGACCACTACGAGAGTTGGCAATGAAAGGTGGCTACAGGACCCTTTCAAGATGCTAGATGTAGTCCTGTGGAACGGCTTGCCATGCCATTTCCACCTGGCGCCTCAGTTGGACCAGCGTTCGTGCTGGACGTGCAGACCGCGTGAGACGACGCTTCATCCAGTCCCAAACATGCTCAATGGGGGACAGATCCGGAGATCTTGCTGGCCAGGGTAGTTGACTTACACCTTCTAGAGCACGTTGGGTGGCACGGGATACATGCGGACGTGCATTGTCCTGTTGGAACAGCAAGTTCCCTTGCCGGTCTAGGAATGGTAGAACGATGGGTTCGATGACGGTTTGGATGTACCGTGCACTATTCAGTGTCCCCTCGACGATCACCAGTGGTGTACGGCCAGTGTAGGAGATCGCTCCCCACACCATGATGCCGGGTGTTGGCCCTGTGTGCCTCGGTCGTATGCAGTCCCGATTGTGGCGCTCACCTGCACGGCGCCAAACACGCATACGACCATCATTGGCACCAAGGCAGAAGCGACTCTCATCGCTGAAGACGACACGTCTCCATTCGTCCCTCCATTCACGCCTGTCGCGACACCACTGGAGGCGGGCTGCACGATGTTGGGGCGTGAGCGGAAGACGGCCTAACGGTGTGCGGGACCGTAGCCCAGCTTCATGGAGACGGTTGCGAATGGTCCTCGCCGATACCCCAGGAGCAACAGTGTCCCTAATTTGCTGGGAAGTGGCGGTGCGGTCCCCTACGGCACTGCGTAGGATCCTACGGTCTTGGCGTGCATCCGTGCGTCGCTGCGGTCCGGTCCCAGGTCGACGGGCACGTGCACCTTCCGCCGACCACTGGCGACAACATCGATGTACTGTGGAGACCTCACGCCCCACGTGTTGAGCAATTCGGCGGTACGTCCACCCGGCCTCCCGCATGCCCACTATACGCCCTCGCTCAAAGTCCGTCAACTACACATACGGTTCACGTCCACGCTGTCGCGGCATGCTACCAGTGTTAAAGACTGCGATGGAGCTCCGTATGCCACGGCAAACTGGCTGACACTGACGGCGGCGGTGCACAAATGCTGCGCAGCTAGCGCCATTCGACGGCCAACACCGCGGTTCCTGGTGTGTCCGCTGTGCCGTGCGTGTGATCATTGCTTGTACAGCCCTCTCGCAGTGTCCGGAGCAAGTATGGTGGGTCTGACACACCGGTGTCAATGTGTTCTTTTTTCCATTTCCGGGAGTGTACTATCACCGACCCCAAGTAATTGAAAAATGGGTTATTCATACTCCATATCTTTAGCCTGTTTCTAGTGACGGTATTTTGTTGGTCCTGCGTCCAAGTGTTTTGACCATCCGTGGAATTTGCTATCCCACATGTACGGTTTCAGCCTATCCACGTTCTATAGTACCATAAAATCGTCCTCGAGCTAGGACATTATACATACATGCGCATTAACTTCCTGCGCCTTCGACCCGGTCATCGGATCGCTTTCGTAACACATTTTATACCAACCACATGGAAGAAGACGATTTCTCAATTTGCGCATGCGCGTTCCTTTCTGACATTCTCACAGCCTAGCTACCGGCGCCACCTCAGTTTACCTGAGAGCCCGCGGCCCACCGAACGTTGGCTGGGGTGAGGAAGCACGCCTCTGACGTTTGAGCAAAGTGCAGCTACTGACATGGTACACACGTACTGTTTATTCTATATTTTATGCGAGTCTTTTGCCCTTTTGGACCGTGCCTCTTTTAGGCAGTTTGTACTTTTAGTGTGTTCCGAAGAAGGCGCCGAAAACTAGGTCAACATCCGGTTTGTATTTTCAGCCGAGGCGGATTCTTTATAATCATTAAATTATTCACGATTGCTGAAACGCTGCAATGTTAAAAGTTCTCGCATCCATAGACCCTTCCCTTCACTTTTCTTTCTCTCCCCTCCACCTTCAATTTATATAAAAGCAATTCGACAACATGTAACGCTAGGAGGATCCCAAAACCTGTTGTGCCTCTCTATGGGGCGAACACGGTACAAGACCAACATCCTGTTCCCGTCTCTGAGATACGGTAAGACCCCCATTCCTATTGTAGAAAAGAAAACAAGAGCCTGGCCGGTGATCTCGCTGACGACTGCGGTGGTAAATGTCGCGAGTCTAACACGTTTCCCGAGAATGGAGTGCGCGAGCCGCGCTAATTCCCTCGCCGCCCTCCGAGCTCTCGTTCGCAGCTGAAGGACCGACGGCGCTGCAGCCGCTTAACAATGCAATCGGATCGGAGTCGCGGCGCAGGCGACGCCCGCATAAAAGCGCCGTAACCGATCGCCGCCGCTAACAACCCTGATATATACGCCTCGCTCTCCATCCACAACCGCTGCCGCTACATAAAACGGTAATAGGCATACCCCTACCCACCCACCCACCTCCCCCCTCCTTTTTTTTCTTTTTTTTTTTTACTCCTGCCCGACGACAAGCACCAATTAATTTTGAACGCTCCCAATTTAGCTAGTGCCGGAGCTATTAAATTAATTTGGCACATATATCGAATGATCTCATTATCAATGAATGACTAATGATTGCCCCACTGCGGCACGCTGGAGCGCGTAATGGCCGCGGAAATCACTGAAGAAACAACGGGCGCCCCTGGGCCCGGCGTAGCGCCGCCAGGACCTCCAATTATAGCGGCCGTTTTATTTTTTTGCAAGCCGACCCCGCGGTCAGTTGGCCGCCGGCACTCGAGTTTTTAATCGCATTTGCATTTACACTGACGAACACAAAACACCAGTAAATCGTTCGGCTCCTATCAGTGAAATACTCTGGAACGAATGTATGTCAGAGTTTACAGTGTTATTGTCTTGTGATCTCCAATACGAAGATTAATTTGATGGAGTCCTTCACACTTGTCTATCCCGTGTGAGACTCATCATGTCTTCGACACTACTGCAACGCACCCTCACTTGAATCTCCTTACAGTAGTCAAGCCGTTGTATAACGAGGATTTCTTGATCCTCCAAGGTGTCCAAGCAACCGATTCCGCGTTTTAGTAAAGTTGTGTTGCAAATTCCTTCCCTCCCCAATTCGACTCAGAAATCGTCATTAGTTATCCGATATGTGCATCATACACTGAGGTTACAGAAGTCATGGGATACCACCTAATACACCATATCGCCCGGCGTAGTGAGGCATCACTACTCGAAATGGACCCTGCGGAAATACACTACTGTCCATTAAAATTGCTACACCAAGAAGAAACGGGTATTCATTGGACAAGTATATCATACTAGAACTGACACGTGATTACATTTTCACGCAGTTTGGGTGCATAGATACTGAGAAATCAGTACCCAGAACAACCACCTCAGGCCGTAATATCGGCCTTGATACGCCTGGGCATTGAGTCAAACTGAGCTTGGATGGCGTGTACAGGTACAGCTGCCCATGCAGCTTCAACACGATACCACAGTTCATCAAGAGTAGTGACTGGCATATTGTGACGAGCCAGTTGCTCGGTCATCATTGACCAGAAGTTTACAGTTGGTGAGAGATCTGGAGAATGTGCTGGCCAGGGCAGCAGTCGAACATTTTCTGTATCCAGAAAGGCCCGTAAAGGACCTGCAACATGCGGTCGTGCATTATCCTGATGAAATGTAGGGTTCGCAGGGATCGAATGAAGGGTAGAGCCACGGGTCGTAACTCATCTGAAATGTAGCGTCCACTGTTCAAAGTGCCGTCAATGCGAACAAGAGGTGACCGAGACGTGCAACCAATGGCACCCCATACCATCACGCCGGGTGATACGCCAGTATGGCGATGACGAATACACGCTTCCAATGTGCGTTCACCCCGATGTCGCCAAACACGGATGCGACCATCATGATGCTGTAAACAGAACCTGGAGTCATCCGAAACATGACGTTCTGCCATTCGTGCATCCAGGTTCGTCGTTGAGTACACCATCGCAGGCGCTCCTGTCTGGGATGCAGTGTCAAGGGTAACTGCAGCCATGGTCACCGAGCTGATAGTCCAAGCTGGTGCAAATGTCGTCGAACTGTTTGTGCAGATGGTTGTTGTCTTGCAAACGTCCCCATCTGTTGCCTCAGGGATCGAGACGTGGCTGCACGATCCGTTACAGCCATGCGGATAAGATGCCTGTCATCTCGACTGCTAGTGATACGAGGCCGTTGGGGTCCAGCACGGCGTTCGGTACAACCCTCCTGAACCCACCGATTCCATATTCTGCTAACAGTCATTGGATTTCGACCAACGCCAGCAGCATTGTCGCGATACGATAAACGGCAATCGCGATAGGCTACAATCCGACCTTTATAAAAGTCGGAAACGTGATGGTACGCATTTTTCCTCCTTACACGAGGCATCACAACAACGTTTCACCAGGCAACGCCGGTCAACTGCTGTTTGCGTATGAGAAATTGGTTGGAAATCTTTCTCATGTCAGCACGCTGTAGGTGTCGCCACCGGCGCCAACCTTGCGTGAATGCTCTGAAAAGCTAATCATTTGCATATCACAGCATCTTCTTCCTAGCAGTTAAATATCGCGTCTGTAGCACGTCATCTTCGTGGTGTTAAGTAATTTTAATGGCCAGTAGTGTATTAAGGCATACTGTTTCTTTTTTTTGAGGGGGGGGAGGGGGGGCGAAGAGAGTGAGGTGTGAAGAGTCCTCTGACATGTTTGATACGGCCCGCCACGAACTGCTCTCCTCTGCCAACCTCTTCATCTCAGAGGAGCGCTTGTAAAGTATGTCCTGTAATCCAATCTCTGTCTTGTGTACAGATTTTGCCCTCTACAGCTCTCTCTAGTGTCATGGAAGTCATTCCCAAATGTCTTAACAGATGTTCTATCGTCCTGTCCCTTCTGCTTGTCTTTTCTCCACATATTCCTTACCTCTCCGATTCTGCGCAGAACCTCGTCATTCCTTCCGTTATCAGCCCACCTTATTTTTAACATTCGCCTGTATCACCACATCCCTACCCATTGACCTCTGTTCCTCTTTAGGGATAGTCACTGTTGCACTAGCTTACAATGCCAGACGTACATTCTCAGAAATTTCTTCCTCAAATTAAGGCCTGTGTTGGATACTAGTAGACTTCACTTGGACAGGAATGCCTTTTATGCCAGTGCTAGTCTGGTTTTGATTTCCACCTTGCTCCGTCCGTCATTGGTTATTTTATTGCCTAGGCAGTAGAATTCCTTAATTTCATCTACTTCGTGGCCATCAGTCCTGATGTTAGGATTCTCACAGTTTTCATTTTTGCTACTTCTCATTATTTTCGTCTTTCTTCGAATTACCAGCAATCCACATTCTGTACTCATTAGACTGTTCATTCCACTCGGCAGATCATGTAATTATTCTTCTTCAGTTTCACTCAGGATTGCAATGTCATCAGAGAATCGTATCATTAATATCCTTTCACTTTGAATGTTAATTACACTCCTGAACCTTTCTTTTATTTTCACCAATCCTTCTTCGCTAACAGATTGAATAGTAGGCGGGAAAGACTGCGTCCCTGTCTTACATCCTTTTTAATCCGAGCGCTTCGTTCTTGGTCGTCCACTCTTACTATTCCCTCTTGGCTCTTGTAAATATTGTATATTACCCGTCTCTCCCTATAGCTTACCCCAATTTATCTCAGAATTTCGAACGTCTTGCATTATTTTACATTGTCGAACGCTTGTTCCAGGTCGACAAATCCTATGAACGTGTCTTGATATTTCTTTAGTCTTTCTTCCATTACCAGCCGCAACGTCAGAATTGCCTCTCCGGTGGATTTACCTTTCGTAAAGCCAAACTGATCGTCACCTAACACATCCTCAATTTTTATCCCCTCTGCAACTCCTAAAAGGTTGTACTATGAATTGTGAAAGACGATGTATACTACACTATTGGCAATTAAAATTGCTACACCACGAAGATTATGTGCTACAGACGCGAAAATTAGCCGACAGGAAGAAGATGCTGTGATATGCAAATGATTAGCTTTTCAGAGCATTCGCACAAGGTTGGCGCTGGTGGCGTCACCTGCAACGTGCTGACATGAGGAAAGTTTCCAGCCGATTTTTCATACACAAACAGCAGTTTACCGGAGTTGCCTGGTGAAAGGTTGTTTTGATGCCTCGTGTAAGGAGGAGAAATGCGTACCATCACGTTTCCGACTTTGAAAAAGGTCGGATTGTAGCCCATCGCGATTGCGGTTTATCGTATCGCGACAATGCTGCTCGCGTTGGTCGATATCCAATGACTGTTGGCAGAATATGGAATCGGTGGGTTCAGGAGGGTAATAGGGAACGCCGTGCTGGATCCCAACAACATCGTATCACTAGCAGTCGAGATGACAGGTATCTTATCCGCTTGGCTGTAACGCATCGTTCAACCACGTCTCGATCCCTGAGTCAAGAGATGGGGACATTTGCAAACCAACAATCCATCTGCACGAACAGTTCGACGACGTTTGCAGCAGCATGCACTATCAGCTCGGAGACCATGGCTGCGGTTACCCTTGACGCTGCATCACAAACAGAATCGCCTGCGATGGTGTACTCAACGACGAACCTGGGTGCACGAACGGCAAACCGTCATTTTTTCGGATAAATCTAGGTTCTGTTTACAGCATCTTGATAGTCGCATCCGTGTTCGGCAACATCGCGGTGAATGCACATTGGAAGCGTGTATTCGTCATCGCCACACTGGCGTATCACCCGGCGTGCCATTGGTTACACGTCTCGGTCACCTCTTGTTCGCATCGACGGCACTTTGAACAGTGGACGTTACATTTCAGATGTGTTACGACCCGTTGTTCTACCCTTCATTCCATCTCTGCGAAACCCTACATTTCAGTAGGATAATGCACGACCGCATGTTGCAGGTACTGTATGGGCCTTTTGGATACAGAAAATGTTCGACTGCTGCCCTGGCCAGCACATTCTCCAGATCTCTCACCAACTGAAAACGTCTGGAAAATGATGGCCGACCAACGTGCTCGTCACAATACGCCAGTCACTACTCTTGTTGAACTGTGGTATCGTGTTGAAGCTGCATGGGCAGCTGTACCTGTAAAAGCCATCCAAGCTCTGTTTGACTCAGTGCCAAGGCGTATCAACGCAGTTATTACGGCCAGAGGTGGTTGTTCTGGGTACTGTTTTTTCTGTATCTATGCACCCAAATTGCGTGAATAAGTAATCACATGTCAGTTCTAGTATAATATATTTGTCCAATCAATACCCGTTTATCATCTGCATTTCTTCTTGGTGTAGCAATTGTAATGGCCGCCGGCCGCGGTGGTCTAGCGGTTCTAGGCGCGCAGTCCGGATCCGCGCGGCTGCTACGGTCGCAGGTTCTAATCCTGCCTCGGGCATGGATGTGTGTGATGTCCTTAGGTTAGTTAGGTTTAAGTAGTTCTAAGTTCTAGGGGACTGATAACCACAGCTGTTAAGTCCCACAGTGCTCAGAGCCATTTGAACCATTTTTTGTAATGGCCAGTAGTGTAGTAGTGGTGTCAGGCACCTAACATTTCCGACTCATCAGCGGAGATACGCAGCGAATCGTCTCCGATATCTGAATGAAGCTGCAGGTAGTGTATGTGCCAGCACGCAGACACTCTTGCTAATCTGTTAGCTGGTCGGAACAGCACGGGACAGCGAACATCACATTTGGCGCCGTTTCGGGGCTCTCCGGCGGAGGACGCAGTCGTGCCTTTTACGTGTCCCGCGGACGGTCGCGTCCGGCCTGTATGAGCAAGTGCACGGCCAATGAAAATGTATAAAGCGGTTTGGTGGCGCGCCTCGGCGCAGCTCGACAGCGATTCCAGTCACGCGCTCATACCGGTAAAAAGAGCAAAGCCCCTCCAACCTCTGGTCGCAACTTTAACTTCTGCGATCTTATCAGCTCATTCGTCATGCCGGCGGAATCGTGAGAAAGCGGGGAGTTGCCGCCCGAGCATTTCCGCTGATGTTTCTTTCAGTGCAGTTCGTTGCTGTCTCGCACTGCACTGTACCCGTAAAATGTCTGTTGCATCCGCGGTGTGTCCCAGTCCTTTAGGACTGCCTTTGTGAAATTCCAAACTGCAGTGCTATCTCGTGCCGAGTTGCAGCATTACGGTCCCTGAAGTTCCAACAACAGCCGTCTAGAATGTCAAAGTGCTAGCATCAAAAGTTCAAAGGTGTGTGAAATCTTATGGGACTTAACTGCTAAAGTCATCAGTCCCTAAGCTTACACTCTGCTTAACCTAAATTATCCTAAGGACAAACACAGACACCCGTGCGCGAGGGACGACTCGAACCTCCGCCGGGACCAGCCGCACTGTCCATGACTGCAGCGTCAGAGACCGCTCGGCTAATCCCGTGGTACCATCGCTGCAGCAGGCATCCTGTCTGCGAATGTAACAGTATGTGTCTGACACTCGTCGGAAAATGGCGTGAGCTGCGAGGGAACATCAATTTTTGTGTTAAATTAGGCACATCATCCAGTGAATTCGTCGAATTCGACCCGAGTACCGTTTTCTACGACAATGCCCCTGCCTACGAAGCGAAGATCATGCACGAGTTTTCGGCGAGCAAATGGATCACAGTCCAGGATCACCCACCCTTCAAATGGTTAAAATGGCTCTAAACACTATGGGACCTAACATCTGAGGTCATCAGTCCCCTAGATTTAGAACTACTTAAACCTAACAACATTACACACATCCATGCCCGAGGCAGGATTCGAACCTGCGACCGTAGCAGCAGCGCGGTTCCGGACTGAAGCGCCTAGAACCGCTAGGCCACAGCGGCCGGCTCACCCACCGTATTCGCCAGATTTGACCCCAGCCGACTTCCGATTATTCCCCAAGTTAGCAATAATAGGACACCGTTAACCCGCAATTAAGGACATCAAAGAAAACTATATTGCAGTACTACAGTTTTATGTTTCATAAACGCAGTCCTAATGGAACGGGTATACATGGTGTACATCGTGTCGCATCGACTAACCTGTGCTTCAGTTTTTTCTTCACTGTCACTAATGTTTTGCTTCTCCATTTCCTACTTTTTTTCGGTGAAGTATGCGTCTTGCTAGTTATATTCAAGAGAAAACGAGGAAGTAAACGATTGATGACGCTAAAGAAAAACAGTAGATCAAATCTCGCGCGCACACACACACACATACACACACACACCTAGAGGATGAGGAGAAAAAAGGTCGTATGGATATATGGCCGGGAATGGGTTCCAATCGACGTACATCCACTTGGAGATAAAAAATCTTCCACACTGTGGGTTTCAATGATTGAAAGCACAATTGATAACACATCAGGCAAATCGCAATCTTCTGCCTGTACTAGTGTTTTAGCTCGACACTTATGAGGATAGTGAACTGGAGTACCATCATGTACCAACCACATTACCATTCGTGCCGCCGAATGCACGTCTTCCAGCTGTGGATTCAGGGTCACCTGCACGAATCGCAAATATGTCTCTCCTATGAGGCGTTGTGGACAGATGACATGTTCCACGTGCCAGTTGCCAATAGTGCCAACCAATACTGATGATTTGTTGCCACTGTACCATGGCGATTCTCCGCAGGCCTCCGGTGGGTGTTGTGAATATTGACAATAACGCACCTTGTAAAGGTAACCTCGTTTGTGAATAGGATGGTTGACAGAAATGCCAGCACCGTGGTGGCCCGTGCGATGGACCAGCGAGAAAATCGTCCCCGCGGAGGCATGTCCGTAGGTAATAAGGCCTGCACGCGTATTAAGCAATATGGATAGTACTAGATGCAGTGGAGAATTTTCCATACTGTCGTGTGGTTTACCTCATACTGGTAGGACATCTACCTGGTGCTCATAGCGAGATTGTGTAACCAAAGATTTTTTATCTCCCTTGGAACGCATTTCTGGTCAAATGTCTTTACATCCATTTTTTGTTCCTCATCCTCTCAGCCCTAGTTTCATTCACATTGTCCTCATTTATCAAAATCGCTCTGCAAATGCAGCGTGTAATAATTACAGCTAATAGGAATAATATGTTTTTAGGTTGATTAGTAGTACTTCCAAGTACGTGTGGCAAGAGTCCGCCGTTAATGCTTATTTTCCCCCATGCGGCAGGGCAGGTGTTAAAGTGTGGACACATAGGCGCTAAACGGTTGGTCTGTACCGCCACGCGTAGTGTACTTAGGTGCAGTTATGACCGTGAAGAAAACATCACATCTTAAAGTTTAACAACTTTGTGGGAAGACTGTTCCATACAGAGAAGAAACACCAACACACCGATGTGTGTAGACTTTAAGGTACCACTTGTGTAAATATCTGTACTTATATCCGTTACAATCTGTATATCCAGTAATTTCACAGCCAACCGTAATTCGGAAATAGCTTTAAGTCTTACAGTGAACTTCATCCGTTCCATACAATTCTTAACACAATTTAGTACGAAAATTGCTGCATTTCCCATCCTGCTGCTTTTCACTTCTGTCTATCTCTTTCATCTCCTTTCTTCTTGGAGGTTGGGAATGAACAATGGTTGCGCATGCAGACATTTACTGAATCACAAATGTAGCATCCTATATGCACCCGTCCGTTTGTAATAATAATGCTTTCGTTGCTATCTGTCTGAAGGAAACGTTTCCGCAGGAGACGTAATTGAAAAGAAAACTGTACGGGTTATTTTCGCAATGACCGTTGTAGCTGATTTGCTATTAAAATAAAATATGCTAAATATTTCACTTTTGGCTTGATGTTGACGAGCAAGTGTATTGCTGCTTTTTTTTTTTTTTCAAAAAGAGAGAAAATAAAAGGTGCATCTCTTACAAATACCTAACGTTGTGAGTAAATCTCACTAACATCACATGCTACATCTTCGTAATTGTTCTATTCTGCAAAATCCATACAGTTAGAATGTTGGTAAACAATAGTTTTCTGTTTGTTTGTTTCGAACTGAGAGTTGTCCTGTTCTTGATGAGGAGAACTGAAATTGATATAACTATCTAACCGTGGAGAACAACAGAAGTATCAATCAAGAAGCCAACTTGCCACCAACCGATGTCTAGCGCTAGGTACATATTTGGAACGAAACCATCTTCATTTAAATGATTTTCTTAAGGATACTGGGTACCTTTCCGGCTCGATATTATGTAAAAATCAATACCTATTTATTGCAGTCACTGTTTATAATGTATATGTTTTACAGATTTTTTGTTGATATCAGGTAATGCAGCACACTTTCTACTCAAATTAGAAGTATTTTAAATATTTTTGTAACTTCTTGGGGTTATTAAAAATTATAAAGAAACTGATGCAACTTTTTTTCCAAAATGCTTCCTCAAATTGAGGTAACATGTGATCCAATGTTACACATTTGAAGCAGACCAAATTTTTACAAGATATGCATGACATGATGGCTGAGGTACTAGACCAATTTAATTCCACTTATTATGCATCTTATAAGGATAATAAATATCACACCTTACATTTTAATTTTTATAATTTTTTCCTAATAAAAATGTTTTTTCTACAATTTAGTTGATTCTGCAATGAAGCTTAGGTCCACTACATAAGTGTGGACTATAGCAAGTTACAGAAAAAAAATTAGACCAATGCTTTATAAACTTTAGGAAACATTTGTACCTGAATTCTGAAAATCACAACTTGCGGTAAATTGCGAATGAAGATATGAGTCCAATCAAACTGTGCTCAGAACATTCCTGAAGCATAGTCTTCATCCTGCTGCGTTTCTTCATCTTCAAGCTTCCACTTGGCATTTCTTTTAGCACTTCAAGCTTCTTTGGTAACTTGAAGAGCGAATCTTTCAGCTTCATGCAACCGTCTTCTGTCACAGGCGAGCAATTCATCTTCCATATTAGAGCCTCATTTTATGCCTAAATTTCTCAGGACTTCCAACCTTCCTATCAGTTCATCATTGAAACACATCACTGCATCTATTACACCAACTTTCAATGTATTTAGTCTTACAAAAACATTCTTGGGCAATCTTTCCCATATGCAATGGTTGAAACTTTCATTTGTATCCTGAGTGCCCCCATGAAGACATTTACTAAGCAAAACAGGGTATCTCAGGTCTCTAAAAATTGGTTTTATTTAATTCATAACAGTCTCAGAAAGAGAATGCTTATGATGGTACATTTGACCACTTTCTTTTGCTTTTTGGTAACCACACCAAGAATCTGCTCCTTTAGGGCAAAGTCCGTGAACAAGGTGGTCATCTATGGGCAACTTAATGAAAGCAGGTGGCCCATACAGCTTTTCTCATTGCTGTAACATCATTCAGAGGTGCATTTCGTCTAATGGCCAGTCCATAATAGCTCTGAAGAAGATTTGTTTCAGTTTCTGTCAGTCTGCCTCGGCCAGACGGAGATTTTCCGTCAGATAACAACATTCCTTTCATTTCTCTTCGTAGCTTCCTCAATCTAGCATCCATCCTCTTTTGCACAAGTCCACAACACTCCAGTTTTGTTACCAAGGTATACTCATAAACATTGAACTCATTAATATTATTGAAAGCTTTTGAGTCCCCCATCGTCTAGGTACTTCGTATATCTAACGTTATAAACGGGCAGCGACCTCTGAAATATTTTTAGAGCTCCATCGCACTCCACACATCCACTGTAACAATCATAATTTTTAGAACACTGATATTCAATATGTCCTTCAGTGTTACCGTGGCAGGTGTGGCAATACTTAGATAAGCACTCAACATCATCAACTTTTCCATTTTCCGGAGAAGTAGCACTTGCAACGCCATTCAAGGAACGATGTCCTCGACGTTGTCATGTCCCATCAAGTGCAACAGCAATAATATTTACAGTTTCTTCTACTGCACGTTTCATAGGTGCTTTAGACACAACCGTCAAGGCACCTAAAAGTATTTTTATGTACTTGCTGAACCTATTGGGAGGAGAAGAAAGGTCCTTCAAACCACAACACGTTTGAGCAGCCTTTATTCCTTCTCCTGTTACATACACCGCATACACTAATTTCAAATTTATATCATTTGAACTATGCACAATGTTCGAAGTCATTTTCGAGGTAGGTTTATTGCCGGATCTAGACAGAATAAGTAATTTTGTCGTTAAACCCTTCCTGCTACTTTGTTGTTCAGTTATTTCCATACAGCCTACAGTATCAGACTGTTTACATTTCGCCACTTCCTTTATCGAAGAAGATACGATGCCCACATCAATAACAACAAATCCACTACAAACAGCGTCATTATCAACACAATAATTTGAATCACCAGGAGGCGTGCCATAGGGGAATTTCCTCCCTGAAGAACTGGTTACCACGGAATTTCCTTTTATTGAATTTCTTGATGTGTGGCGTAATTCGTATTTATTGCACACTAAAACATGTGTACTTTCACAAGTATACAAGTATTGGAACTTGAACAGTGGCAACTACTTATTTACATCTCGTACAAAAGATACGTGTTTCAAAGTTTTACTGACCTACAAAGTAGTCACCATAGTCACCAGCATTATATGCAACCCGTTGCCAGCGGTGTGGAAGTCGTAGGGTACTCTTGGCAGTGCCATTTGTATTGACACTTCGAGCGGCGCGGTCTGTTGCCCGGCGAATCTATAGCAGTTCTGAAGCGAATGCCATGAAGTGTTTCGTTCAGTTCAGAAATCGAGTTGAACTTATGAGGGCTTAAGTCAGGAGAGTTCAGTAGGTGGTATAGCACTTAGCAGCCCAATCAGTCAAACAAATCAGTAACAGCTTGCACCATACGTGCTTGAGCATTGTCCTGCAAAATGATGGTCAGGTCCTGCAGTAAGCCTCATCACTTCTGTCTCTATGCTGTTCATTTTTGGAACACAGCCTACGACCATGCAAAGCAGGTCGTTAAAGCAGGCCAATACAACTCCAACACAAGACGCCTGTCATTCAGTGCAGCAACATGTGAGAACCCAGATGCCATTTTCTTGTCCCTGACATGTAGGCTACCCTGTAAAGCAAGTTGATTTAGCAGGTCGATACTCTTTCCAACAAAACATGCCTATTGTGTGGGCAGACTATATGCCAGGAGCTGGAAAAAAGTTTTTGCCCGCAACTATGCTCCTATTGGAGCTAAGAGGTTATAACCCCACAGTGCTGATCCTCAAGGAGCATACTGTTTCCATGCCAAATTGAATTGTAATCTGTCCAAAAAGTTTTATTAGAACAAAAAAAAAAGTTCACAAAATGTCCGACAGATGGCGCTGGACATCAAAACGTCAGTGAATGCGCATGACAATCGTGTATAAAAGGAGCTGTAATGAGAGAGAGAATCAGATGCGCCAGCAGTTGCAGCATGTTGACGTTACCTGAAAAGGCGCTTTTAGTGAAACTGTATTGTCAGAATGGGGAATGTGCTAGTGCAGCGTTACGATCCTATCGCCATGGGAAGGGGATTCGAACGGGTAAAGGTCCGTTGACAAATGCAGCTGTGGCGAGAATGATTTCGAAATTCGAAGCCACGGGTTATTTAGACGATAGACCCCGTAGTGGTCGACCGAGCAGAAGGCGTAATGCTGCTGAAACAGTTCAGGAAGAAATGGAGACTGTAGCGGGTTCGTCTATGCACGGGGAAGTCAGCGTTCGTGCAGTCGCACGTCGCACCGGCATTCCATACACTACTGTTTGGTTGGCACTTAGGCGTACCCTCCGATGCTATCCGTACAAAATCCATCGGCATCATGAACTGATACCTGGCGATTTAGTGAAACGGAGGGCATTTGCGGCGTGGGCGTTTCAAAAGATGGCGGAAGATGACGATTGGTTGAGTAACGTGTTGTGGAGCGACGAAGCTCATTTCACGCTCCGAGGGTCTGCCAACGCCTACAACTGCAAAATTTGGGCTACCGAAAAAGCTGGAACTGACGTGGAAACTCAATTGCACGACGAGAAAGTCACGGTATGGGTTGGATTTACCACATCTACCGTTATCGGGCCTTTTTTCTTCGAGGAAATGCGTGATTCTGGTTTTGTAACTGCTACCCTGACGGGTGAGAGGTACGCCGATATGTTACAGAATCGCATCATCGCCAGCCTGGCTGATAAACACCTGCTGGAACGTACGATGTTTATGCAGGATGGCTCTCCACCCCGTATTGCTAGATGCGTGAAAGATCTCTTGCGCGCGTCGTTTGGCGATGATAGTGTGCTCAGCCGCCACTTTCGTCATGCTTGGCCTCCCAGGTCCCCCGACCTCAGTCCATGCGATTATTGGGTTTAGGATTACCTGAAGCCGCAAGTGTATCGTGATCGACCGACATCTCTATGGATGCTGAAAGACAACATCCGACGCTAATGCCTCACCAGAACTCCGGACATGCTTTACAGTGCTGTTCACAACATTATTCCTCGACTACAGCTATTGTTGAGGAATGATGGTGGACATTTTGAGAATTTGTTGATGGGGCTAGGACAGCAACCAGCCACAAATTTACTTTCAGTTCCTTTATTCAAAGGGCACCGTTACCGGTTTCGAATCGTTGTGATTCATCCTCAGACGGTTTACACGATTTCTTTATGACATGTTGTGTGTTTTTTACAGATTAATTTTCGTAAAATATAAATAATACATAATTATAAATACGCCACTCACATTTAAAAATATCAACTCAAAAATTCAATGTCTCTGTACTAGTGTAAAAGACATTACAGTTGGGTAAATGAGTATATGATCCTTTCCAAACATAGGACATCATCGTCAAATGTTACGATATATCATAGCATCTGTGATACTCATATGTTGGTAAGCTCTTTGTATGTATCAAAACATGTGGTGAGTGGTAGAAATGTTCTCGGTGACAAATCTAAGGTGTTTAGTGAGAACAGTTTACGTGTGCAACAATAAGAATGCAGTGGGAATGCATTTACATCTGTTGGACGAATGTTATGGAAACAAACACTCCAAACCGACGTTTCACGTAAGTCACATGCAACGAAAATCTGCAACGCAACCATCTGTGAGTGGCGTGTTTATAATTATGTATTATTTATATTTTACGAAAATTAATCTGTAAAAAACACACAGCATGTCATAAAGAAAGCGTGTAAACCGTCTGAGGATGAATCACAACGATTCGAGAACGGTAACGGTGCCCTTTGAATAAAGCTGAAAGTAAATTTGTGGCTGGTTGCTGTCCAAACCCCATCAACATTTGTCTTCAAACAACAGCCACGGTCTCAATCATGTCATCATAAGACAAAATTGCACATTGAGCATTTCGTGTAAAGAATATCATCTTTGCTTTCTTTTAGTTTGTTTTGCTAAGTATTGCTATTCTGATCAGATGAAGCGCCATCTGTCGGACATTTTTCGAACTTTTGTATTTTTTTGGTTCTAATAAAACCCCATGTCATTCCAAGCATGTGTGTCAATTTGTACCCGCTCTATCTACATTATTCCGTGATTTATTTAGTTTTCAAATTTATACCGACTTTTTGATCAGCTGGTATATAACGGACAATAGTGACATATTCTACAGTAGTTTGACAACGTTTCAATGGACTTACATTAGATTAGATTAGTTTTTCGTTCCATAGATCCGTGCTGAGGAGATCTTCGTGGATGTGGAACATGTCAATTTTTTATTTATTTATTTATTTATTTTTTTAAAGCTGAAATAACAATACTAATAGTATGAATATATACAATACATCATTTGTCTCTATTAAAAAATTCGTCAATGGAGTAGAAGGAGTTGGCCACTAGTAAGTCTTTCAGGCTCCTTTTAAACTGATCTTAATTTGTAACTAAATTTTTATGTTTACTGGCAAATTATTGAAGATGAGTGTTCCTGAGTAGTGGACCCCTTTTTGAACTAAAGTAAGTGCTTTTAGTCCTTGTGCAGATCATTTTTGTTCCTGGTATTGTATATATGAACTGAGCTGTTTGTTGGAAAAAGAGATATTATTTAGGACAAATTTCATTAATGAGTAAATATACTGAGAGGCAGTAGTTAGTATACCCAGTTCTTTGAAGAGGTTTCTACAGGACGTCCGTGAATTTACTCCACAAATAATACGCATTACACGCTTTTGGACTCTGAAAACTTTTGTTTGACTTGAAGAGTTACCCCAAAATATTATACTATATGACATTATGGAATGAAAGTAGCCAAAGTATGCAAGCTTTTTCATTTTTATGTCGCCTATGTCTGCTAACACTCGAGTTGCAAATACAGATTTGTTAAGGCGTTTCTGCAGTTCTGTGGTGTGCTCTTCTCAAATGAATTTATTATCAAGTTGTAATCCCAGGAATTTAAGACTGTCAACCTCTTCTATCTGCTCTTCTTCGTATTTTATGCATATACTGGGTGGGAACCTCTTACAGGTTCTGAATTACATATAGTGAGTCTTATCGAAGTTTAATGTCAGTGAGTTGGCTTTAAACCATTCATTAACATCCATGAAAATATCATTAGCAGATCTTTCTAGAACTGCACTTGACATACTATTTATTGCAATACTTGTGTCATCTGCAAACAAAACGAACTCTACTTCTGGCAGTGTAACTGATGAGAGATCATTAATGTACACAAGAAAAAGCAACGGCCCTAAGATGGATCCTTGTGGGACACCACACGTAATTTCTTCCCATTCTGATGATGACTGATGACTTAATTCACTAGTCCCTTGCACTGTCACCCTTACGGAATACATAAAAAATAAGAAGTAAGATTGGTGTAAAGGACGCAGCAGGTGCCTTTTGCCACATTGGCCAGTGTCTCATGGACTAACACGCGGGTACAGCTGTAGGGAGGTCAGTGAGAGGAAGACAGCAGGTGCAGTCACAGAAAAGGAGGCGGTGTCACTCTGCTGTGCAGGCGAGAGGAGGAGCGCCGCCGCCGAGGCGCGCCAGCCAGCCCCCGCTAGCCCCCGGCTGCCGGGCCCGGCTCCCCTGCAGTTTTTCTGTCGGCCATAACTCAGCCGGCCGCCCTGCCGCCCCCTCTTGTTCCCCCCGCCGCCCCCGCTGCCCCCGCCCCCTACAAAGTAATAACGAGCGTTTACTGCGGCCGCCGACACAAATCGTTATATTACGGCCCCGGCGCTGGTGCCGGTGCAGGCGGTAGCGCAGCCGCCGCCTCCACGGACAGGAATCTGCAAACAGCCGCCGAGCTGCTACACACAGCTGACCGCGCCGCGAGCGAGCACGTGCCGAGCACACGAGCGAGACGCGAAAATATTTCATTTTACGCCGCGCAATTAAGGAGCAGCTTCATTTATCAATACTGTCCTCACACGGTTTCGTCTAGAATGTACGTGTAGTATACATAGAAGAATATTGCTAAAGAGGTTGTAATATCTCTTTATATTCGATGAATTATTCTGATACAATTCTACCCTTGAATGACGTTTACTAATTTTCTATCTTCATACTCAAACAATCCATGCGCAAAGTAGTTTCACACAATAGCTATGCCATGAGCGCATAATTATTCTTTGTAGTACTCTCTCTGGTGGTTGTTAGAAAAAAGGTTCCGACATTGTCTTCGTACCGATTAGCCTGAGCTTTGTTTTGAAGAATTGTAATCTGAATATTGAGATTTATGACAAAAGATAACTGATACGAAATTGTACGATTAAAAGGGAAATATCCTTCATCCAAAAGGTGTGTATTTGACATTTGAGAATTAATGATATTCATCGATATATTGCGTAGTTGTTAATCAGAAGGGAACTTCCGAAACACTGGATACGAACTTGCATTTAATAATCCAAGAGCTCCATTACTTCTTCGGAAGGTTAAACTTCATCAAAGCCAAATATCCGCTTGATCTGAGGTTTCCCGACTGATTATGCAACGCTCCCAAAATTACGAGGCATTTTATTTGTACAGATTAGCAGACTGCCGCAAAGCACGAGCCTGCAGAGAAGAAGAATCATCGCCTGATTTCATTCTAACAAGTAAAATTTCTGAATCATTTTGAGTGACTGAGTTATGATTGAGTTTCCTATTATGAATGATTGACTGCTCGAACGAATTGAGAACTACATAACTACATAATTACATAGATAGGAGGAAAAATTACAAGGTGCTGCTGTAAGATCCATAGTAAACAGTTATTACTACCAAAATTTTCAGCTGCTAATAACAGTTTGAAACGCCAAACAACGTTATAGCTTCAACACTGACGCGCAACGTTTCACGTCATTTATCTAGGTCCGTGACCCAAAACTGAGAGTAATTACCCCTGAGGGGTAAAATGAAACCTTCTGAGAAAATAAGCCAGCCGGAGTGGCCGAACGGTTCTAGGCGCTACAGCCTGGAACCGCGCGACCGCTACTGTCGCAGGTTCGAATCCTGCCTCGGGCGTGGATGTATGTGATGTCCTTAGGTTAGTTAGGTTTAAGTAGTTCTAAGCTCTAGGGGACTGATGACCTCAGAAGTTAAGTCGCATAGTGCTCAGAGCCATTTGAACCAATTTTTTTGAGAAAATAAAAAGAAAAGGGTTCCATCGTGTTTCGGTCACAAAAACAAATCTTTTTAAAAAAATCAATACTTATATCACTATTTTGCAAGGTTATACTACTGAGTATACAGGTTACAAAAAATTACATGTTTTTCAAATGTAAGTATTAATGTGTGAAACAATATGTTGGAGGTTACAGCTTGTGAAACAAATGTACTAACATCTTTTTCCTAGCACAGTCTGCCTACTACACATATATTTTGTACTTTGTACCACGTATGTATGAGAGGAAAATTGATGCATATACATGGCATATGTATACACAATATAAATATACATGTATATAAAATATACATTGACGACATTATACGGGAATGGAGAATGAAACTGAAGAACTATACATATAACTTCAACCAAAAAGATTACATTATGACTTTGTTATTAGCAAATGAGTAAGTGTTAAGTTCGAATAATTAAGATGGACTGCAGAGAGATGCCTACGAACTATACCAAACATGCCAGATAAATAATATGTCAATATCAATACAAAAAACATAATTCATGGCTTTCAGTGGAAAAAAATCCAGTAAGAGCGAAACAAATTATAGACAACAAGATTATAGAGCAATTAGATAGACTCAAATTCCTAGGAACCATTCTGTCGGGAGACTTAAATCAAAAAGACAAAATTGAGAAACTTGACTACTTAACGTGAAGTAAGACCAGAAACAGTTCTAAAATTTTATAAAGTTACGTCAGTACCAACATTACTATATGGAAGTCAGTCTTGGGTAATGAAAAAGAAAGATAAAATAAGATTACAAGCCAATGAAATGAAATTCCTCAGTTACACATCAGGATACACCAAGATAGGCTACAAAATAAATACTGGTATCAGGAAGGAATTAAATATTTTCGATATAAACTTTTAGCCACCATTTTGACCTTCGTTGACCTTCAAAGACCTTACTATTACACATCATTGGATTTGTCTTGATAGACGCTATCAGAAGATAAGTACCGAAGTAGAGCATCCCATTTAAAAAAAAAAAACAAAGTTGATCTTCATATCTCCGACGCGACCGCACTAGCAACAAAAGACCAACGTCATATTACGGCCTATGTTGTCCAACTAATTTTTCAGCTCCTATCATACTTTCGGAGTTAGTCTAGGTGGCAATAGTTAGTGACTCACCTGTATATTAGTTATGAACGGCGTTTTTTTTTCGTTACGCTCTATCTCCTGTATTACTAATAAAAATAATGTTGGAGACATCATTTTCAAGATTTCGTCATCACCAATGACGAAGAAATCACAAATAGTTTAAAGTTATTATTTTCATTAAAAAAATTTCTTATGAAAATTTTGGCTGTTAGGAGTCTGTTTAACTAAAATTCAATACAGCTGTTACAGTTGCTTAGATTCTTTACACAAGCGTAGCCTTTCACGCGATTTCGGTCATACACTTCGACGTAAAGAATTTAGATGGCGCGACCTATTGACGATCTAAATTTGCTATTATGCACAACGGAAGTTGGAGTTCTTTACTTTCTTTAACCAAATGTTGTGTACTCCGTGAATAAATTGACCTAGATCAATGTTCGTCGTCACAGGTAAGTTATTGTAATTACAGCAATTATATTGTCATCATATTCAATGGCATACAATCCAATGGACAATATGTTTCGCAGTTCTGTTCAACGACGATTCCATGTCCTAAAATTGATTATTTGCTTAAAAATTAAAGGGTATGTTATTTCTGATTTGCTACCTGGAAAGGCAAAGGTTTACCAGGGTCCTGAATCTGTCCAACTTGAAAAAATAAATACCGTTCACTTGTAACCTGCAAGATTCTCGAACTCTTTAAATCTGTTCGGTTTACCACTTCATGAATTACATTTGAGTAAAAATGCTATTATTATGTTAGTCAGAAATACTAACAGTAGTCATGGTTTAATTAATGGCGCAACATCAGTGGTAACTCTTTTCGGCGGGTACATCATCACTATTGAATTCACTGATCCGATAAAACTGTGCTCATACCAACATCAACCTCACACCTTCTGATCCAGTCATGCCTTTCCAAGTGATAAGAAAACAAGTCCCAATAAAAGTAGCCTTCGCTCTGCCCATTAATAAAGCACAAAGTCAGACGCATCGAAGACACAGGATTGTATGTATCTGAACCCGTTTTTCTTTTCTTTCTCATGGACAGCTTTACCTGGATTCTTCACTAATTCACTCAGTCAGTGATATTTACGTTTTGTGTTCAAGACATGTACAGAAAAAAAGTAAATGATGTTGACTTTATAACTGGTGACATTGTTTACAAGCCGCGCGGGGTTGCCGTGCGGTCAGAGTCGCCTCGTCGCGTTTCGCGCGGCTTCCCACAACCCCCCCCCCCCCCCCCCATCCCCACGTCGGAGGTTCGAGTCCTTCCTCAGGCATGAGTGTGTGTGTTGTCCTTAGTGTAAGTTAGTTTAAGTTACATTAATTAGTGTGTAAGCCTAGGGGCCGATGAGCTCAGCAGTTTAGTCCCGTTAGAACCTTACCACAAATTTCCAAAATTGTTTAGAAAGAAGTTTTGTAAAATGAAGAAACTTTTAAAAAAAATAAAATTAATCTGCTTTTCGTACGTATTACAGTTAACTGTAATGTATAAAATGATATCAATTTTTTACAACGAGACCAATATTTCTTACTGATATTCAAAATTTATTAATTTCATTAATAAACCTTTGCATATAGTTATTTCTGCATCACTATAGTAGCTGTGGCTGATCACGATAGAATGTGAATTATTCGCACTGGGCATCTAATACCTACTTAATATGGACTCCAAACGCTAGAACAATAGATTAGAATAGCTCACACCGGAGTCTTGTATGGCATTTCCTGCACTGGTGTATTGCATTTCCTCAGAATCCTTCCAACAAATTTAATTGTTCCATTCTCCTTCCGTAATGTGATCGTCACGTATCAACATGGTTCAAATGGCTCTGAGTACTATGAGACTTGACATCTGAGGCCATCGGACATCACACACATGCATGCCCGAGGTAGCATTCGAACCTGCGACCGTAGCAGCAGCGCGGTTTCAGACTGAAGCGCTTAGAACCGCTCGGCCACAACGGCTGGCCGTCACGTATAATGTGGCTTCTTAGTACTGCGCCTAAATACTTCTACCAGATGACGGCTCAAGATGTTTACCGCTAAACTAGAAATCAGATACTATCAGTTTTTTCTCTCTTTGTTATTCGCAATTTCTTAAATTTATCTACGTTAAAAGAGAGTCGTCATTAACTACATCAGGTGGAAATTCTTCTGCAGTTGCTTACGATCATGCTTTCCTGTATACAACAACGCAGTCAATGAACATTCTCACAGTGCTACTTATCACGTCTGGTAAATAGTTTGCGTCTGCTAAAAACATCAGAGGTTTCGCTACATTTCCTTGGGTAACATCCGATGTACTTTAGTTTCTGTGGAACATCTCCGTCCATTATAACGTGCTGGGTTCCATTAATCAAGTATTCTTCGCGTCCATCATTTTATGCAAAGGTATTCCATATGATCCTATTTTGGTTAGTAGTCAACTATGTGGTACAGTCTAATACTGCTATTCTAAAATTACCGGTGATTGAATACTAGGAGACATTCCAAATTAATATGGGTTCTGGAATAATGCAATGTTGGTAATGGTGAACGTACTATTTAGGGGAAGTTTAGTAGCACCATCCAAGTTTTCGTCAGCTCTTGCTGTTTTAAGTTCGACGCGACGTTCGCAATCTTAAACTCTTCCCGACCTCCTGAGAGCGTTTGAATATAGTAAATGTGGTGCTCTGCTCGACACAGGCACATCGTCTAAACATCTATGTCTGACGTTGCAAAGCATTATGAAATGTAACGAACACTTGACGTCGACTGTAGGGAAGGCGAAGGTCGACTCTGGTTTATTTGGAGCATTCTTGGAGAGTGCTCCTCAGCTATAAAGCAAACCCCGTACAGGACAATTGCGCTCCGCATTCTTGCTTACTGCTCGAATGTTTGACATCCCTACCAGTTCGGATTAAAGGAAACATCGAAGCAGCCACAGGTTTGCTGCCAGGTTTTTTACAGGTAGGTTCCATCAGCTCGAGAGCTTTATGGAATTTCTCTGTGAAGTCAAATGGAAATCCCTAGAGGTAAGAAGACGTTCTTATCACAAAACACAACTGACAATAGATCTTATAATTAAATGTTTCCCTCAGACATTTAAGTCTGTTTTTAGTATTTACGATAGTGATCGAAGCAGACGAAATGAATTAAAACTGGTGCTGCGGCCGGGACTCGAACCCGGGTGTTCTTGCTTGCTAGGTAAAAAGCGCTAACCATTACACTACCACAGCACGATGTTCGACGTCGCTGCACGAACTACCTAAGCTGAGTGCCCTCCCCAACACAAGCTTCAATTCATTTTCCCTTATATATTGTCACTTATATAAAGGGTCTAAACAAGGGCGATGTACTTGAGGACAATATTATGGAAATGGAAGAGGTTGTAGATGAATATGAAATGGGAGATACGATACTGCGTGAAGAGTTTGATAGAGCACTGAAAGACCTAAGTCGAAACAAGGTCCCGGGAGTAGACAACATTCCATTAGAACTACTGACAGCCTTGGGAGAGCCAGTCCTGACAAAACTCTACCATCTGGTGAGCAAAATGTATGAGACAGGCGAAGTACCCTCAGACTTCAAGAAGAATAAAATAATTCCAATCCCAAAGAAAGCAGGTGATGACAGATGTGAAAATTACCGAACTATCAGTTTAATAAGTCAGAGCAATAAAATACTAACTCGAATTCTTTACAGACGAATGCAGAAACTGGTGGAAGCCGACCTCGGGGAAGATCAGTTTGGATTCCGTAGAAATGTTGGAACACGTGAGGCAATACCGACCCTACGACTTATCTTAGAAAATAGATTAAGAAAAGGCAAACCTACGTTTCTAGCATTTGTAGACTTGGAGAAAGCTTTTTACACTGTTAACTGGAATACTCTCTTTCAAATTCTCAAGGTGGCACGGGTAAAATACAGGGAGCGAAATTTGTACAGAAACCAGATGGCAGTTATAAGAGTCGAGGGATATGAAAGGGAAGCAGTGGTTGGGAAGGGAATGAGACAGGGTTGTAGCCTCTCCCCGATGTTATTAAATCTGTATATTGAGCAGGCAGTAAAGGAAACAAAAGGAAAATTCGGCGTAGGTATTAAAATCCATGGAGAAGAAATAAAAACTTTGCGGTTCGCCGATAACATTGTAATGCTGTCAGAGACAACAAAGGACTTGGAAGAGCAGTTGAACGGAATGGACAATGTCTTGAAAGGAGGATATAAGATGAACATCAACAAAAGCAAAACGAGGATAATGGAATGTAGTCGAATTAAATCGGGTGATGCTGAGGGATTTAGATTAGGAAATGAGACGCTTAAAGTAGTATAGGAGTTTTGCTATTTGAGGAGCAAAATAACCCATGATGGTCGAAGTAGAGAGGATATAAAATGTAGACTGGCAATTGCAAGGAAAGCGTTTCTGAAGAAGAGAAATTTGTTAACATTGACTATAGATTTAAGTGTCAGGAAGTCGTTTCTGAAAGTATTTGTAAGAAGTGTAGCCATGTATGGAAGTGAAACATGGACGATAAATAGGTTGGACAAGAAGAGTATAGAAGCTTTCGAAATGTGGTGCTACAGAAGAATGCTGAAGATTAGATGAGTAGATCACACAACTAATGAGGAGGTATTGAATAGGATTGGGGAGAAGAGGAGTTTGTGGCACAACGTGACTACAAGAAGGGATCGGTTGGTAGGGCATATTCTGAGGCATCAAGGGATCACCAATTTAGTATTGGAGGGCAACGTGGAGGGTAAAAATCGTAGAGGCAGAACAAGAGATGAATACACTAAGCAGATTCAGAACGATATAGGCTGCAGTACGTACTGAGAGATGAAGAAGCTTGCACGGGATAGAGTAGCATGGATAGCTGCATCAAACCAGTCTCAGGACTGAAGACCACAACAACAACAACAACATTGTCACTACTGCCAGGGCTCTCCGATATTGGCAAGCACCCCAGCATTGGACGTAATGGATCGTCCTTGTACCATTGTTGATCTTATAGATCTTATAATAAAATGTTTCCCTGAGACATTTAAGTCTCTTTTTATTATCTACGATAATGATCGAAGCAGACGAAATGAATTGAAATATATGGTGACAATATATAAGGGAAAAATGAATTGAAGTTTGTGTTGGGGAGGGCACCCAGCTTATGTAGTTCGTGCAGCAAAGGCTACTATTGTGCTGTGATAGTGTAATGGTTAGCATTTCTGCCTAGCAAGCAAGGAGTCCAGGTTTGAGTCCCGGTCGCAGCACAAAATTTAGTTCTTTTTGTCTGCTTCGATCACAATTTAGAATGTTTAGAGAACTGGAATTAACTTCAAACTGCAGAGCGATTTTAATACCATAAACTTAAAACGCGCGTAAGGACCGCGAAGATAAGAAAAACCGGCGCTCACACCATTTGCGTGCGGAACAGGAACGGAACACTGTGTGGTTCTAATATTCGCGCCACGTGACTTCGCATTATCGCTAAAAACCTGTAATTTACCACTTGAACCTATTACATTGAGTAGTTCTTCTTTTTATGTATTAAGGAATACGCTATAATGGCTATAATGAGCTGTGCGACTGCTAGGTGCGGCTGGTCCCGGCGGAGGTTCGAGTCCTTCCTCGGGCATGGGTGTGTGTGTATGCCCTTAGGATAATTTAGGTTAAGTAGTGTGTAAGCTGAGGGACTGATGACCTTAGCAGTTAAGTCCCTTATGATTTCACACACATTTGAACATTTTTTTGACTGCTAGGTCAGCCGGGATTATGACAAAGGTACACAGCATCGTTCTCCAGATGCGATGCTCCAGGGTGAAACCGCAAGAAGTGCTCTTTGAGTGCATCAAGATCAGTCCAGTTGTAAAATGAACATCCGTCTACGTGTCTCAGTACTTGAGAGTGGGAGGCGGGAGCGGAGGGGGGGGGGGGGGAGGGAGGATAGAAATGTTAACTGCCACATCTACTTTGTCTCCTGTGGGGTCACCATTTGGTCCAGACGCTGAAGACGTGTACAAATGAAAGAGGTGCAGCGGCCGGCGAACGCTCTTGTTATTTAGCCAGCTTACCAGCTTTTAAACATCAGATCACAGCTCGTTTGCGCGGAGTGGCGATTCAACAACAATTATAGCGGGACTAATAGGCCGGGCTGCGGTGTCCGGCGGCGGGCGACGTGATAATCCACGGCCGTGGCGCGGCCCGGACACACACGGGCACAGAGAGAGAGAGATTTAATTAATCACTCCGTGCCCAGCTGCCGCCGGCTCATTTCAATTTTGTTCCGCGATCGTGCTTTTGCGCTCTACTTTGCCACGCCACGCCACGCCGACGTTTAATTATTAAATTACAGGCCCGGCGCGCTGCAATGTTTTTAACCTCTGCAGACTGGAATGACAGATGTACGGAGCACGCACGCCACCCGACGCCCGCTCCTTCACAGCTGTCAGCGCAACGCCCGACACACATTCTCCGGCCCGGTCAGCGCGCAAAATCCTGATGAAATTTGTTCTCGGAAACGCAACGAGGAGAATTAGCTGCCTCGCAAGTAGCTGTGATGTTGACATCAGCAATGTCGTGATTTTATTTGGGACACCGCTGTCATCTACATACGACAGTCGTTTAGACCCCAACTTAAAAGCTAGCACTATTCGATGAACTTCCATTTTTGGTAATAAACGAATCTTTTGGCTGGACCTAGGATTTCTTTGTAGGGACAACATAGCACACACAGAAACAGAGCTACACAAATACTTTTAAACTAACTCAGTGAATTTATCACTAACTGGTTTCTTTAAATATTGTTCGAGAGATGCTGGTGTATCGTACGCTGACTGTGGAGTACTTTCCATGTGTTGACTAGGCCATACCACACCCCATATCTGCTGAGATGGCGGAGCTCACGCTGGTTGCGCGAATAACGGCCTGACGTCGGGAAGAAAGTTGGTAGCTCTTCTACAAGATGGAATTGCTTTCCAAAACATTCGAATCTAATAACCAATTTTTTTAATTTTTTAGTAGCCCTTTCCCTGTGGCTACGGACGCATATGCGTTCGTTGCTTGTCTTGAACATGCCCCTTCCTTCCTCTTTTCGTGTCACTTCTTCTTACTTTCGACTATCCACCACATACTTCCTCCTCTGTCTGTGCTTTCTCCCTACTCTCTCAGTCTCTTCATCTCCTCCTCCCCCTCTCTTTGTCCATATCCTCCATCTCCTCTCTCTGACCATAACTTCCTCCCACCTCCCACTGACCACCTATGTCTTCCCACTATCTTTCCACCTCCCTGTCTTCCTTTTCCACCTGCCCACTACCCCACTACATCTTTACACCTTTCACCTGCCTTATGCACCTCTCCCTCCCCACCCTCTCACTGTGTCCATCTCCTCCTCTATCTGTCTCAGTCTGTCCCAAGCCCTGCTCATCGATATGTGTAGTCCCTGCAGTACAGTTCAACAAAGCAGACCAATATAACTCCTACAACATTCCTGTTGTGCATAGCACACCACACATCAGGGGCTTGAAAATCATTTATTTGCCCCTGACATACAGGCCGCCATGTTAAGCAGGTCTATAAAGTAGGCGGATGCTACTCCAACACAACACACCTGCCATGCAGGGCAGACTATGTATCCGGGCCTGGAAAACTTTTTCTTGGCAATGACATCCAGGCTGCCCTGAAAAACAGGTTAATTTGGCAGGACAATACTGTTCCCAAAGAAAACGATTGTTGAGCAGGGCAGCCTAAATGCCAGGGTAAGCATGTTTCTGGCCATATTTCTGCTCCAATTGCAGCTGGAGGGGAGGGGGGGGGGGGCGCTGCGTTCGGTGCGGGGTGGTGGGGATGAAAGGATTGCTGTAGCCTGTTGTCGGGTCATGTGCCACTGTCGGCTACAGTGGGGACCAAGCCTCTCCATCGTTTCTAAGTCCCCAGTTCCACACAATACAATACAATACTTAAACAAAATTATAAAATCAAACGATTAAAAAGGAAAGCAACTGTACACACCTGTGAAGCAAACAGAGCAGAAAGTTAATAAAAATATTTTAAAGAAAAATATCCAAATCAAATGGAACAGAATGCTGCAGTAGAATTTAAATTTTTCAATTACTAAGAAGAGCTTTACTTTTAGAGCCCTGACAGCTGCTTGATTTAGAATATGTTCTATATCATATTTACATAGCAAGCGAATTACAAATCGTACGCAGACCCCTGAAACACAACAATAAAAATGCAAATGTCGTGTGACTAGTGTCTCCCGTCGGGTAGACCGTGCGCCGGGTGTATGTCTTTCGATTTGACGCCACTTCGGCGACTTGCGCATCGATGGGGATGAAATTATGATGACAACACAACACCCTGTCCCTGAGCAGAGAAAATCTCCGACCCAGCCGGGAATCGAACCCAGACTCTTAGGATTGACATTCTGTCCTGCTGACCACAACAGTGATACGTGTACATCCAACAATTAAGAAGCCAAATGAAATACTTCAGTTCAGTGAAGCTGATTTTTAGATTACCAAATACACGCATGTATAGCGCAAATAACAATTAAATAAAATTTTAATTTACTGTAAATCAACAGAAGAGACAGTCATACTATATTACAAAGTTGCAAATTACGAAGAGTTGTTACTGCCGCTTTCGTGAACACCGTACTAAACCAGTATGAATTCTGAAGCATACACTTAGAATGCAAAACAAATTACTAGTGAAAGACCGCAAAGGCATTCTCCAAAACACTATGGACGTACACCACAAGTGATAAGCTTTAGAGGGAGTGTTTGACTTAAGGAATACGAAATACTTAAATTTACAAATGTTTGCACTAACAGTGCAAAGCGAGAATTACTTTTAAATGAGAGTTTGGCTTAATGACGTCCATGGTGCTGATCCACGTTTAAGCCATCGGCCAAACTACAGCTATTAGAGTGATCGACCAAGAATAACAAACGACACTTAGTGGCAACAGAGTAGAAGTACTTGTTATTGACAGGAGTAACGTCTATTTAACTCTTTGCCAAAAATCTTGCACTTAGTATAGCTCGGCCCTCTCTTGGTTTTGCTTTCCGGCAATGTTAGTTTTACATTAACAGTATACACAGTGGCATGCAAATAACTCATGAGGTGTTAACTGATATGCACCTCGTGTGTTCAAAAATGGTTCAAATGGCTCTCGGCACTATGGGACTTAACATCTGTGGTCATCAGTCCCCTAGAACTTGGAACTACTTAAACCTAACTAACCTAAGGACATCACACACATCCATGCCCGAGGCAGGATTCGAACCTGCGACCGTAGCAGTCGCGCGGTTCCGGACTGCGCGCCTAGAACACCTCGTGTGTGGGATCTATGAATGCAACGGGAGAGCGGCACAACCACCCCATGCACAGCAATTCCCGCAGCGGCGGCGATCAGAATAGTTTGTATTTGCACATAGGCGCATTCCACTAATCGGATCCTTTCGTGTTATTACGTTTCGGTGATAGAGTATTACAGGCTTCTGCACTGTTGTGACAATATTTTCAGTGAAACAAAGACAATTCTAGCAACAAAAGTCGAATAAATTACAAATAGATTTTTATTCTGTAACGAGCTACTGGACCTCATATCTTTACACAAAAATACTCAGAAAATATACCTGAACAACCTCTGAAATTTGTCGGTAGTTTTCTGGTTCATCCTATGTGTAAAATAAGCTCATCTAGGTACAACCTATTTAAAAAATTTATTGAACAGTCAAAAGTCAATATTAGTTCACTTACTGTTGGTTTAATTTATGATGCCGCATGTGTTTGGACATTATTAATATCCCTAATCCCTATTAATATGACCTGAAGATGCTGTGGACACCGAAACTGCCGGTACTGTGAAATAATTGTGATTTCTTCGATGCAATAAGCATTTTTAAATAATATAAAATTTACCTAGACACTGAACGTCCGCCTTTGCAGGTATTAGTAAAATGAATGTAGGACAGGTAGGTTATACATGTTATGATTTTGGCCGTGCGGTTAAAGGCGCTCCAGTCTGGAACCGCAAGACCGCTACGGTCGCAGGTTCGAATCCTGCCTCGGGCATGGATGTTTGTGATGTCCTTAGGTTGGTTAGGTTTAACTAGTTCTAAGTTCTAGGGGACTAATGACCTTAGCAGTTGAGTCCCATAGTGCTCAGAGCCATTTTTTTTTGTTATGATTTTCTTCGTAGCTGTTGTTCAGTGGCTGCGGTGTTTATTCTTATCACCAAAATATAAATCAGTTGTCAGCTGCACACAAGTATTGAATTTCAGTTATATGTTTTATGTTGTACAGATTCCGACTTAGCTCTCTTAAAGAAAAAGTGACATATTTATACACAATTTCCAAAGTTTTGTTAAGTTCTATCATAACATCTGGCAATCAGAACATGCGTCATTCAACGTAATCCACTTCTAGGCATGTCGCAATCTTCTAAGATGTCTGACAAGTTACATGTCTTCCAACCTTACCGATAACAAAGAGAGTAGACGGCTATGAGGGGGCGCGTCAGCCGTGGCAACAGTAAGTTAAGCTTTCGTGCACCAGGGTAATTTTTCCTCCAGCTGTCTACGGGCCGTCGCTTTGTTCAAGTTTTGCTATCGAAGCGGACGTCTCAGATTCCCTTACTATGGCAAAGCCTTGCGACTTTATCTGCATTTTCCAGACTCTAAAATTAATGTCAAATATCGTGGATTCTTGGAATTTAGGGCAACTGCGATTTCCTAGCAGATTTAAATCACATACCGAACTAGGACTTGAATCCGAAACTTTGCCAGCAATGCTCTTACAGGCTGAGATCACTGGGCACAACTCATTTTCCGCCATCATAGCCCCACTTCACTCGGTAATACCCTCCCACTTTACAAATTTCACAGAAGTACTTATGTGTACCATGCTGGACAATCACTTCTGAAAAAAAGTATATCCCGGACAAATGACTTAACGACAGCCTCCAATAGAGAAACATTCATTTACGTTGGAGTACCCAGACTGTCACACAATTTTAATTTGAGGGAGAAGTTTCAACGGACATTCTTGATGAAGCCTATTACAAGTTTATTCCATATTTTACAATTTCATTTCACAGTGGAGTATCGAGCTTAAAATGGTTCTTAAGAAATATTAGTTAAGAAACTTTTGAATATTTCAAAATATAAGCGAAACAGTTCGTGATCACGAAACATAAGTGAAAATTACATACTTCTATTTGGTACAATGTTTATACATGGGGGTCAAGAACGCACTGAAAAGCTTGTAATGGTATTGCACGAGAGATTGTGTTGAGAAATAACTTCGAAAAAAAAAAAAAACTTGAGACGTTGCGCCGTTACCGAGTTACTTAGCAGTGAAGTTAGCCAATGGGATCGAAGCACGCGCAAATTTCCTCAAACAGAGCAAACGTAGCTGTTGCACACCTAACTAAAAAAATTATCGCTTCCGAAAAAGGCACATTTCAGCTGGTAATGAGCATTTCAACAAGTGGTAACTCGCGGACCCACAGATGACTGTCTATTACCGCATTCTAACGCGCGCGAGTGCTTGAATGTACGCACGCAACGACATAATTGACCAATTTCAATGCTAAATAGCTCGGAAACGGCACAACGTATCGATTTTTTTTCTTAGCAATTATTTCTACGCATAACCTCCCCTGCAACAGACTGTTTCCACTAACCACACAGAATACGACACACCAGCACTTCCCCAGAAGACAAGAGGACACAATGTGTGTTTCCCATAATATCACGCGTACCGTGCCAATATACCCTGCGGTTAGTAACGCGGCAAGGTATTTCTATAGCGACACGTCGCAAAAACTTTCAGCTGTTAATTCTTCGATTTGTTATTATGTGCTTCAATTCTGAAATGTTCAAATGTGTGTGAATTCCTAAGGGAGGAAACTGCTGAGGTAATCGGTCCCTAGACTTGCACACTACTTAAACTAACTTATGCTAAGAACACGACACACACCCATGCCCGAGGGAGGACTCAAACCGCCTGCGGGAGGGGCCGCGCAATCTGTGACATGGCGCCTCAAACCGCGTAGCCATTCCGCGCAGCGCAATTCTGATATCCTTAATATCTGTTTCACTCATGTATATAACCTACAACATACTAACTTAGGTTGAATCTCTTAGTTTTGCTTTGTACAGATTGTTTTTCAGTTGAGTCAAAGGCTCTCTAAATCTGTGAATATTATATCCGCTTATCACAACTGATATCCTTAGTTTTCACTTGTATTGCACGCGTCACAAGAAATTCGAAGACAGAATAGATTTCGGAAACTGTAATAATGCATACGCCAGAGGTGTACAGTAACAGCACAGGTAAATAACCCAAGCAGATATCTGACAAGTGAGCCGAATGCGCAATCCCCCCCACTTGAAAAAGGCAGAAACTCTACCACGTGACTACGAAGGCTCTTAGGGACTTTTGGAAGCTGCCGTATCAGAGATATGGAAGTTAATTTTTATGATGTGTTGTAGTCCACTTCGAAAATTCTGTAGAATATGGTCTATATGTAACTGAGCATAGTCGTGCCTAGGCCCACATTACACAGTTAAAGATCTTTGTCAAGGCTGTTTTGTGAAAAACATTTTATAAAATCTTGGACGAGGAATTTTTTTAAAATTAGATCATGCTCCTAAGATTTACAAAAGTTTCATCAAAACCTTTGACAGTTTAATATTAGCCTTGTACGGATCCTACTCACGTCACGTAGCTAGCTGTAGTTACATGGTACCATGTTGTGCAAATCGTCACTAGTGAAATAATGTCATAGCTCTGCACACAACGGGGAGAACGTCTCTAGTCACCACCTGGCATCCTATGACAGAATATTTGCTGTTCTAGGCGGGTCATGGCCTCACATATTTCTTCAGTCTGTCGCAGCGAATTATAAACCGCCACAAACACGATGGCAGTTCACTGAAAGTAAAACGCTTAAAAAGCGCGATTGTTGTTACTTTTGCATTAAACTTATTCAGGGCTATTACCATTTATTCTAGTCATACTTAGATAGTCCAGATTGGCATATGTTCTCTCTAACTTGGACTGTGCGGCTGGTCCCGGCGGAGGTTCGAGTCCTCCATCGGGCATGGGTGTGTGTGTTTGTCCTTAGGATAATTTAGGTTAAGTAGTGTGTAAGATTTGGGACTGATGACCTTAGTGGTTAAGTCCCATAAGATTTCATACACATTTGAACATTTTTTTCTCACTAACTTGAATCACTTCGTCTGTCATCAGTACTCTAGCAAGGTTTCTTAATAGTTTTCTGAGATAAGTAGGACCAGCTGGCAAATTTAATGTACTCAATCGTACTGGAAGTTCAACTGTAATAAAAAAAACACGAAATGATGACAGAAAAATGAAACTATATCTTACGAACACCGTCACTTCGATTCCTCTATGCCAGCTATGGCACTTCTAAACAGAAAGGATGAAAGATTCAGTGTTTAATGTTGCGTCGGCATAAATTCCAAACTCAGCGTTTTCGGAGAAACTAGTTAGCTAAAGTAATTAACAGATGGAATGAAAACGCATTAAGATGGCCCGACATGGATTTAGACCATTTGTACTACTTTCCTTTTTATCACATGTGTCACAATATCAATGACACCTTGGGATAACTGGCTGAGTCAGCCAATGATTCCACCTATGTACGTACTCTCTGTGATGAAAACAGATCGCCATTTCAGGGAAAGCTATGCGCTCCTATAAGGACTGTCAAGGAGTATCTACAACAGATATATGGCTAATATCGAACCCAGTCACAACTCAAGTGAGATCCTTCTGGTCCGTGGCATTGCATAATTTTCAGCGTATTACGTATATTAATGAAATTTTATCGAAGTTAATACATTTTACAAATAGCCGGAATACCTTTCCTCACTCTCAGTTAATATCAGCATTCTAAATTTACATAGAGAAGTAATTTGCAAATTAATTTGATATAGTTGTGGAATCCACGTATTGAATGCTCGGATTCCACTACAAGAATATAATATCATTAAATGCATATCTGCAATATAAATTTTGTGATATGACTGTCATATATTGTAATGTGATACTGTTTCATTTTTCTGTCACTATTTCGCGATTATTTAACTGAGAGTGCTGGGAATGTTTGCTTGGCAGGAAAGATACATTTTTTTCTCGCTGGGAAGGTGTGCGTTCGCTGGGATCTCTAGTTCCCGTTTGTCAGTGGGTCTCATCTGGAGAGACATGCAACCGCTGGCTATTGAGCACTTTGGAAGTAAGGCTGCGGACGGTTCTGTGCTTTTGTTGGCTAGAGCCGGAGCATGTTCTCCTTGGGGAGAGAGATTTCCGTGGTGCCCCTGCCGTCCACAGAGAATCGCTAAGCCCATTTTTGCCTTTATGTAGGGGCAGCAAAGGACGGGATTCTGTTTCACCACCCGAACAGCATGAGAAATACATATGCTTTTTGGTATGTTCAATCAAATGAGCTGCGCCCCCCACCGTGCTTGGTACAAAGAGGCCGTCCAATCGGTGGGGCACTGCTATAAGCCGTACCAACTTCCTGTTTGTTAAGGTGGGTTTGAACGCATAGAGTGGGAAGTTTCTGTTATGTTCCCCCGTTTTTACGTATAATAAGCGATATTTTCGTTTGTCATATTGGCAGCAGCATTGAGTCATCCCCTCCAGGAGGAGTTCTTTGATAATAGGGCGGTTGCCGGCCGTGGTGGCCGTGCGGTTCTAGGCGCTCCAGTCCGGAGCCGCGCTGCTGCTACGGTCGCAGGTTCGAATCCTGCCTCGGGCATGGGTGTGTGTGATGTCCTTAGGTTAGTTAGGTTTAAGTAGTTCTAAGTTCTAGGGGACTGATGACCACAGCAGTTGAGTCCCATAGTGCTCAGAGCCATTTGAACCAAGGGCGGTTGAGCGTTGTGAACTAGCTTTCTGGGCTATTCATCTCCCCGTCACCATCTGGTGCTGACTGGTGCTCCGTCGTTGATATCTGGGGAATTCTAAGTGTCGCAACCGCGGTAGCCGACTCATGTCTGAGCAGCCCACAGGCTACTGGTTGTACTTGTGTTGCCTATTTCATTATAATTACCGATCTCTTGTCTCTCGTTAACTTTGCATTCGCGAGACGTGTAGATTAGAAAATCTTGCTGCTTTTGCTCCTTACTGTCTTCCATGTAATTTGGTACCCCTCCCGCCCAGTCTCCCCCCCCCCCCCCCCTACATATTTGTTGGCCAAATACCTGACGGGAATATTAAGTTCAAATGGCTCTGAGCACTATGGGACTTAACATCTATGGTCATCAGTCCCCCAGAACTTAGAACTACTTAAACCTAACTAACCTAAGGACATCACACAACACCCAGTCATCACGGAATATTAAGTCCTTATGTGGGTAAATGCCCTCATCACATCCGTAATTCCGTTGATTTTGTTAAACGCCTTGATAGCTTCAGGTTGGATGAGTCAGATATCGTGGTGGGTTTTGACGTCGTTTCCTTGTTTACGAGGGTACCCCTGCGAGAGTCACTAGAATTGATTAGTCAGAAGTTTGACGAGAAGACCACTGAACTTTTTAGGCATGTCTTGACTTCCACGTATTTTCTTTTTAATGGAGAATACTACGAACAAACGCAGGGAGTCGCCATGGGTAGCCCACTCTCACCGGTGGTAGCGAATTTGTACATGGAGAACTTCGATGAGGAAGCCCTGTCGTCATCCGTATGGAAACCTACTTGCTTTTTCCGTTACGTGGACGACACGTTCGTCATCTGGCCACATGGTATGGATAAACTCCTTGACTTCCTTACACATCTAAACTCCATACACCCCAACATCAAATTCACTATGGAGACTGAAACGGAGGGTAAATTACCTTTCCTTGACGTCTTGGTCAAGAGAAGGGCTGACGGCACCCTAGGTCATGGGGTGTATCGGAAGACTACGCACACTGATCTGTATTTGCACGCAGACAGCTGCCACCACCCTTCACAGAGGAATGGGGTACTTAAAACTCTAGTACATAGGGCGCGCACTATCTCTGACGCAGAGAGTCTACCCCAGGAATTGGAACATCTGAGAACTGTATTTCGAAAAAATGGGTACTCAGAGTGGCAGATTCAACGTGCTCTCCGCCCAACCACTGCAGCACAACCTGTTGAGATGGATGAAGTCACGAGGGAGGAGGTAGGCACTGCATTTATTCCATACACAGGCGCACTCTCGGGGAAAATCGCCCGCATTCTGAAGAAACTCCGGGTCGGAACTGTGTTTTGTCCTCCAAATAAAACTCGTGCACTGGTGGGGAGCGCCAAAGATGACCTGGGTTTGAGGAAGGCCGGCGTGTACCAGATTCCGTGTCAATGTGGCAAGTCGTATATTGGTCAGACGATGCGTACCGTCGAGGATCGATGCCGTGAACACCAGAGGCACACTCGACTGATGTTTCCGAGCAAGTCGGCGGTCGCTGAACATTGTTTGTCGGAAAATCACGCCATGGAGTATGACCGCACGAGGATTCTGGTACAGACGTCGAGATACTGGGACAGCGTTGTTAGAGAGGCCATCGAAATTCGCACCAATGACGACCTCACAAACCGTGACTGTGGCTATAATCTTAGCAAGGCTTGGGAACTAGCGATCGGGTTAATCAAGAGTAAATCGAGCAAACGTATAGTTGTGACGGCCACGGCGGACAGAGCCATCACACCGACGTCATCTCAGACGCCACCGCAATCTGTTCCACCGCGCGACCGTGGCGCGGGGCGCGGACGGCGGAGGGAGCGCGCCGCGGGCGGAGGGTATTTAAATCGGCCGCCGCCGCGACCGAACCCAGTTCCCTCTGAGCAGCCATAGCGTACGGATCTCCGTGCCGGCACGTTCACAGTAGCTCAGTCCGTCAGTTCACCTGATGATGGCGACATGTTTGATCGCCGAAATATTGTGCCCGTTGGACACTATAGACCGGCAGCATACCCGTGGATATTTTGATTAAACGTGAATTGTGTGCACCATAAAGAGCAAATAAAAATCTGTTATACTCAGACTTGACGTATAATTCAAGATCCCTTACTTGTCCTACAACTTTTCCACGGTTAGGCGACCCACAAATAACAAATATAACCTGTTGTGTTTGGTGTTCTCACTATGACGTTGTTTTCGTTGTGTACAATAGCCAGACACAACCATTTGGCCACGCGGGATTAGCCGAGCGGCCTTAGGCGCTGCAGTCATGGACTGTGCGGCTGGTCCCGGCGGAGGTTCGAGTCCTCCCTCGGGCGTGGGAGTGTGTGTTTGTCCCTAGGATAATTTAGGTTAAGTAGTGTGTATGCTTAGGGACTGATGACCTTAGCAGTTAAGTCCCATAAGATTTCACACACATTTGAACATTTTTGAACAACCATTTGCTATTTGAAGTTAAAGAGAGACCCCCATCGAGTTTCCATTATCCAACTCTAAGCTCCTGGGACCTTGGCGGAAAGGAAATATTTTGTATAGCTTGTCAGGATTTGAAAATTCTTTTTTTTTTATAGCTGCAGCTGAATGAACTGGATATCTATATATACAATTTGATGAAGACGCCGGAAATTACTCATGCCCAATTCGTCTTGCAGGTTTTTGTCTTTTGCACAAAACATACCACCTACTTACTTTCACCTGGAGTTACACGAACACTGGCTGATATAAACTAATAAATATTACAGCCTCTAGCCTCATCTAACGTCAAAAAGTCAACTAACACTGTCTAATTAGCTCACGGGGCCAAATAACATTTCTTTGAATCTGCAAGCACATTGGACTGGCTGAAGCGCTGTACGAGGCTTACGAACAGAACACTGGAAATGCCATAACCCGATTTTCCACAAACTTCGCCCAGTGGAAAAGGAGTAAAGAAGAGGCGAACACGTGTCTGGGATTATCAGTAGATACTCGACCGTTTCAGGGAAAATGACGTCAAAGTTTTCGAGATACCGTATTTGTCTTTTAGCAAGTGCATAGTTCAGCAGAAGCTGTGGCACAATGGCTAGCGTCGAAACTTAGTTATTATTTTTATTTTTGTTTTACAATTATCTATTCATGTCCATAGAAGATTAATACGTGAATGTGTTTACTATGTCTATTGAAATAACGTTGTTCTTACTCGTCTACTAATTGTGTGCCTGGTGAATGAATAAAAAACAAAACGAAAAAAGGTAAATAAATAAATTTCAAAATTATTTGAAATTGTTTTCAGTGAGATTCCTGCAGTGTGTTTTGATTCGTAATCAGCTGGGTGGGCCAGTTTTCGGTAAAGTGGTTGGCTATGCGTGGTTTGCGGTGAAATTATAGCCAACGCCTGAAGTCTTCAGCAGTGTTAACGACGTTTCTTTCACTAGTAAAATTCATATGAAGGAATGCCTTGAAGTTCTGCGCGTGGTATTAGGAGTTTCTATATTTCGCGTGATTCTGCAATCGGTAACATCCAGTCGAATATACCCAATCTTCCTGAAGAATGAACGTAACAATAAAATGTAAGAATTCGTATAAGAATGAAATACAAGAATATGAGAATTTAAAAAATTGTAACCCCTGAAAATACCATACACACATTCTCGCATATGATATAATAAATGTGAAACACAGTTGTAATTCTACAATTAATATAACGCTGTTGTATCCCCAAACTTGATAAGAAACATTCGTGTAGTAATTTTCTACGGTCATTGATAGACAAATTAAAAAATAATATAAAATAAAAAAACAATAATCGGGTTTCGAACACGGGGTACAAGTGTGAGACGATGCGACGCTAGCCATTGTGCCACATTTCGGCTGAGATAATCGCGCTCTAAAAGACAGTTAAAGTACATTGACAACTTTGACCGTCATTTCGTTAGAACTGGTTGAGTATCTACGGATAAGCCGAGATACTTGTTCGCTTATTTTGACCCCTCTTGCATTGAGCGAAGTTTCTAGGATATCGAGTTATAGCACTTGCCGTGTTCTCCTCATTATCAATGGTACTAGACCAACACCGATGCCGTCAGTCGTGTTCATGAAGTGGTGTCGGTGTGTCAGTTGGTTGTATGGAATCATCACAGCAAGAGGGTGGAGTTCATGGTGACGATGATGATGTGTGGTTTGTGGGGCACACAACTGTGCTGTCATCAGCACCCGTACGAAGTCCCAATTTTTACACAGTCCAGTTTTTACACAGTCAAATTGAGCCACTGTTACTAATGATGATGAGGAAATGATGATGACAACACGAACAGCGAATCCCCGGGCAGAGAAAATCCCCATCCCAGCTGGGAATCGAACCCGGGACCCCGTGATCCAGAGGCAGCAACGCTAGCCACTAGACCACGAGCTGCGGACAGTGTGTAGTTCAGGTGATTCCGTAATGTTTCGGGGGTTTCTCTCATACTTTGGCGCAGTGATGCAGGCGACCGAGAATTTGAACTATGAGGTTTATTTCAACATTCCAAGTGACCAAATGTTGCCTTTTTTTCTGTGTCTTCATGATGAGTATGCATATGTTCCTGGCTCAATCACAATCCTGGCTCGATCATAATCCAATAGAAAACATCTGGGTCACTTTGGAACAGAGGGCGAAACGTAGAAGTCAGTATTCCCGCAGTCTGGTAGCCCTATGGGATCTAATCACCCATGAGTGGTTACAGCTGTATATGGCACATCCGGAGAAACTTGCAGACTCTCCGTCACTCCGAACTGAGATTATCAAGCCTAGAACCGGCGCTTCTCCTGGGTGTAAGTAATCTTTTGTCAGGTGCTCTTGCGTAGTGCGCAGGTCTTCCAGTACCTTACCGTAGTCTTAAGACGACCGTAAAGGATAAGGTTGGCAGCAAACGTTAGCACTTTATTGGACTTATCGCCCAGAGGGCCGGGAAGCAGTACGGCAGATGGCGCCGGCCGAGAGCTTCCGGGCCAGTGCGTGACCAGGCAGCGCCAGTAGCTGCTAATTACGGCTCATTAGGAACTCTAATAGCGCGGTCTGTGTGTTCTCTGGACAAAGCCCATCCACCCCCGGCATATGTCCGGCTGTTTCTCGTGACGCTGCGGCCGCAAGCGCTGTTTAGTGCTGGCGAACACTGCAAAATAGTCTCCGGTAATAAAAAACTCCCTCAGTTTTCAGTTTCGTTGATTCTTGTCTTTATATACACAAAACGTACTTCCTGCCTCAGGAATGTTCGTTGTGATGACGCTCAAAGTAACATTTAGAAGACTGGTACTCAAGAGTAAAAAAGAAAATGATTGAAAAAAGAGAAAAAAAGAGACAATGGACAAGGACGGGGGAAAGAGTGGTTCGGAGGAGTTAGGGAGCGATTTGAAAGTTGAGTGAAGGAGGGAGGGAAGGAAATGGGAGGAGAGAGAGAGGGAGCGGAGTGCGATGCCGAAAAATGAAACACAAGACAGTAGAAAGCTAAGCAAAGAGATATTGTAAAGGGTGTACTGGTGGAAAGGGAAGGGGAAAATAGACATGGAAGGGAAAGGGAGTTGGAAAAGAAAAGTGGAAACACAGGGAAAATAAAAGGGATAGATAGACAGGGGTACAATGAAATAGATGGAGATGATGAACGGAGAATAAATGGAAATGTGATTGCACCACTGATTCCGCACGTTATACGGTAGTAATACGCAACAGGGGCATAACTTTTAGTCCAACTCGTAGCCACACACATGCCTTACAAGTTTCACTGGAGTACTATTAACATTTTATCGCAATATTATGAGAGAGCGAGAGAGAGAGAGAGAGAGATCTATCCGTAGTGCTTAGTCATATCAAAAAGTGAACAGATTATTTCTTATGATTGAACACTCGTTCGAAATGTGTGCTTTTTGCTGCTGTCGTTCGTCGAATTTTGCCAATAGTGAGGTTAAAGATTTTCGGACTGTCATGCAACTGACGAGTAAGGAAGGTGCACGAATTGCGCCTAATACTACAGATACTCACCGAGTGGGCTAGATGTTTTCTCCTTCTACGAGTTTAGTCTTACGTGTGCAGTTTCTTCAGAACCATAAACTGTGGCCGGTCGTGGACGATCAGTCACTAGGTTTTATCCTCAAAGCTTGAAGGAGTTCAGGCACTCACACATTACTTACGTTAAATACAAATGAAAGAAGTACAATATGAAATACTTAATGTGCGTAAGTGCTAGAATTATGGTTAAACTACAAGTGGAAAGTAGCTACTTTCAAGTTTAGGGTATCCGTCGCTGCGAGTGTCGAAGTGTCGGGAAATCTTTTTGTGTACAGTTGTGCAGTATCTCTACATTGATTTGTAAAAGTATAATATGGATTATTTGTGTATTTGAGCACAGTACACACAGTAATGCTGTCAACATACAACACGAACTTTCCAATTAATATGTGCACCTTCGATTGTGAAAACCACAAAAGCTGTTTATTATTATTATTATTATTATTATTAATGTCTTTCACGTTAGGTTCATAGCGTGTATCTAGATGATGCGCTCCAAAGGCTGGACGAGTTGTTTTGATCCAATGGGGTGGAAACTGTTGACTGCTGAAAGTTACAGACGCTTATTTTTGTTAATGATTATTCAGTTGTGGACAACACAGAAGACAGGCTGTTCATAAACTCAATCGAATTCTCTCTGACTGTTATTTCTTGATCTCAGAAAGTAAAACTAAGGTAATGCCTTTCATAGGAAAATACCAATGTAACTCTAAGAGAAAAATAAAAAAAAAAAAAAAAAAAAAACAAGAAGAAAACGAAACCGTACATTTTCACTAGACAGCAAAGTATTTTCTTTCTGGCAGCGGTAATGTAGAAATTGGAAGTAAGTTGGTCAAGAACTCGAGGTTTTTTATCACAACGTTCAATAGCGTCTTGTCTTTATACAGATTGATTCAGCTTCCCCTACCAAATTTGTTTTATGCAACCTGCAATGTTATATGTGGCCTTTAAATAAGAACGCCCCAGACTTTAATATTCTCTCGCTCGCTACGCCTAAACTGTTAGGCCGTCAGAAAAAGGAATAGGACTTTCTAGTAGGAAATCTAATGCAGTTAAATTTTGTACTAGGATACGTTCTCGCTAGAGGCCGTAGTTTTCTAGTTATTGGCGAAGAATGTGAAAACAGACCGACAAACGCGCCCCCGTTTCCAGGTTCAGGCCACACCGGTCAGGATTTCTAGTGTGGTGTTCATGACACTCAGGCCCACCACTGCACAAAAATTTGCGATTGCACTAATTATTTTCCGAGTTCGACATTGTTTTTTACTGATGGGCCTTATTACTTACAAATTATGAAACTGAGGTTCATGTAAATTTTACCTAAGACTTCTGTGAATTTTGTCAGCCTAAAATAAATAATTACATCGTTGTAGTCCTCAGGCCTTCTGATTACGAAAATACTGTGCTTGTAAGGGGAAAGCTCGGATTGAATTGCCACTGTAATTAGTTTTAGAATAACGTTTACAAATGTCATTTTTCTTTCATTACCCGCATTGATAGAAAAAATTAATAATGTTAAATAAATACCTGGCTATGCTAGTGATGAAATAGCTTAATGAGTGTGGACCAAAGAAGATCGAATACCGGGAAAAGTTCGTGTAAACGGAAATTTTTGTACCGTTCTAGGAGGGAGTGCCAGGAACAACGTGCTATGAATCGTGACTGATGAGGGATGAGTGTAGGGGTGGAGGCGCGTTCGAAGTTCTCTTTTGTACGTTTGTCTTGAATAACTTTAAAACTACGGCCATCAGCGAAAACAGCCGGCCGGTGTGGCCGTGCGGTTCTCGGCGCTTCAGTCTGGAACCGTGTGACCGCTACGGTCGCAGGTTCGAATCCTGCCCCGGGCATGGATGTGTGTGATGTCCTTACATCTACATCTACATCTATACTCCGCGAGCCACCTTACGGTGTGTGGCGGAGGGTACTTATTGTACCACTGTCTGATCCCCCCTTCCCTGTTCCATTCACGAATTGTGCGTGGGAAGAACGACTGCTTGTAATTCTCCGTATTTGCTCTAATTTCTCGGATCTTTTCGTTGTGATCATTACGCGAGATATATGTGGGCGGTAGTAATATGTTGCCCATCTCTTCCCGGAATGTGCTCTCTCGTAATTTCGATAATAAACCTCTCCGTATTGCGTAACGCCTTTCTTGAAGTGTCCGCCACTGGAGCTTGTTCAGCATCTCCGTAACGCTCTCGCGCTGACTAAATGTCCCCATGACGAATCGCGCTGCTTTTCGCTGGATCATGTCTATCTCTTCTATTAATCCAACCTGGTAAGGGTTCCATACTGATGAGCAAGACTCAAGAATCGGACGAACAAGCGTTTTGTAAGCTACTTCTTTCGTCGATGAGTCACATTTTCTTAGAATTCTTCCTATGAATCTCAACCTGGTGCCTGCTTTTCCCACTATTTGTTTTGTGTGGTCATTCCACTTCAGATCGCTCCGGATAGTAACTCCTAAGTATTTTACGGTCGTTACCGCTTCCAATGATTTACCACCTATGGCATAATCGTACTGGAATGGATTTCTGCCCCTATGTATGCGCATTATATTACATTTATCTACGTTTAGGGAAAGCTGCCAGCTGTCGCACCATGCATTAATCCTCTGCAGGTCCTCCTGGAGTACGTACGAGTCTTCTGATGTTGCTACTTTCTTGTAGACAACCGTGTCATCTGCAAATAGCCTCACGGAGCTACCGATGTTGTCAACTAAGTCATTTATGTATATTGTAAACAATAAAGGTCATATCACGCTTCCCTGCGGTACTCCCGAAATTACCTCAACATCTGCAGATTTTGAACCGTTAAGAATGACATGTTGTGTTCTTTCTTCTAGGAAATCCTGAATCCAATCACAAACCTGGCCCGATATTCCGTAAGCTCGTATTTAGGTTAGTTAGGTTTAAGTAGTTCTAAAGTTCTAAGGGACCGATGACCACAGATGTTAAGTCCCATAGTGCTCAGAGTCATTTGAACCATTTTAGCGAAAACATATCCCAGAACAAATAACTACACTAAATTTCCTACAGAAAATGTGATGTCCATTTCTCTATAGGACTAACAGCTTGCGCGTGGCGAGTGAGAGAGTATGAGAATCTCTAGTGTGGTTTCTTAATAACATTGCGTGTTGCATAAAACAACAGCAGTAGGGCAACTAGATCACCCTGTATAATACTATAGATTAGATGCACTCTGTGAGTGCACCCTGCGCTGATAGCTGACGGTTTGAATGACAGAGTAAGATAACAAAATTCTAAGAAATTGTTAGACCACAACCTTCGAACCATTAATTTTTAAAGGAGACCCTCCTTGATAACAAATCGCTCTGTCATGCGTCTACTAAGTGTTTACAGTGCAGTTTGGAAACACCGGGCAGTGACGCGCTCTCGGAGCTCTGTCTCCTGCGCCTGCAAGGTTGTATTCACAGTGGCCCGACAGCGATTGTCAGACACCGCTGCCAGAGGGCGACCGATAAAATTGGCCGACAGCGTGGTCATAGTGTGCCCCATCTCTGTCAGTTTTTGGAAGGGTCAAGGAGGTTAGGCTGGAATCTATTCTATGTATGAAGCAGGTCAGATAGTAACTTCTTACAAGGGAACCTCCCCATCGCACTCCCCTCAGATTTACTTATAAGTTGGCACAGTGGATAGGCCTTGAAAAACTGAACACAGATCAATCGAGAAAACAGGAAGCAGTTGTGTGAAACTATGAAAAAAATAGCAAAATATACAAACTGAGTAGTCCATGCGCAAGATATGCAATATCAAGGACAGTTTGAGCTCAGGAGCGCTATGGTCCCGTGGTTAGCGTGAGCAGCTGCGGAACGAGAGGTCGTTGGTTCAAATCTTCCCCCGAGTGAAAAGTTCAATTTTTTATTTTTAGACAATTATTATCTGTCCGTCCGTCCGTCTCCAAAATTCCACGACATGTTCAGATTTGCTTGAACATATGCAGGATTTGACGGTCTACACACGGAAAAATTTGAAAACGTTAAAAACATGTTTTCACAGAGCACAGGGAAAACTGTGCGACTGTGAAACTGTTGCATTCATAAGTTGCAGTTTATGTGACAAACTCTTATGTTTTCATCATTTTTTTATTTTCAGACAATTATTATTTGTCTTTTTTGGGAGTGATTATCACATCCACAAGAAAACCTAAATCGGGCGAGATAGAAGAATCTTTTTACCCATTCGCCAAGTGTACAAGTTAGGTGGGTCGACAACATATTCCTGTCATGTCACGCACATGTCGTCGCCAGTGTCGTAGAGAATATATCAGACGTGTTTTCCTGTGGAGGAATCGGTTGACCTATGACTTTCAAATGTTTTCGGTTTCCATTAGAGAGGCACGTCCTTTGGTCTACTAATCGAACGGTTTTGCGGTGCGGTTGCAAAACAGGGACAGTAAACTTATTACACTGAACAGAGACGTCAATGAACGAACGGACAGATCATAACTTTGCGAAAATAAAGGAAGTAAACTATTGAGTCGAGGGAGAACTTGAACCAAGGACCTCTCGTTCCGCAGCTGCTCACGCTAACCACGGGACCACGGCGCTCCTGAGTTCGCCTTATGGTTAATGTTGCCTATCTTCCGCATAGACTACTCAGTTGTATATTTTGCTTATTTTCTCATAGTTTCACACAACTTCTTCCTGTTTTCTCGGTTGATCTGTGTTCAGTTTTTCAAGGGCTATCCACTGTGCCAACTTATAAGTAAATCTGAGGGGGGTTAGCGTGGAGTGGATACCACGACGTCTCTGCGCTTAGATATGAGAGCTGCGTAGCGGCTTCTGCTATTAAAGAGACGCCGAATGCGTGTTTCGTAATGAACGTGGTGAGTCCTATACACTCTGTCCTCAGTTATGAGAGTAACCGGACAAGTTTTGCGAATATATAAGATGACGAGAGAAACATTCTACTACTAGAAATAATTCGTGTTGACGTTGAAAAGCAAGCTGTAAACATTCTGTTTCGCTGTATTTATTTAAAGTTGTACAGGCTCACGTGAATTAACCTTCAATGTCTGTCGTTAAACAAACGAGTGAAAGACAAGCATGAAGTGTAGCATACGATACATTGATAACTTTGTAAGTAGGTTGTTTAGGTTTTTATGTTCGTAACGCTACGTATCGCTCTGTACGAAAATCACTGGCTGTGCTGTGTGCAGTCTGTGGCTGGTTTGCATTGTTAGAATGTTTGCTATTGTAGTGTTGGGCAGTTGGAAGTGAACAGCGTGTAGCTTTGCGCAGTTGGAGGTGAGCCGCCAGCAGTGGTGGATGTGGGAAGAGAGATGGCAGAGTTTTAAGAGCGGACGATCTGGACGTGTCCGTCAGAAAAACGAAATTTGTAAGACTGGATGTCATGAACTAATATATATATTATGACTTCCGAATACTATTAAGGTAAATACATTGTTTGTTCTCTATCAAAATCTTTCATTTGCTAACTATGCCTATCAACAATTAGTGCCTTTAGTAATTCGAACCTTTTATTTAGCTGGCAGTATGGGCGCTCGCTGTTTGCAGTAGTTCGAGTAACGAAGATTTTTGTGAGGTAAGTGAGTCATGAAAGGTATAGGGTATTGTTAGTCAGGGCCATTCTTTTGTAGGGATTATTGAAAGTCAGATTGCGTTGCGCTAAAAATATTGTGTGTCAGTTTAGTGATGATCAGAATAAGTGAAGAGAGAAATGTCTGAGTACCTGAGTACGTTCAGTTTTGCTCAGCTGTTTGAAAATCAAACAACGTAAGAGTTTTATTAGCACAGTAATTCATAAATTTTTCTAAGGGGATGTTTCAACTTAAAAGTGGAAATACATGCCGTACACCACGTTTGGAACCACTTCATATTAACAGAAGCATTACCCTGCTGGCATAAAACGCCAGTAAACAGTAATAATAATTTGTAGACAACTAATGACAATCTACCACAAAAAAGATCCAGTACAGTAGCTACGAGCATACAAGATATGCCACCCTTTTCATTTGAAAAATTATTTTTTTGAGTTTATATTCTATGCCTAAAATTTCCAACAAAGATTTTGCCTATTTCAGGTTTCGAATGAACCTGTGATTTCAGTCCATAGATTCCGAACTATATTCCGATTATGATATTTTCATCTTCAGGATTCCACAAACTCACTCTTTCTTGGGTGAAACTCATCAGTTTCTCACGCTCAATATTTCGTGAGCGAGAACGTCGGTCGATCTTGAACCGTGGATTTACTTTCAAAATCTTCTGTTAAAGAATTTACTTTTTTACTAGCGATTCACCAAAAACATTAACACATTGAATTACCCTATGTGAGCGTGGGAGTAGTTGCCAGTAGGTAACTGATGAAAACAAATTACTTTCAACAAATGTAAATTTTATTCGTAAAAACCCTTTCTTAAAAAGAAAACAGATTTACAAATTATAATCAGAGAGCACCCCCTAAATATCAAGCTACAATTTATTTAGAGGCAGAAATAACAATTTTTTTTTTTTTTTTTTGACAGTATGAGCTTTCGGGCTGAGAACCTTGCCGCTCCCTTTCAACACGGCCGTAGTCACGACCGCTCACAACCACCTCTGAAAGACTACACTGGTGCAAATCTGCAACACACCAGATTACTTTAAACTAAAAATTTTAACAACTCACACAAACACTTAAACTATGCACCCCGTAGGAGGGATGGAAATGGTACAAAACACTCACATTTTAAAAAAATTGCTTGCCACCGAAAGTGCAACCTGTTTTTAAAACAAAACTCTTACGGTGGAAAGGTGGCAACTTTATATACTAAAAATTTAAACAAAAACCCATGAAATGCGGTCTTACATAAAATGCACAAACATGGTCTACATTACTCATATACCGCCTGTCAAGATGATAGGCAAGATAAAAACATATTCCAGGAATTCGGCCTTTACACCTGAAGCAATAAATTCGTTAACACCGAATCCGCGAAACATGACAGAGGCAGCAACTAACGTATGGCAGATTAACAGGGGGATTACTGAACAACCCGAACCGCAGATTGCTCTAACCCGCCCCTACTCCACAAGGGAAAAACGGACCAACCAATTCATAAATAAACACCTTCCCGCGGGTGGGAAATCGGAGAAGAATGGTGGGATGACCCCAAAACAAAGCGGCTGGTGACCGCACTAAGAAAACAAGTAGAATTTAACAAGTAAATGAAACAACATATTTCCAATCACTTAACTTCTAACAAAATGCGATTTCTGGCGAAGACCTGGAGCAGCACCCCCAACGCTCTCCGAACCGTCCGCTGCCAGCCGCTTCAACGGACGCAGGAAGGCTCCCCGATCTCCCGTCTCACGGCGTCGCAGCTCGCACCGGCCAGATTGATGTCGTGGTTTGACTCCTGTTGCTCTCGTGTCGACCGCGAAGCCACTACCCCTTTCTATCCGGCGCGGCCCACTGGACTCACGTGGGGACCTCACATGCGCCGACGCTCAAGGCGGACAAGTCATCTCGTGTCTCAGTGCGCGACCGACCAACAGATCGATCGATCCAACAGCGAATGACCGTTGCCCGAGCAACTTAAGCAGACTGGCGGCCTAACGCGCAGATGCAGGAACTCAGCCGAGACCGGGCAACCACTAGCTGAGTTCTGTTACTGGCGGAGTGGCAAGACTCTCATTTTCTGGCTTTAAAGTTTGATCCAAACGACAGACATACTAGCATTCCGACGACAGACAGACACTAACGGCCGCACAAATGCGAACGAGAGACAGACCAGCAACTGGTGACACGAGACTGACCCAGCCTCACTCCGACTGACCAACTGACCAGACTCGCTCCTAGCGAGTTTTTTTTCCTTTATTGTTATTTTAATACCTGAACAATCAGGTAGGCTGTCAGCGGCATGCTACGCCGCTCTTCAGCCATAGTGTTGACAATAACAGAACACAGAATGGAGAATCAGAATGAACATAGTGACGGGCAAAAAAATAGTGGTCACAGATACACAAAAAACACGGAGCCGTTCACACTCGACGATAACGACACTGAAAACACGTTGACACGGCGCACATAACACTGATGAATCCGACGGCACAAGTGAACGTAGAAGCGTGACGGCGGACACTAAAAACACAAAACGACGTCACACACACGAGACACTGATGGCGATGATCTCTGGCGCGCGAAAGTCCACGTAGCGTGTGCGAGTCCGGGGACCTGCCAAGAGGGGAAGAAGGGTGAGGGGGGGTGGAGAGGGGAGAACAAAGATGCGAATGGCTGAGGAGATGGGAGGAGGAGTAGAGGGACAGGGGAGGGGAGGCCTGGGGGAGGAGTGGGGAGAAAGGGAGGAGGGAGGGAGGGTGCCCAAAGGAACAGACACAGGAAGAGGAAGGGAGGATCGAAGTTGGTAGAAGGGGTATATGGAGGGGAGGAGGACATCATCAGGGAGGGGGAGCTGGCGGAAGCCACCTTGGGAGAGGGTAAGAAGGGTGGAGAGATGGAGACCAGGTGGGACGTGGGAATACAGGCGCGGCAGCGGGTGGGGGTGGGAGAGGACGGGTGAGACAAGCGGATGAGGAGGATCGAGTTTACGGGAGGTGTACAGGATCCATATCCTTTCAAGGAAAAGGAGGAGGTGGGGGAAGGGGATGAGATCGTACAGGATCTGCATGGGGGAGGGGAGACGAATGTGATAGGCGAGGCAGAGAGCATGGCGTTCAAGGATTTGGAGGGCTTTATAAAAGGCAGGGGGGCTGGAGATCCAGGCCAGATGGGCATAACAAAGGATAGGGCGGATGAGGGATTTATAGGTGTGGAGGATGGTGGAGGGGTCCAGACCACAGGTACGGCCGGAAAGGAGCTTGAGGAGACGGAGTCGGGAGCATGCCTTGGCTTGGATTGTCCGGAGATGGGGAGTCCAGGAGAGGCGACGGTCGAGGGTGACGCCAAGGTACTTAAGGGTGGGAGTGAGGGCGATGGGATGGCCATAGATGGTGAGACAGAAATCAAGGAGGCGGAAGGAAGGGGTGTTTTTGCCTACAATAATCGCCTGGGTTTTGGAGGAATTGACCTTGAGCAACCACTGGTTGCACCAAGCGGTGAACTGGTCAAGATGGGATTGGAGAAGGTGTTGGGAGCGCTGCAGGGTGGGAGCAAGGGCAAGGAAGGCGGTGTCATCGGCAAACTGGAGAAGGTGGACGGGGGGTGACGGCGGCGGCATGTCCGCCGTGTACAAAAGGTACAGAAGGGGGGAGAGGACGAAGCCTTGGGGCACACCGGCGGAGGGGAAAAAGGTGTAGGAATCTGTGTTACGGTTGGTGACATAGGAAGGACGGCGGGAGAGAAAGGAGCCGATCAGACGGACGCAGTTAATGGGAAGGGCGAAGGTTTGGAGCTTGAAGAGGAGACCGGAATGCCATACGCGGTCCAGGGAGAGGGAGATTTCGGAGTGACGGGAATTAAGCTTGTCGGAAAGGAGATGAGTGAGGTGAAGGAGAAGGTCGTCGGAAGAGAAGGACGGCCGAAAGCCACACTGGGTAACGGGAAGGAGGCGGTGCTGGCGGAGATGCTGGTGGATGCGTCGGATGAGGATAGATTCTAGGACCTTGCTGAATACCGAGGTAAGGCTGATGGGACAGTAGGAGGAGACGGTGGACGGTGGTTTGCCGGGTTTAAGGAACATGAGGATACGGGAGGTTTTCCACAGGTCGGGGTAGTAACCGGTGGACAGGACTACATTGTAGAGCCTGGCCAGGGTGGAGAGGAAAGAGACAGGAGCTTCACGAAGGTGACAGTAGGTGACACGATCGTGACCAGGAGCGGTGTTGCGTTTTGTGCGGAGTGTAGCAATGAGATCCTGTGTAGTGATGGGGGCATTGAGTTGCGTGTGTGCAATGTTGTCCAAGTACTGGAAACCAGGAGCGAGGGGAGGGACAGAGGTGTCAGTTCGATCGCGGACATCCGGGAAGAGGGAGTAATCGAACTGGGGATCATCGGGGATGGAAAATACATCGGAGAGGTAGGAGGCAAAGTGATTGGCCTTACTAGGGGAGTCAGGGAAGGGGTGATCATCATGGAGAAGAAGATAGTAGGGGGAGGGTTTAGTTCCGGTAAGGCGACGGAAGGCTGACCAGAACTTGGATGAGTTGATAGGTAGGGTAGCATTTAAACGGTTGCATGTCTGTCGCCAGTCCCGGCGTTTCTTAGTCGCCTCCTAGCGATCTCATAGCGCCCCTTAAATGCACGTGAACAGGCTACCCTTCCCCTTTCCCACCAGAGGGAGACACCAAAGCTGCGATTGCCACAGCGGCGCCACTGCCAGAAACGGAGGGCGACTGCTTCACTCTGCGCGCTACGGCGCGCTCTTTAATACAGCAATTTTTACCACGGCTCAGATCTGACAGAAGAAAACAAGCTGATTTGAATTTCACCGATTGTCGTCCGAGGTCTGTAGGTTCGGGAGAGAAGATCGGCTATAATGTAGCGGCGTACTGATCTGAAAAGATCGGCCGTCTCCAGCCGATGTCGGTCGTCGGCGGAATCCAGCGGTACCGGAGCCACTGTGACCGCAGCCTAAAACGCCGGTCCACCTCGGCTGCGGCCGCAGCTGCTCGCCTTCGGTGCGGAGGTGCCCGCCTGCTGGCACGGCCGCGGCTCCGCTCGTGGGCGCCGAGCCAGCCAGCCTTTGGCAGCGCAACGGGCGGCAGCCGGCCGTCCGATGGCGACGCCGCTGCAGCCCGCGCCCCCCCTCCGTCCGACAGTATTTTTTCTCCCGTCCATTAAACATTTGGCGGCGCCAACCGTGCCCAATAACTCCCAAACTGACCGAGTAAAACGTAAATAGTCCGCCTATATATACGACGGCGCGGCCGAGGAGTAACACATGGGGGGGGAGCTTTTGTGATCGCCTGTACGCCAGCCAGTCTCGAAATACTGGACGCCGGAATATCTCGTGCGCGCCTCGTATGCATTAAGTAGTCTGTCGCGTTGCTCCAAAACTGAAAACTGAGGAGGAAGGTTAGCTGTCTCAGCCTCATCTCATGCAATACCTTCCTCCCCGACACACACTGACTAGACAAAAGTCATGGCCGGCCGCTGTGGCCGAGCGGTACTAGGCTCTTCAGTCCGAACCACGCTGCTGCTACGGTCGCAGGTTCTAATACTGCCTCGGGCATGGATGTGTGTGATGTCCCTAGGTTAGTTAGGTTTAAGTAGTTCTAAGTTCTAGGGACTGATGACCTCAAATGTTAAGTACCATAGTGCTCAGAGCCATTTGAACGATTTTTTGAACAAAAGTCATGGGATAGCAATATGCACATATACAGATGGCGATAGTACCGGGCACACAATGTATAAAAGACCAGTACAGTGGTGTAGCTGTCATTTGTCCTCAGCTGATTCATGTGAAAAGGTTTCCGACTTGATTATGGCCTCACGGTGCAAATTAACAAACTTTGAACGCGGAATGGTTCAAACGGCTCTGAGCAGTATGGGACTTAACATCTATGGTCATCAGTCCCCTAGAACTTAGAACTACTTAAACCTAACTAACCTAAGGACATCACACACACATCCATGCCCGAGGCAGGATTCGAACCTGTGACCGTAGCGGTCACGCGGTTCCAGACTAAAACGGCTAGAACCGCACGGTCACACCGGCCGGCTGAACACGGCCACACCGGCCGGCTGAACGCGGAATGGTAGTTGAAGCTAGGTGCATGGGACATTCCATTACGGAAATCGTTGGGGAATTAAATATTACGAGATCCACAGCCTCAAGAGTTTGCCGAGAACACAACATTTCAGGCATTACCTCTCGCCAAGGACAACGCAGTGGCCAACTGTCTTCACTCAACGGCCGCGAGGGTAGCCGTGCGGTCTCAGGCATCTTGTCACGGTTCGCGCGGCTCCCCCCGTCGGAGGTTCGCGTCCTCCCTCGGGCATGGGTGTGTGTCTTGTCCTTAGCGCAAGTTAGTTTAAGTTAGGGCAAAGTAGTGTGTAAGCTTAGGGACCGATGACCTCAGCAGTTTGGTGCCATAAGACCTTACCATAAATTTCCAAATTTGTTCACTCAACGACCGAGAGCAGCGCCGTTTGCATAGAGTAGTCAGTGCTAACAGACAAGCAACACTGCGTGAACTAATCGCAGAAATCAATGTGGGACGTACGACGAACGTATCAGTTAGAACACGCTTGCGAAATTTGGCGTTTATGGGCTACAGCAGCAGACGATCGACGCGAGTGCCTTTGCCCTAACACGACATCACCTGTAGCGGCTCTCCTGGGGTCGTAACCACATCGGTTGCACGATAGACGGTTGGAATCCGTGACTTAGTTAGAGGAGTCCCGATTTTAGTTAGTAAGAGCTGACGGTAGGGTTCGAGTGTGGGACAGACACGACGAAGACATGGACCCAAGTTGTGAACAAGGCATTGTGTAATGAAACTTCCTGACAGAATAAAACTGTGTGCCGGACCGGGACTCGAACTCGGGACCTTTGCCTTTCGCGGGCAAGTGTTCTACCATCTGAGCTACCCGAGCACGACTCATGACCTGTCCTCACAATTTCACTTCCGCCAGTACCCCGGCTCCTAACTTCGAGTCTCGGTCCGGCACACAGTTTTAATCTGCCAGGAAGTTTCAAAATTAGCGCACAATCCGCTGCAGTGTGAAAATTTCATTCTGGAAACATCCCCCAGGCTATGATTAAGCCGTCTCTGCAATATCCTTTCTTCCAGTAGTTCTAGTCCTGCAAGTTTTGCAGGAGTTAATTGACAACACAACAGTAGACCAAAAAAGTATTGTAATTCAAGCTTTTCATCCACACGAAGTCCCAATATTAACCTACAAATTTTCAGATTAAGTGTTTTTCGTTCAATTGTTGCTGCAAGGGGGACTGGCAGCTGCTAGCTTGTTGATGTACAGAATATTTAAATACAAATCAATACTTAAATATACTACTCTAAAACTGTCTGTATATTTACAATGTGCAGCCGATATTTTTACAGGGGAAAAAATCGATGCTTCTTTCTTCGACATATCGATAGTTTTGTCTTTTCAAATACTGATATATTGGATTCCAGATATTTTTAAAAATATCAACAGTTTTGGTACATACAGTATCTGATCAAAAGTACACTCCTGGAAATGGAAAAAAGAACACATTGACACCGGTGTGTCAGACCCACCATACTTCCTCCGGACACTGCGAGAGGGCTGTACAAGCAATGATCACACGCACGGCACAGCGGACACACCAGGAACCGCGGTGTTGGCCGTCGAATGGCGCTAGCTGCGCAGCATTTGTGCACCGCCGCCGTCAGTGTCAGCCAGTTTGCCGTGGCATACGGAGCTCCATCGCAGTCTTTAACACTGGTAGCATGCCGCGACGGCGTGGACGTGAACCGTATGTGCAGTTGACGGACTTTGAGCGAGGGCGTATAGTGGGCATGCGGGAGGCCGGGTGGACGTACCGCCGAATTGCTCAACACGTGGGGCGTGAGGTCTCCACAGTACATCGATGTTGTCGCCAGTGATCGGCGGAAGGTGCACGTGCCCGTCGACCTGGGACCGGACCGCAGCGACGCACGGATGCACGCCAAGACCGTAGGATCCTACGCAGTGCCGTAGGGGACCGCACCGCCACTTCCCAGCAAATTAGGGACACTGTTGCTCCTGGGGTATCGGCGAGGACCATTCGCAACCGTCTCCATGAAGCTGGGCTACGGTCCCGCACACCGTTAGGCCGTCTTCCGCTCACGCCCCAACATCGTGCAGCCCGCCTCCAGTGGTGTCGCGACAGGCGTGAATGGAGGGACGAATGGAGACGTGTCGTCTTCAGCGATGGGAGTCGCTTCTGCCTTGGTGCCAATGATGGTCGTATGCGTGTTTGGCGCCGTGCAGGTGAGCGCCACAATCAGGACTGCATACGACCCAGGCACACAGGGCCAACACCCGGCATCATGGTGTGGGGAGCGATCTCCTACACTGGCCGTACACCACTGGTGATCGTCGAGGGGACACTGAATAGTGCACGGTACATCCAAACCGTCATCGAACCCATCGTTCTACCATTCCTAGACCGGCAAGGGAACTTGCTGTTCCAACAGGACAATGCACGTCCGCATGTATCCCGTGCCACCCAACGTGCTCTAGAAGGTGTAAGTCAACTACCCTGGCCAGCAAGATCTCCGGATCTGTCCCCCATTGAGCATGTTTGGGACTGGATGAAGCGTCGTCTCACGCGGTCTGCACGTCCAGCACGAACGCTGGTCCAACTGAGGCGCCAGGTGGAAATGGCATGGCAAGCCGTTCCACAGGACTACATCCAGCATCTCTACGATCGTCTCCATGGGAGAATAGCAGCCTGCATTGCTGCGAAAGGTGGATATACACTGTACTAGTGCCGACATTGTGCATGCTCTGTTGCCTGTGTCTATGTGCCTGTGGTTCTGTCAGTGTGATCATGTGATGTATCTGACCCCAGGAATGTGTCAATGAAGTTTCCCCTTCCTGGGACAATGAATTCACGGTGTTCTTATTTCAATTTCCAGGAGTGTATTTGCACACCTGTTAGTGGATGTTAGTATTCGACGTGTCCACCCTTCGCGTTTATGGTGGCTTGAACCCTGCTGGGATACTTTCAATGAAGTGTCCGAATGTGTGTGGTGTAATGGCAACCTATTCTTCCTCAACAACCGAAACCAGAGAAGATACTGACGTCGGACGGTGCGGTCTGAAGCGAAATCGGCGTTCTAAGGCACCCCGAAGATGTTCCATTGAGTATAGGCAGGTCTCTGGGCAGTCCAGCCCATTTCAGGAGTGTTACTGCCCACAAACCATTACCTCACAGATGCTGCTTTATGACTGGATGCATTGTCACGAAGACACAAACAGCCGTAGTCTCTGAACTGTTCCTCTACTCTATGTAGTATACGTTGCTGCAAAATGTCTTCAGATACTTCGCATTTGTCGTTTCCTTAAGCTCAGAGGACGACACCCTAACCACGGGAAGCACCCTCCTACCGTAAGAACACCTCCGTATTCCAATGTTGCCACAGCATACGCTAGTAGGTGAAGTTGCCCATGCATTCACTAAACCCAAAGCTTTCCATCGGAATGCCCCAAGGTAAGGCGTGGTTCATCTCTCGTAAGTGACTCTATTCCAGTCATCCACTGTCCAGTGGAATCGCTCTTTACAGTGTCTCAGGCATCTCTTAGCAATGTCTACGGAAATGTGTGGCCCGTGACCAACTGCTCGACAATTGTAGCCCATTCGACTCCCTACACACAGTGTGCTAGCTAGACTGCTGATAGCACTCTGGTACTCTCGAGCGATTTCTTCCACTGATCTCATGCAATTTTTTAGATCCGCTTCCTGCATTGCTAGATGTTCAGGCCTGCCTGATCTTGGTTTATCTGTGGGTTCCGCCACGATTCCACTGCACAGTCAACTTGGACAATAGACGACCTGGACAACTTTAGAATGATTAAATTACCCTTGATGGATTTGTTACTCATGTGACATCCACGTTAGAAATAATGAGGTGTCCTGACCGACCCATCCTGCTGTTACCGCTTTTGTAATGTCAACACGATACTGCCCGCCTCGTTTCATTCTGGCGGGTCTGCCTCTCGTGACATCTAGTGGTCAAATCTGCAGTGCTTTTTATCAGATAGTGAAGATTTTGAAACATCTTTAGCAGCAGTGAGGGTTCTTCTAAAGGACTCCTCTAGATACAGGGAGGAGACAGTCTTCTAGAGCTGTGACACTGGGACAAACTGCTGTACAAGGTTAAAATTTCTCATGTTGACAAATGAGAAGGAGCGATTTGTTTTATTTGGTAAGAAACTTTCTATAGTCAAGTTCGCATAAATACTTACTGATCGTCGATAACCGATTTCGGTAAGCTTTGTTGTCATTTTCACGTCTTTAAAAATTTATGTTGCAAAACGTGTTAATTGTGAGTTTGAGCCTCACGTCAAGCTGTCATATTAGTTGATAAAATGTAACACATTACACAAAGCTTTGTCAGAAATTGAACTTCTACAATTAAAAAGCACTTTGTGCACATGGAAATGTCAGTGTTTGTAGTTGTTCGAGATTCACCGTCTGTGGAGGTTCATCAGTGAATGGAACAAGTCAAAGCAACGTAAACAGAGGTGCTAGTGGACATTTAACTATACGAATAACAATAATAATTCGACTATCTGAAATGTCGGCGGTAGGTACTAGGGTGATTTTCATGTCAATTTAGCAGCTGCGTGTTAAGCAATTACACAACTGGCCATTAAAATTGCTAAACCAAGAAGAAATGCAGATGATAAACGGGTATTCATTGGACAAGTATATTATACTAGAACTGACATGTGATTACATTTCCACGCAATTTGGGTACATGGATCCTGAGAAATCAGTACCCAGAACGACCACCTCTGGCCGTAATAACGGCCTTGATACGCCTGGGCGTTGAGTCAAACAGAGCTTGGATGGCGCGTACAGGTACAGCTGCCCATGCAGCTTCAACACGATACCACAGTTCATCAAGAGTAGTGACTGGCGTATTGCGACGAGCCAGTTGCTCGGCCACCATTGACCAGACGTTTTCAATTGGTGAGAGATCTGGAGAATGTGCTGGCCAGGGCAGCAGTCGAACATTTTCTGTATCCAGAAAGGCCCGTACAGGACCTGCATCATGCGGTCGTGCATTATCCTGCTGAAATGTAGGGTTTCGCAGGGATCGAATGAAGGGTACAGCCACGGGTCGTAACACATCTGAAATGTAACGTCCACTGTTCAAAGTGCCGTCAATGCAAACAAGAGGTGATCGAGACGTGTAACCAATGGCACCCCATACCATGACGCCGGGTGATACGTCAGTATGGCGATGACGAATACACGCTTTCAATGTGCTTTCATCGCGGTGTCGCCAAACATGGATGCGACCATCACGATGCTGTAAACAGAACCTGGACTCATCCGAAACATGACGTTCTGCCATTCGGGCACCCAGGCTCGCCGTTGAGTACACCATCGCAGACGCTCCTCTCTGTGATGCAGCGTCAAGGGTAACCGCAGCCATCGTCTCTGAGCTGATAGTCCATGCTGCTGCAAACGTCGTCGAACTGTTCGTGCAGATGGTTGTTGTCTTGTAAAGGCTCCCATCTGTTGACTCAGGGATCGAGACGTGGCTGCACGATCCGTTACAGCTATGCGGATAAGATGCCTGTCATCTCGACTGCTAGTGATACGAGGCCGTTGGGATCCAGCACGGCGTTCTGTATTACCCTCCTGAACCCACCGATCCCATCTTCTGCTAACAGTCATTGGATCTCGACCATCGCGAGCAGCAATATCGCGATACTATAAACCGCAATCACGATAGGCTACAATCCGACCTTAATCAAAGTCGGAAAAGTGATGGTACGCATTTTTCCTCCTTACACGAGGCATCACAACAACGTTTCACCAGGGAACGCCGGTCAACTGCTGTTTGTGTATGAGAAATCGGTTGGAAACTTTCCTCAGGTCGGCACATTCTAGGCGTCGCCACCGGCGCCAGCCCTGTGTGAATGCTCTGAAAAGCTAATCATTTGCATATAACAGCATCTTCTTCCTGTCGGTTAAATTTCGCGTCTGTAGCACGTCATCTTCGTGGTGTAGCAATTTTAATGACCAGTAGTGTATTACTGCTTCAGTAATTTTATAATTTTTCGATACTGATGTAAAGCATCTATGTTTTATTTTTCATGTCACACCTACAATAAACTAAGGATTCTTTAAATTTACGTAATGCGGTTGCGAGCCTTCGGTTGTTTTCCTGATTATGCTTACACTTTTTTCCTGTTAAACACAGTGGTGTCAGTCTTCCTGTGTACCGCTAGCCTCCACGTGCCGCTTACACAACATCGGCCTGCTAGTAATACAGGACTTTAAGCTTTACTTCATTGGTTTTATGCAGGTGGCGTCTACCGGATATTATAATATTTGCTATGGGGTGTTATCCAATAAGCTACTTTTCAGGTTCATTTCATTCTCCACTTTTTGGTACCATGCTTGAGAGTTATTGTTTGATGATATTTCCCGTGTACTTATAACACTTTCTCTACACAACAGTTAATTTTTAGGAATTTCGTTCCATTGCAGTAGTGCTCCATTCGTTACCAGTTTTCTCCTCCGCTTTTCTTTTCTAGGCCTAGGCCTGGCTCAATCAGTAGTCATGCTTTGTACATTTTGTCAAGCATCTTTTGTGTGTACTTACTTTTATTATGACAACGCACAAATGTTGTTTGACTCTTAACGTGGATAACTTCGCGAAAGCTGGGACTGCGTAATTGTCCATTTACATTATGGAAATGTAACCATTGTCAGTACTCGTCATTGTTTTTCGTTGAATGCCAACACTACGGTTCTGCATTTATACCATTACAAAAATTTCACACAGTGATTTGTATTCTTGACAGACAAACCTGAAGACGCATCTGTACTGACGTGAAACCTGTAGTTCCGAATAAAGCGCCTTTATACAGCTTTGCAGCTTTTGGAAACACCTCATCACTGTTGATTTTTCAGTTGCTATAATCTGAATGGTTATTGAGTGTTGTTATTGTTATTCATAATGTCTCTGAGATGTGACTGTATTCCCCACAAAGTTGTTTGTTATTTTATACTGTATACAGGGTGATTCAAAAAGAATACCACAACTTTAAAAATGTGTATTTAATGAAAGAAACATAATATAACCTTCTGTTATACATCATTACAAAGAGTATTTAAAAAGGTTTTTTTTTCACTCAAAAACAAGTTCAGAGATGTTCAATATGGTCCCCTCCAGACACTCGGGCAATATCAACCCGAAACTCCAACTCGTTCCACACTCTCTGTAGCATATCAGGCGTAAAAGTTTGGATAGCTGCTGTTATTTCTCGTTTCAAATCATCAATGGTGCCTGGGAGAGGTGGCCGAAACACCATATCCTGAACATACCCCCATAAGAAAAAATCGCAGGGGGTAAGATCAGGGCTTCTTGGAGGCCAGTGATGAAGTGCTCTGTCACGGGCTGCCTGGCGGCCGATCCATCGCCTCGGGTAGTTGACGTTCAGGTTTCATAACTAACCTTTTTCGTAGGACTCTCCATACAGTTGATTGTGGAATTTGCAGCTCTCTGCTAGCTCTGCGAGTCGATTTTCCTGGGCTGCGAACAAATGCTTGCTGGATGCGTGCTACATTTTCATCACTCGTTCTCGGCCGTCCAGAACTTTTCCCTTTGCACAAACACCCATTCTCTGTAAACTGTTTATACCAACGTTTAATACACCACCTATCAGGAGGTTTAACACCATACTTCGTTCGAAATGCGCGCTGAACAACTGTCGTCGATTCACTTCTGCTGTACTCAATAACACAAAAAGCTTTCTGTTGAGCGGTCGCCATCTTAGCATCAACTGACGCTGACGCCTAGTCAACAGCGCCTCAAGCGAACAAATGTACAACTAAATGAAACTTTATAGCTCCCTTAATTCGCCGACAGATAGTGCTTAGCTCTGCCTTTTGTCGTTGCAGAGTTTTAAATTCCTAAAGTTGTGGTATTCTTTTTGAATCACCCTGTATTATGTTTTATAAGACTTAAGGGGGGTAGGACGTCAAACGGGACGACTTGGAGCAGGAGAGACACCACAGGACATTTTAATTTCCACTGTCTATACTTTTAAAAATAAATTCATAAAACTTTGTCAGAATGACCAGAAAGGATTCAGGATTTACGCTTATAGTGGTGGAAATTCAAAAATATAAGAAATTAATTTTTTTTTCACATTTGTATTTCACCTTTTTTTCACTTACCATTGGCTGCATTTGTTGCTACAGGTACACTTTTCTTCGTAAGTAAGGGACATTCTTCGATGAATTTTGCACAACGTACAAACCATACCTACAGGTGTGTGAAACTCTAGAATTTTCCAAATCGATTAAAAACTGTGGTAAAAATTGAGATAATTAACTACAAAATTTGAGTTTTTTCTAAACATGAAGTTTAAAATATAACAGCACACTCATTTTTTCATAAATTAAATACTTTCTAGAGTTTCATACACCTGTAAGTATGATTTGTATGCTGTGCAAAATTCATCGAAGAATCTCTCTTACTTGTGAAGAAACGTGTACCCATAGCAACAAACGCAGCCAATAGAAGTGAAAAAAATGACAAACTTTCACATGTAATTTTTTTTTTGAACTTCCACTGCTATGATTGCGAATCCTTAATCCTTGCTGGTCATGCTGACAAAGTTTCATGAATTTAATCGTAAAAGTATAGACAGTGGAAATTAAAATGTCCTGTGGTGTCTCTCCTGCTCCAAGACAGCCCGTTTGACGTCCTACCCCCCTTAACAGTCGCCTGTGAGCGCCACATCTACGGACATGGTCATGTGAATAAGGTGCAGGTTCATTTTAACTGTTTTATTTCTGATAAGAACTTTCATAATGCGCTACATTTTATCGACTAGTATGGCAACTTGAGATGACCCAACTCACAACGAATATGTTTTGTAACACAAAATTTTGAGGACCAGAAGATGACACCAAAGCCTGTCGAAACCAGTTGTCGAAAATAAGTATTTATGCGATCTTGGCTATAGAAAGTTTCTTATCTTGTACAAGGGCTTAGAAGAGAGCTGCCTTGTTTGTCCTTTAATTAAATTAGAACGGCTGCAGTGTATCGAGACAGTGAACCGTCGCGGGCTGCACAAAGCAGACGACAGGCTCACCTGTTTTCGCCTCATAACACGCGCGGCCGCCACTTGAAAGGGAAACTCGCGCCGTCCGCCAGGCACCTGGCGGCGACACCGAGAGGAAGGCTCTGCGCTTGTTTGCTTCCGCACCCTCGCCCGCTCTCGTCCGTCTCGCCGGCCGTAATCACACGCGGGCAAACAGAGAGTCGGCGCCGTCTAATTCACTTTGTACGGCCGCCGCCGGTACAAATAATAACGGCTGAATGGCCGGTCATCGCAATTACAGAGCGCCGCCCGACGCCCGGCGCCCGGCAGCGCGCCCTAAGGACGCGAGGCGTCGCGGCGCCCGCGCCGGCGTCGCCTCTTCATTTGGCGGCCGGCTCTCCAGCCGTGTTTTCCGATCCACTCGACGGCCGCCACGCGAGGTGTGAAAACAAGATGGCGGACGGCCGCACAATGGCTTATCTTATCCGCGGAGTCGTCCTTCCTTCCGGCCGCTCCACATACACCCCCACACGCTCCCCCTCTGATAAACCCAACACGCCAACACAATTGCTCTGTAATTGCTAAAGTCACAGGTACCCCATTTGTCTTTACTTGTTCGTTTCCCGTTTTAATTAAATTCTCTGTCTCTTCTCCACCGGCCGTCCGCGCTGCGCACCGCTCCCATACTCCCCCCCCCCTCCAGCCCCCTCCCCTAGTTTCTCCTCACCCCACCCACATCCCCTCCTCTACCCTCCTTCGTCTCAGCGTGCAGACCGACCCAGAAACGAGACGATACAGCAGGTACGAATAATGACGCCGGGATTAAAAACTGGAAGAGAGGAGGAAGTGGGGAATAAAGAAAAGGAAAAAAAGAAAGAGATTTCGATTGTTCGAGCCCCCTCCGACTTCAATACCCGTCAGCACAGCAACGCTGGTGTTAGTCGAAGATACGGATGGGGTTGCGTGCTGTTATACTGCGCATGTGTCGGATTCTTGTACTCGTCACAAATCGAATCATTGCTTCAATGCACATGTTAAGGAAATCAAAGTAAGTTATGTAACTTTAATCATCTTGAGGCTGAAGCTCTTCTCTCCGTGTTTGCTCAAGGGTACGGCAGATATATTTCGCTGCAGTTTCAACATCACCAGTGGTTTTTTTTTTTTTTATTATTACCGTGAACCATGGACCTTGCCGTTGGTGGGGAGGCTTGCGTGCCTCAGCGATACAGATAGCCGTACTGTAGGTGCAACCACAACGGAGGGATATCTGTTGAGAGGCCAGACAAACGTGTGGTTCCTGAAGAGGGGCAGCAGCCTTTTCAGTAGTTGCAAGGGCAACAGTCTGGATGATTGACTGATCTGGCCTTGCAACAATAACCAAAACGGCCTTGCTGTGCTGGTACTGCGAACGGCTGAAAGCAAGGGGAAGCTACAGCCGTAATTTTTCCCGAGGGCATGCAGCTTTACTGTATGATTAAATGATGATAGCGTCCTCTTGGGTAAAATATTCCGGAGGTAAAATAGTCCCCCATTCGGATCTCCGGGCGAGGACTACTCAAGAGGATGTCGTTATCAGGAGAAAGAAAACTGGCGTTCTAAGGATCGGAGCGTGGAATGTCAGATCCCTTAATCGGGCAGGTAGGTTAGAAAATTTAAAAAGAGAAATGGATAGGTTGAAGTTAGATATAGTGGGAATTAGTGAAGTTCGGTGGCAGGAGCAACAAGACTTCTGGTCAGGTGACTACAGGGTTATAAACACAAAATCAAATAGGGGTAATGCAGGAGTAGGTTTAATAATGAATAGGAAAATAGGAATGCGGGTAAGCTACTACAAACAGCATAGTGAACGCATTATTGTGGCCAAGATAGATACGAAGCCCACACCTACTACAGTAGTACAAGTTTATATGCCAACTAGCTCTGCAGATGACAAAGAAATTGAAGAAATGTATGACGAAATAAAAGAAATTATTCAGATTGTGAAGGGAGACGAAAATTTAATAGTCATGGGTGACTGGAATTCGAGTGTAGGAAAAGGTAGAGAAGGAAACATAGTAGGTTAATATGGATTGGGGCTAAGAAATGAAAGAGGAAGCCGCCTGGTAGAATTTTGCACAGAGCACAACATAATCATAACTAACACTTGGTTTAAGAATCATGAAAGAAGGCTGTATACATGGAAGAACCCTGGAGATACTAAAAGGTATCAGATAGATTATATAATGGTAAGACAGAGATTTAGGAACCAGATTTTAAATTGTAAGACATTTCCAGGGGCAGATGTGGACTCTGACCACAATCTATTGGTTATGAGCTGTAGATTAAAACTGAAGAAACTGCAAAAAGGTGGGAATTTAAGGAGATGGAACCTGGATAAACTGAAAGAACCAGAGGTTGTACAGAGTTTCAGGGAGAGCATAAGGGAAGAATTGACAGGAATGGGGGAAAGAAATACAGTAGAAGAAGAATGGGTAGCTTTGAGGGACGAAGTAGCGAAGGCAGCAGAGGATCAAGTAGGTAAAAAGACGAGGGCTAGTAGAAATCCTTGGGTAACAGAAGAAATATTGAATTTAATTGATGAAAGGAGAAAATATAAAAATGCAGTAAATGAAGCAGGCAAAAAGGAATACAAACGTCTCAAAAATGAGATCGACAGGAAGTGCAAAATGGCTAAGCAGGGATGGCTAGAGGACAAATGTAAGGATGTAGAGGCCTATCTCACTTGGGGTAAGATAGATAGTGCCTACAGGAAAATTAAAGAGACCTTTGGAGATAAGAGAACGACTTGTATGAATATCAAGAGCTCAGATGGAAACCCAGTTCTAAGCAAAGAAGGGAAAGCAGAAAGGTGGAAGGAGTATATAGAGGGTATATACAAGGGCGATGTACTTCAGGACAATATTATGGAAATGGAAGAAGATGTAGATGAAGACGAAATGGGAGATATGATACTGCGTGAAGAGTTTGACAGAGCACTGAAAGACCTGAGTCGAAACAAGGCCCCCGGAGTAGACAACATTCCATTGGAACTACTGACGGCCTTGGGAGAGCCAGTCCTGACAAAACTCTACCATCTGGTGAGCAAGATGTATGAAACAGGCGAAATACCATCAGACTTCAAGAAGAATATAATAATTCCAATCCCAAAGAAAGCAGGTGTTGACAGATGTGAAAATTACCGAACTATCAGTTTAATAAGTCACAGCTGCAAAATACTAAAACGAATTCTTTACAGACGAATGGAAAAACTAGTAGAAGCCAACCTCGGGGAAGATCAGTTTGGATTCCGTAGAAACACTGGAACACGTGAGGCAATACTGACCTTACGACTTATCTTAGAAGAAAGATTAAGGAAAGGCAAACCTACGTTTCTAGCATTTGTAGACTTAGAGAAAGCTTTTGACAATGTTGACTGGAATACTCTCTTTCAAATTCTAAAGGTGGCAGGGGTAAAATACAGGGAGCGAAAGGCTATTTACAATTTGTACAGAAACCAGATGGCAGTTATAAGAGTCGAGGGACATGAAAGGGAAGCAGTGGTTGGGAAGGGAGTAAGACAGGGTTGTAGCCTCTCCCCGATGTTATTCAATCTGTATATTGAGCAAGCAGTAAAGGAAACAAAAGAAAAATTCGGAGTAGGTATTAAAATTCATGGAGAAGAAATAAAAACTTTGAGGTTCGCCGATGACATTGTAATTCTGTCAGAGACAGCAAAGGACTTGGAAGAGCAGTTGAACGGAATGGACAGTGCCTTGAAAGGAGGATATAAGATGAACATCAACAAAAGCAAAACAAGGATAATGGAATGTAGTCTAATTAAGTCGGGTGATGCTGAAGGTATTAGATTAGGAAATGAGGCACTTAAAGTAGTAAAGGAGTTTTGCTATTTGGGGAGCAAAATAACTGATGATGGTCGAAGTAGAGGGGATATAAAATGTAGGCTGGCAATGGCAAGGAAAGCGTTTCTGAAGAAGAGAAATTTGTTAACATCCAGTATTGATTTGAGTGTCAGGAAGTCATTTCTGAAAGTATTCGTATGGAGTGTAGCCATGTATGGAAGTGAAACATGGACGATAAATAGTTTGGACAAGAAGAGAATAGAAGCTTTCGAAATGTGGTACTACAGAAAAATGCTGAAGATTAGATGGGTAGATCACATAACTAATGAGGAAGTATTGAATAGGATTGGGGAGAAGAGAAGTTTGTGGCACAACTTGACCAGAAGAAGGGATCGGTTGGTAGGGCATGTTCTGAGGCATCAAGGGATCACCAATTTAGTATTGGAGGGCAGCGTGGAGGGTAAAAATCGTAGAGGGAGACCAAGAGATGAATACACTAAGCAGATTCAGAAGGATGTAGGTTGCAGTAGGTACTGGGAGATGAAGAAGCTTGCACAGGATAGAGTAGCATGGAGAGCTGCATCAAGCCAGTTTTAGGACTGAAGACCACAACATATTACCATCTTCTTACCACATGCTGTGGATTTCCTGAATTTTACATTATTTAATGTTGTTGTTTTGTTTCACAGTTTGTCATTTTTGCTGGTTTGCCCATTACCTTCACCGTGGAGGCCACTGGCCTAAAGGCTGCAGTTTGTTAACAGTGACTCTGAAAGTTACTTACTGCAGGACTTCGCAGTGAAGATAATAGGGATATCAGCAAAAATAACAAACTGTCAAAGAAAACAACTGCATTGAATAACATAAAATCCAGGGAATTCACAGCATGTGGTAACAAGAACGTAATAAAAAAAATCCACTGATGTCTGGGGCATAAAAATAAAATTTGTGTATTGCTCAATGCGGGCCCTCTCCAAAAACAAATCTATGTGTAACTTACTCTCATGTTCCCTATATAGATGGATACAGATTTTAAATCCTGTTTAAAGTTTAAGAATTCGTAAGCAAACAAACAACACACACACATACACACACAAACACACACACACACACACACACACACACACACAGAGAGAGAGAGAGAGAGAGAGAGAGAGAGAGAGAGAGATGGGTTCAAATGGCTCTGAGCACTATGGGACTTAACTTCTGAGGTCATCAGTCCCCTAGCAACTACTTAAACCTAACTAACCTAAGGACGTCACAAACATCCATGCCCAAGGCAGGATTCGAACCTGCGACCGCAGCGATCGCGGTGTTCCAGACTGTAGCGCCTAGAACCGCTCGGCCACTCCGGCCGGCTAGGGAGCGAGAGAGAGAGAGAGAGAGAGAAAAGTCATAGAACCCATGTCTGTGATATTACTACCTGCCTTCCACATGGAACACGTTTATCTCACCACTGACTACTAGTGTTAGACACATACGGTTACTGTCAACAAGTAGGGGCCTGAAGACGATGTCGTAACAACATCGGAACTAGTCGCCAATAAAACCAAAACATTAATACAGCTGGAGGAATCTCGTCATTTTTTAACACATAATTTGTAAGAACCCTAAGTCGCTTTAGGTTGATGACCTCAGCAGTTTGGTCCCATAGGCTTTACCACAAATTTCCAATTTTCCAACAAGTCCAATAGTACATCAACAAAACATAAGCAACTCCCAGAAACTTATTTTTTTCACTATATTAACTACAAAAAAATCAGTATACTGCTTAAAACGGTTTATGCTTGTAGTAATTGTTGTGCTGTTGTCCTCTTCATTTCGAAGACTCGTTTGCTGCAGTCTGCGCATTACCCAACCCTGCGCCACCAACCTTATCTCCGAATAACTACTACGACCTACATGCATTTGGATCTTCGTACTGCATCCTTCCCTCGGTCTCCCTACACAATTTCCCCCCCCCCCCCCCCCCCACACTCACAATTCCCTCCAATACTAAATTGGTGATGCCTTGACGTCTCAGAATGTGTTGTATCAACCAGGCTCTTCTTTACGTCAAACTGTGGCATAAATTTCTTTTTTCCACAAGTCTATTCACTACCTCCTCGTTAATTACTCTATCTATCCTTTTAATCTTCAGCATTCTTCTGCAGCATCACATTTCAAAAGCTTGAATTCTACTCTTGTCTGTAGTATTTATCGTCCACGTTTAAGGCTGATCTCTGGATAAATAACTTCAGACGAGACTTATTTGTACTCTAATTTATATTAGAAGCTCATAAATTCCTCTTTTCTGAAATGCTTTTTCGTGATATAGCCAGTCTACATTTTATATTCTCGCTACTTCGGCCATCATCAGTTATGTGCTGCCCCAACAGCAAAATTCATCTACTTCTTTTAGTTCCACATTTAGTAATGTAATTCCTTCAACATCACGTGATTTAACACTACTGCATGACATTAAGTTTGTTTACTCTTGTTGATATTCATCTTATAATCTCTTTTCAAGGGTCTATCCACTTCATTCAACTATTCTTCCAAGTTCTTTGCTGTCTCTGGCAGAATTTCGTCATCGGCAAACTTCAACGTTTTTATTTCTTACCCCTGAACTACAATTCCTACTCCTAATTTTTCTTTGGTTTCCTTTGCTGCTTGGTCATTGTACAGACTGAATAACGTTGGTGATAGACTACAACCCTGCCTCACCTCCTTCCCGACTACTGCTTTCTTTTCATACCCTTCAACTCTTATAACTGCCGTCGGGTTTCTGTAAAAGCTGTAAACAATCATTCACTCCTTGCGTTCTACCCCTGGTACATCCAGAATTTCAAAGAGTGTCTTCTAGTCAACACTGTCAAAATCTTTCTCTATGCTGTAAACGTAGGTTTCCCTTTCTTTAACTTATCTTCCAAGGAAAGTCGTAGGGCCCCTATCGTCTCGCATACTCCTGTATTTCTCAGGAAGCTCCACTGATCTTTCCCGAGGTCAGCTTCTGCCAGTTTTTCCATTCTTCTGTAAGTAATTCATTTTAGTATTTTGCAAGCATAACTAATCAAACTGGTAGTTCAGTAATACTCAAATCTTTGAGCACCTACCTTCTTTCTCTGCCTCGTGATGACTGGGTGTTGTGTGCTGTCCTTAGGTTAGTTAGGTTTAAGTAGTTCTAAGTTCTAGGGGACTGATGACCATAGATGTTAAGTCCCATAGTGCTCAGAGCCACCTACCTTCTTTGTAAATCGAATAATTACATTCTTTTTTTAAATTTAAGGGTATTTTGTAGATCTCATGTCCCTTGAACACCACATGGAATAGTTTTGTCATTACTGGTTCTCCCATGGATCTCAGCAATTGTGAGGGAATGTCGTCTACTTCAAGGGCCTTTTTTTAGCTTAGGTCTTGCAACGCTCTGTCGATATCTTAGCGCAGTATCATATCTCCAAACTCATCTTCGTCTACTTCCTGTTCCCTTTCTAAAGCCAGGCCTTCGTTTCCCTTGTATAGCTCCTTTACATATTCCTCTTACATTTCAGCTTTCCCTTCTTTGCTTCGTACTGGTTTGACATCTGAGGCCTTGATAGTCATACACTTGTTTCTCGTTTCGCCAAAAATCTCGTTAATTTTCCTGTAGGTGACACCTATCTTTCTCGTAGCTGTGCAATCGTTGTTATATTTCTCGTCTAGCCATTCCTGCTAAGCCGTTTTGCATAGGTTGCCAATCTCATGTTTTAGATGTCTGCATTCCCTTTTGCCTGCTCAGTTTGCTGCATTTTTATATTTTCCCCTTTCATCAATTCTCTCGTTTCTTATCGATGGATTTATGTTGGCCTTATCGTTTTGCTTTCTTATCCTCAGCTGTCTTCAGTATCTCATCTCTCAAAGTTACCTATTCGTCTTCTATTGTGTTCCCGTCTGCAGTTTCAGTCAATCGATGCGTTATGCTCCATTTGTAATTCTCAACCATCTCCGGTTCTTTCAACTTATCCAACTCCTTTCTCCATAATTTGTTACTTTTCTGCAATTTCTTCTTTTTTAATCATCTGTTCATAACCAATAAAGTATGGCCTGAGTCCTCATCTGCCTCTGGAAATGTTTTGCAGTATAGACACTGGTTTCAGAGTCTCCGCCTTATCGTTATGTAATCTACTTCCTATACCTCCGTGTCTTTGTCAAGTATATACCATTCTATCATACCATTCTATCAGGGAGTCACACCTAGTGATACGTGGCTGGCGACCACGGGGTCCCGAGCTGAGTCCTGGCATTGCTTCCACTTACTTATGCCAGGCTCCTCACTCTTATCTTTCCTATCTGGCCACCCTCGGCCAGCTCTTGTTCTTTTCCGACCCTGACGCTATTAGGTTTCGAGGGCTAGGGGTCTTTCATTTTCCAACCTATACTTCTCATGCAGCGTCTGACCCGGAGCGGGCGGCTGCAAAAGGCGTCTGTATCCCATGTTAGGGGCGGCCTCCAGAACTGCGGAAGGCAACGGAATACCACCGCAGATTATCTTCCCTGCATAATGCAGTCTCTATTTTATGCACAAAAAATGGCTTCCTCTCATGTTAAATCAGTGTCCGGAGGTAAAATAGTCCCCCATTCGGATCTCCGGGGGGGACAACTTGAAAGGAGGCAAAAAATCAAAACGAGAATTGGTACCTGGAATGTCAGAACTCTGCTACAAGCAGGAAAACTAGAAAACCTTAAAAGAGAGATGGAAAAGAATCATATGGACCTCGTAGGAGTTGCTGAAGTAAGATGGAATGGACATGGAGAGTTGCAGTCAGATGAATATGTATTCTACTACTCAGGAGGAGAAGTAAAAGGAATTAATGGAGTAGGAATGATTATGACAAAGGAATTGGCTAAATGTGTGGAATATGTAGAGTATGCAAATGACCGGGTTATTGGTGTAAGGCTGAAAGGAGCACAAAAAGATTTACTGATTGTCCAGGTGTATATGCCAACTTCAGAACATGATGACCAAATTGTAGAGGAAACGTACAATGTAATAGAGAGAATAATGGACGAAAATAAAAAATGCTGCAAAATAGTAATGGGAGACTGGAACGCCATTGTGGGAGAAGGGAAAGAGGGAAACATAGTAGGCAGTCATGGTCTTGGAAAGAGAAATGACAGAGGTGAATGGTTAATTGACTTCTGCAGGGAAAGGCAGCTGATAGTGGCAAACACATGGTTCAAGAACCATAAGAGGAGGCTCTACACTTGGAAATCACCAGGGGATAAATATAGAAACCAAATCGATTTTATACTGGTGGAAGAAAGATACAGGAATGGAATCAAGAAGGTGCACACATTACCAGGTGCAGATATTAATAGTGACCACAACTTACTTATGGCAGAAATAGAAATAAGAATGAAAAAACTGAAAAAGGCGACAATGGTGAAGAAATGGGATCTAGAGAAGATAAGGTCCAACAAAGAACAAATTACAGAAATGCTGTCTCGGGACTTTCTAAACACATTACGAGACAAAGAAGCACCTGATAATGCCAACGAGTACTGGAATATGCTGAAAGAAGGAATCATTAAAGCAGGACAGCAAAATATAGGATATGTAAAAGGGAAAAGGTCAAAAAAACCATGGGTCACACAAGAAATGATTTCCAAGATGGAGGAAAGAAGAAAATTGAAAAACAAGAACACTGAAGATGCAAGAAAGATATACCGAAGGTTAAATAACGAACTGCGAAGAGAAACAGAGCAGGCTAGGAAAAAATGGCTAAAAGAGGAATGTGATGAAATTGAAGAACTGGACAGGAAAGGAAGATACGACTTACTATACAACAGAGTAAAGACTATGGCATGGGAACAAAACAGAGCAGGAAGTGCTACTATGGAAATTTTGAGTAAAGACGAAGAGGTAGTGTATAAAGATCGTGACGATGTCCTCCAGAGATGGGAAGAATATATAAAAGAGCTATATGACACAAATAGCAAACCAGAAACTCTGGAACTTGAATCACACAACAGTGTAAGTGATGAAGAGAAAGGACCGACCATCATAATGGAAGAAGTAAAGTCTGCTATTGCTGCAATGAAAAATGGCAAAGCAGTAGGTACAGATACAATACCGGGAGAAATACTAAAATGCTTGAACCACAATGGAATAAGAGAAATATTGAGGTTATGTAATAAAATATATGACAGTGGTGAATGGCCTGAGGACTTTTTGACAACAGTAATGATTCCATTGCCGAAAAAACAAGGAACCAAGAAATGCAGCGAGCACAGGACAATCAGCCTCATTTCACATGCAGCCAAAGTGATGTTAAGAATAATTAATAAAAGACTTGAAAAAGTAATAGAGGAGAATCTCGGCGAGGAGCAGTTTGGCTTTAGACGGAATACGGGCACCAGAGATGCAATAGGGCTCCTACGAATCTTAGGAGAAAGGTTTATTGAAAAAGGAAGAGACCTATATATGTGCTTCATCGATTTAGAAAAGGCATTTGAGAATGTGGTTTGGGACAAGCTGGCGACTATTATGAGGGAAAAGAGAGTGGACTGGAAAACCAGAAGACTTATAAACTCATTGTACCTTAATCAAAAAGTTTCAGTTAAAGTGAGAGGAGAAAGTACAATCTGGATCAGACTAGGGAAAGGAGTAAGACAAGGATGCTGTTTATCACCTACTCTTTTCAACCTGTACTTGGAAAATATGATTGACCAATGCTCATTAGATGACAAAGGAGTAGAAATTGGAGGAAGAAGAGTAGGGTGCTTGAGATTTGCTGATGACATGGTCCTTCTAGCCACAGGGGAAAAAGAATTACAGGATTTGGTGGACACCATTGCAACTAACGGAAAAAAATATGGAATGAAAATTAACACAAAAAAACCAAAAGTATTGGCAATAGGAGGAAATAAGGAACTAAAAATTGTGCTGAATGGAGAAAAACTAGAACAGGTGCAAAATTTTAAGTATCTTGGAAGCAGGATAGACACCGACTGGAAGTGCACCACAGAAATTAAAACAAGGATAGCAATGGCAAAAGAGGCGTTTTATAAGAAAAGGAGAATCTTCTGCAGCGGTATGGACAGAGAACTCAGAAAGAGACTCATAAAATGTCTTGTATGGAGTGTTCTTCTATATGGCACTGAAACATGGACTATGAGGAAAAAAGACAGAGAAAGGCTGGAGGCTTTTGAGATCTGGACATGGCGGAAGATGGAAGGAATAAGTTGGATGGACAGAGTAAAAAATGAAGAGGTACTGAGAAGAGTGGGAGAGAAAAGGCAGTTACTAGATGTAATAAAGAGAAGAAAAAGAAATTGGATTGGGCATATATTAAGAAAAAATGACGGACTGATAAAAACAGTTTTAGAAGGTTATGTAGAAGGGAAAAGGAAGCGAGGAAGGAAGAGATTCCAGATACTGGATGACATGATGGACGGTACAACATACAGCAGCCTTAAGAAGGAAGCAATGGATCGCAGAAAATGGAGAGGCAAAGGACCTGCTAATATAGCAGATAACTGATGATGATGATCATGATTTTTATACCAAGCCGAACTATTAGCGACGATTAAATTATGCTCTGTGCAAAATTCTGCAGGCCGCTTCCTCTTTCAGTCCTTTCCTCCAATCCATGTTCTCCTAACATTTTTCCTTATCTTCCCTTTCCTGTTATCCCATCACAATTAAATTTTCGCCTCCTTTCTTTCATTTCATCATACATTCTTTCAATGCCTTCATCATCTGCGGATCTAGTTGGCACAAAAAATTGTACTACTGTGGTGCGCGTTGGTTTCGTGTCTCTCTTGGCTACGACAGTGCGTTCACTACGCCGTTCACTGTCGCTTACCGACATTCCAGTTTTCTTATTCTTTCTGACTCCTGCACTACCCAATAGATTTTTTATTTGCCACACTGCATTACCAGATCGGAAGCCATTTTCTTCCTACCACCGTACTCCCATGATTCCGAATACAACTAACCTCAATGCTTATCCACCACCCTGTTTAAGTTATCTAATCTACCTACCCGATTAATAAACCTAATACTTCACGCTCCGACCCACAGAATGGCCGTTTTGTTTCTCTTGATGACGGTATCATTGTGAGTACTCCCTGCCCTGAGATTCGATTGTGGGACTATTTTACTAACGGAATATTTTATCTAACAAGATGCCATTACTTCACCATACACAGCTGCATGCTGTTGGTCAAAAGAATGTTTGTAGTTTCCTTGTGGTTTCAGCCGTTCACAGCATGAGCATAGTGAGACGATAATGGCTGATGATGCAAGGCCGCCAACTACATGTACCTAGTAAATTAGAGGGAACTCACTATACCGAAAAAAGCGCCGCTTTCTAAGTTATTTTAAGTATGTGCTGTTTATATTCTAAATGGTTCAAATGGCTCTAAGTACTATGGGACTTAACATCTGAGGTCATCAGTCCCCTAGAACTTAGAATTACTTAAACCTAACTAAACTAAGGACATCACACATCCATGCCCGAGGCAGGATTCGAACCTGCAACCGTAGCAGGCGCGTGGTTCCGGACTGAAACGCCTAGAACCGCCCGGCCACAGCGGACGGAGTTTATCTTCTACTGGTTGTTATGTTTATGCGGTTACAGTGGCCTTTTGAGTTCCACATATTGCAATAGTGTATAGTATACACTGTCGTCTCACATTAAAGTGACCATCTGTCTAAGGCCTCAATAAACACCTTTTTGTGCGGGGACCACGGAGGGACGAGCAGTGAGAGAGACAATGAGCTGCTGGAAGGTACTGAAACATCCTCTTAGAAAAATTTATGAATTACTGTGCTCGGATACCCCTTACGTTATTTGATTTTCAAACAGCTGATCAGAACTGAACGTACTCAGACATTTCGCTCTTTACTTATTCTGATCAACACTAAACTGACACACAAAATTTTTAGCGCAACACAATCTGACTTTCAATAATCCCTACAAATAAATGGCCCTGACTAACAATAACCTATACCTTTCATGAATCGCTTACCTCACAAAAATCTTCGTTACTCGAACTACTGCAATACAGCAAGCGCCAATACTGCCAGCTAAATAAAAGATTCTAACTACTGAAGACACTAACTACTGATAGGCATATTTAGCAAATGAAAGATTTTGATAGAGAACAATGTATTTACCTTAATAGTGTTCAAAAGTCATAATATATATATCAGTTCATGACATCCAGTCTTACAAATTTACTGCCTCTGATGGACACACGTCCAGATCATCCGCTCTCAAAACTCCGCCATCTCCCTTCCCACATCCACCACTGCTGGCGGCTCACCTCCAACTGCATAACGCTACGGGCTGTTCACATCCAACTGCCCAACACTACAATAGCGAATATTACAACAATGCCAACCAGCCACAGACTGCACACAGCACAGTCAGTGATTTTCATACAGAGCTCTACGTGGCGTTACCAACATAAAGACCTAAACAGCCTACTTACAGTACAAACAGGGAAGTGGAGCCATGCCGACTCCAGTACCATGGCAGCTCCTCTAGATTTCTTGGTTGAGGACCCGTGCCGCCACCAACCCGATCAAAGTGTCCCCTCGACTGCGTTTAAATCCGAGGAATTTTGTGGCCAGGGGAGTACTGTAAACTCATACTGTTGCTCTTCGAATCGCACACGCACTTTGAGAGGCTTGTGACACGTTGTACTGTGCTGCTGGTAGATGCCATCGTGCCGAGGAAAAGCAACCTTCTTGTAGGGGTGGACATGGTCTCCAAGAATAGATAATTACTTGTGTTGATCCACGGTGCCAGAATGACGAGATCACTCAGACAGTGCCACGAAAACTTTCCCCAAACCACATCGCTCCCTCCTCCGGCCTGGACCCTTCCGTCGATTGTTTCAGGGTGTCGGCTTCCAGACGTTTCATGCCGTACACGCTCCGTTGGAGCATAAAAAGTGATTCATCTGGAAAGGACGCCCATCCCCACTCAGTGGACATCCAGTCGCCGTTCTGGCCTGTAATTCCAGCCTTCGTCGCCGATGAACTGCAGTCAGCATAGGTGCATGAACCAGGCGCCTGCTGCGGAAGCCCATCCGCAGCAACGTTCGCTGAACGGTCGTTGAGCAGCCACTGTTGGCAGCCCCTTTGTCCACCTGGGCGTTCAGTTGCTGAACAGTTGCACGTCTATTCGCCTGTACACACCTCCGAAGCCGTCGTTCACCCTTGTCATCTACGACCCGTGTTGCACCACACCGCATCGGCGCCTGTTTTGGATAGCACCACTTTGCCACGCACGGTATACTTTAACCGCGGCGGCACGCGAATGGCTTAAACACGTAGCAGTTTCGGATATGCTTCCAACCGTGGCCCGAAAGTCAGATAGATCGCCCCGTTTCGGCATTACGAGAAAGACAGCACTGTTTTCCGCGTCTCCCCGAGACGCTTTATACAGGGTGGTCCATTGATCGTGACCGGGCGAAATATCTCACGAAATAAGCGCCAAACGAAAAAAATACAGAGAACTAAACTTGTCTAGCTTGAAGGGGGAAACCTGATGGCGCTATGGTTGGCCCGCTAGATGGCGCTGCCATAGGTCAAGCGGATATCAACTGCGTTTTTCAAAATAGGAACCTCCATTTTTTATTACATATTCGTGTAGTACGTAAAGAAATATGAATGTTTTAGTTGGACCCCTTTTTTCACTTTGTGATAGAACGTGCTGCAATAGTCTCAAACATATGGCTCACAATTTTAGACGAACAGATGGTAACAGGTAGGTTTTTTAAATTAAAATGCAGAACGTAGGTACGTTTGAACATTTTATTTCGCTTGTTCCAATGTGATACATGTACCTTTGTGAACTTACCATTTCTGAAAACGCATGCTGTTACAGCGTGATTACCTGTAAATACCACATTAATGCAATAAATGCATGTTTCACTGCATGACAGAATGGTGATGTACTTCCAACATGATGGATGCCCGGCACATAGCTCGCGTGCGATTGAAGCGGCATATTTCATGACAGGTGGATTGGTCGTCGAAGCGCCATACGATGGCCCGCATGTTCACCGGATCTGACGTCTCCGGATTTCTTTCTGTGCAGAAAGTTGAAGGACATTTGCTATCGTGATTCACCGACAACGCCTGACAACATGCGTCAGCGCATTGTCAATGCAATTGCGAACATTACGGAAGGCGAACTACTCGCTGTTGAGAGGAATGTCTAACACGTATTGCCAAATGCATTGAGGTTGACGGACATCATTTTGAGCATTTACTGCATTAATGTACTATTTACAGGTAATCACGCTGTAACAGCATGCGTTCTCAGAAATGATAAGTTCACAAAGGTACATGCATCACATTGGAACAACCGAAACAAATTGTTCAAACGTACGTACGTTCTCTATTTTAATTTTAAAAACCTACCTGTTACCAATTGTTATCTAAAACTGTGAGCCATATGTTTGTGACTATTACAGTGCAATCTATCAAAAAGCGAAAAAAGTGGTCCAATCAAAACATTCATATTTATTTACGTACTACACGAATATGCAATAAAAATGGGGGTTCCTATTTTTAAAAAACGCAGTTGATATCCGTTTGACCTATGGCAGCGCCCCTTCAAGCTAGACAAGTTTCGTTCTTTGTAGTTTTTTCGTTTGACGCTTATTTCGTGAGATATTTGGCCCGGTCACTATCAATGGACCACCCTGTATACCCTCCACTATCCGTGCTGCCACCTGGTGTCTGTGAGTGGCTATTGCCCGTTGATGTCGAACATCGGCAATGATCTCATTAATGTGGCTGAACTAAGTATTAAAACGATCTGGAAGATATTGTTAATTCTTCAGTTACAGAATTTTAAAGTCAATAAAATTCTGTATGTTTTTAAAATTAGGTAGACGACGTATGGATGGTTAGGCCTTATTTCGGCACTCGTTTACTGTCTTCTACCTTGGAACAGAAGGTCTTTTTTACTGCGGAACACATTATATTTACAAATGAATTCAGCTCATTTAATGTCTCAACAATTTTTTGCCGGATCGAAAATTTGCTTTACGAGTAGTTGCCAATAGCTTATATTTAAAAATGTTTTTAACTTGCAGCCGGTTTTGATAATAGTGCTTCTTAATTTAACTTCACCTACTGATTATTGGTATGTAATAGAGTAATAATCAGTGGTAACACCGGTTCTCGTCAGATCACCGAAGTTAAGTGATGTCGGTCTGGGCTACCACTTGGATGGCTGACCATCCGGTTAACCGAGCGCTGTTAGCGAGCGGGGTGCATTCAGCCCTTGTGAGGCACACTCAGGAGCTACTTGATTGAGAAGTAGCAACTCTGGTCTCGGAAACTGACATACGGCCGGGAGAGCGGTGCGCTGTCCACATGCCCCTCCATATCCGCATCCAGTGATGCCTATGGCTGAGGATGACACGGCGGCCGGTCGGTACCGTTGGGCCTTCATGGCCTGTTCGGGAAGAGTTTCGTAATAGAGTAATAATACAACACACGCGTAGAATTAAATAGAGTACTGACAAGCACACACGTAGTATTAAATAGAGTACTGACAAGATTTTCTTAATTGCAACATCTTTAAATTAGAAAAGAATTCCACGTTGTACCTGGAAAATTTAGTGACATTTGGAAAACCTTACTTTTCCGGAGTAATTTTTGTATTGTTAAAAAAAGTCTGCAGTAGACACAAAGTGAAAGTTGTAATTTCAAAAAAGAATAAGGAAATATATTAAACTTCTATTACAGGGCTGGCTAGAACCGAAGGTCTGCGAAGTGCCCCATGGTACAACACATTCCCCTGCTACAAGGGCAAAGTGTGTTCTTAGCTCCTCCAGAGCTCAAATTTGTGAGATACTGTAAAGATCGCTCTATAGAGAATCATTCAGGAAAGGAAAAGGCAGTTTTTAAGTTCTGTTCAAAGGAGCATTAGTATTCTGTCATAGATAATTCACTTAAAAAACTAAAAAAGACTGGAAGGAATGATATGGGTGTGGAATTAAAGGTAGTATTCTTACGTCGTATTGTAGATGAGCGTTTCTACAGCTTATTCGGGTTTGTCACGACATTTGCCCTGAGTCATTGAATAGTAACAAAGATAGGTTGATGGCCGTCCTTTCAAGTCAGCACTCTGCTACAAACAGCGACTTAACTACCTTGTTGTTGTTGTGGTTGTTGTTGTGGTCTTCAGTCCAGAGACTGGTTTGATGCAGCTCTCCATGCTACTCTATCCTGTGCAAGCTTCTTCATCTCCCAGTACCTACTGCAACCAACATCCTTCTGAATCTGTTTAGTGTACTCATCCCTTGGTCTCCCTCTACGATTTTTACCCTCCACACTGCCCTCCAATACTAAATTGGAGATCCCTTGATGCCTCAAAATATGCCCTAGCAACCGATCCCTTCTTCTAGTCAAGTTATGCCATAAATTTCTCTTCTCCCTAATTCTATTCAATACCTCCTCATTAGTTATGTGATCTACCCATCTAATCTTCAGCATTCTTCTGTAGCACCACATTTCGAAAGCTTCTATTCTCTTCTTGTCTAAACTATTTATCGTCCATGTTTCACTTCCATACATGGCTACACTCCACACAAGTACTTTCAGAAACGACTTCCTGACATTTAAATCTAAACTCGATGTTCACAAATTTCTCTTCTTCAGAAACGCTTTCCTTGCCATTGCCAGTCTACATTTTATATCCACTCTACTTCGACCATCATCAGCTATTTTGCTCCCCAAATAGCAAAACTCCTTTACTACTTTAAGTGTCTCATTTTCTAATCTAATTCCGGCAGCATCGCCCGATTTAATTTGACTGCATTCCTTTATCCTCGTTTCGCTTTTGTTGATGTTCATCTTATATCTTCCTTTCAAGACATTGTCCATTCCGTTCAGCTGCTCTTCCAGATCCTTTGCTGTCTCTGACAGAATTACTATGTCATCGGTGAACCTCCAAGTTTTTATTTCTTCTCCATGGATTTTAATACCTACTCCGTATTTTTCTTTTGTTTCCTTTACTGTTTGCTCAAAATACAGTTTGAATAACATCGGGGAGAGGCTACAACTTTGTCTTACTCCCTTTCCAACCACTGCTTCCCTTTCATGCCCCTCGACTCTTATAACTGCCATCTGGTTTCTGTACAAATTGTAAATAGCCTTTCGCTCCCTGCATTTTACCCCTGCCACCTTCAGAATTTGAAAGCGAGTATTCCATTCAACATTGTCAAAAGCTTTCTCTAAGTCTACAAATGCTAGAAACGCAGGTTTGCCTTTCCTTAATCTATTTTCTAACAAGGGAACCTCCCCATCGCACCTCCCTCAGATTTAGTTACAAGTTGGCACAGTGCATAGGCCTTGAAAAACTGAACACAGATCATTCGATAAAACAGGAAGAAGTTGTATGGAACTATGAAAAAATAAGCAAAATATTCAAACTGAGTAGTCCATGCGTAAGACAGGCAACATCAAGGATAGCGTGAACTCAGAAGCGCCCTGGTCCCGTGGTTAGCGTGAGCAGCTGCGCCACGAGAGGTCCTTGGTTCAAGTCTTCCCTCGAGTGAGAAGTTTAATTTTTTATTTTCACACAATTATTATCTGTCCGTCCGTCCGATGCGAGGTAACTGCGCCGTAGTATAGGGACGCTACACCTAAACAAACATCGAAACACACGACGTCAGTCGACTACAGCGCACAGAAGAGAGAGTATTCCTGCTAACGAGGCTCCCTGGCTGGCAGTTGACTGTTCGCTACTTTGGACGAGAGTGCATTAAATACGTGAGATTTATTCCGTGGGTGCCCGCATCTCGTGGTCGTGCGGTAGCGTTCTCGCTTCCCACGCCCGGGTTCCCGGGTTCGATTCCCGGCGGGGTCAGGGATTTTCTCTGCCTCGTGATGGCTGGGTGTTGTGTGATGTCCTTAGGTTAGTTAGGTTTAAGTAGTTCTAAGTTCTAGGGGACTGATGACCATAGATGTTAAGTCCCATAGTGCTCAGAGCCATTTGAACCATTTTTATTCCATGGGCAATATGAATCCAGTAAATACAGCTCGCGACTTCAGTAACAAGGCATGTCTTTTCGTCTACTAATCGCACGGTTTTGCGGCGCGGTCGAAAAACACAGACACTAAACTTATTACAGTGAACAGAGACGTCAGTGAACAAACGGACAGATCATAACTTTGCGAAAATAAAGAAGCAAACTTTTTACTCGAGGGAAGACTTGAACCAAGGACCTTTCAGTCCGCAGTTGCTCACGCTAACCACGGGACCAGGGCGCTCCTGAGCTCACACTCTCCTTGATGTTGCCAATGTTGCGCATGCACTACTCAGTTTGTATATTTTGCTTATTTTTTTCATAGTTCCACACAACTTCTTCCTCTTTTCTCGATTGATCCGAGTTCAGTTTCTCAAGGCCTATCCGCTGTGCAAACTTATAACTAAATCTGAGGGGGGTGTGATGGGGAGGTTCCCTTCTAAGATAAGTCGTAGGGTCAGTATTGCCTCACGTGTTCCAACATTTCTGCTTAACTAGCTTAATTACTGCATTTTATTCGCCTGAATTTAGTAATCTCACAAGGATTCTATTTTTTGAAATAATGTCCATTGCTGAAACATGCGGTTTATGCTAAAGTAGACTAAGTCATGACTCATCATCTTTACCGTTGAACTGGAAACGCGAGAAATATTATCCATTTTGGACAACAAGCAAACCCACACGGGTACACTCTGCGGATTGTCTTGCAGCGTGTGCAGTCCTCCTGCCTCTTTCCCTCCGTCCCAGTCCATCTCCTGTTTCCGGTCCCCTTTTGTTCTCATTTTTGCGCTCGCTTATGGCAAAGTAATCTGCGACATCCGCGGAGGACAGCGGCAGGGGTCGTTACAAAAATCGCCGGAAACCTGGAGGCAGCGTTTTTACGCGGTTGTCGCTCGCCGGAATCGCGCGCGCGACGCGTCTCGGTCCAGGCGACGCGGATGCGACATTTGTTGCTTGGCCGGCGTGGGACGCGGGCCAGCTGACGCGCGCAGTTCCGATTGTCCATCGGGACATGAATGCGCCGCCGGTATCCGTCGTCCGCGGCGCGTCCTGTTTGAATAATACTTACCCCCCCTCCACCCACTCCCTCCTCTCCCCCCCCCCCACCAACATTCCACCCCTCCATCCCCTCCCCCCCCCCCCCGGTTGTGGCGAGCCTGTGGGCGGAGGGACGCGCGATTTTCAGCTAGGCCGTGCGCCGCCCGGCACAATAAGGTTCGTTAGCAGTAATGGATTTGATCAGTGGAATTCGTGCGCAATAAAACTTCCGCTTAACGCAGCGTCCGGTTCAAAAAAATTGTTATATGTTAATCTGAACTCATTCCCTTTCTTTTCATCCGAAACTGCTGCTGATGGTGCGGCGGGAGGGAAAAAAAAGAGGAATCTTGCTGGTCGTGCGGGTTTTATTAATGTGGGAACGAGTGTGGCCTCAGGAGCATTACAAGAGGGCAAAGTGACGCTCCACAAAAGATGTTACAATTTAACGCGCACCGCCGTCGCCGTAACTACGAACCTTGTTACGTCCTAGAACCGGCCTACCTCTTCAACCTGTGTTCAGCTCCACACTTATACAGGGTGTTCCAGAAATATTCCTTCAAATTAATACAAGAGCTACAGATGCCAAACAAATACACCACTGGCCTTTAAAATTGCTACACCAAGAAGAAATGTAGATGATGAACGGGTATTCAGTGGACAAATATACTACACTAGAGCTAACATGTGGTTTCATTTTCACGCAGTTTAGGTGCGTAGATACTGAGAAATCAGTACCCAGAACAACCACCTCTGGCCGTAATAACGGCCTTGATACGCGTGGGCATTGAGTCAAACAGAGCTTGGATGGCGTGTACAGGTACAGCTGCCCATGCGGCTTCAACACGATACCACAGTTCATCAAGAGTAGTGACTGGCGTATTGTGACGAGCCAGTTGCTCGGCCACCATTGACCAGACGTTCTCAACTGGTGAGAGATCTAGAGAATGTGCTGGCCAGGGGAGCAATCGAACATTTTCTGTATCCAGAAAGGCCCGTACAGGACCTGTAACATGCGGTCGTGCATTATCCTGCTGAAATGTAGGGTTTCGCAGGGATCGAATGAATGATAGAGCAACGGGTCTTAACACATCTGAAATGTAACGTCCACTGTTCAAAGTGCCGTCAATGCGAACAAGAGGTGACCGAGACGTGTGTCCAATGGCACCCCATACCATCACGCCGGGTGATACGACAGTATGGCGATGACGAATGCACGCTTCCAGTGTGCGTTCACCGCGTTGTCGCCAAACACGGATGCGACCACCATGATGCTGTAAACAGAACCTGGATTCATCCGAAAAAATGACGTTTTGCCATTCGTGCACCCAGGTTCGTCGTTGAATACACCATTGCAGGCGTCTCCGAGCTGATAGTCCATGGTGCTGCAAACGTCGTCGAACTGTTCGTGCAGATGGTTGTTGTCTTTCAAACGTCCCCATCTGTTACTTAAGGATCGAGACGTGGCTGCACAGTCCGTTACAACCATGCTGATAAGATGCCTGTTATCTCGACTGGTAGTGATACGAGGCCGTTGGGATCCAGCACGGCGTTCCGTATTACCCTCCTGAACCTACCGATTCCATATTCTGCTAACAGTCATTGGATCTCGACCAACGCGAGCAGCAATGTCGCGATACGATAAACCGCAGTCGCTATAGGCTACAATCCGACCTTTATCAAAGTCGGAAACATGATGGTATGCATTTCTCCTCCATACACGTGGCATCACAACAACGTTTCACCAGGCAACGCCGGTCAACTGCTGTTTGTGTATGAGAAAGCGGTTGGAAACTTTCCTCATGTCAGCACGTTGTAGGTGTCGCCACCGGCGCCAACCCTGTGTGAATGCTCTGAAAAGCTAATCATTAGCATATCTCGGCATCTTCTTCCTGTCGGTTAAATTTCGCGTCTGTAGCACATCTTCGTGGTGTAGCAATTTTAATGGGCAGTAGTGTATATTTCGATAAGGAACGTATTGTCTCTGAAGCTGTGGTGTCACCGCCAAACACCACACTTGCTAGGTGGTAGCTTAAATCGGCCGCGGTCCATTTAGTACATGTCGGACCCGCGTGTCGCCACTGTGTGATCGCAGACCGAGCGCCACCACAAGGCAGGTCTCGAGATACGGAATAGCACTCGCCCCAGTTGTACGACGACTTTGCTAGCGACTACACTGACGAAGCCTTTCTCTCATTTGCCGAGAGACAGTTAGAATAGCCTTCAGCTAAGTCCATGACTACGACCTAGCAAGGCGCCATTAGCCTTACATAGTTTGAAAGTTATCGTATGAAATGTCTCATCAAGAATGCTGTATTCACATCAAAGAATAAAAGATAAGTATTCGAGGAGCTGCATACTTTTCTTATTAGAATTCACTACTTATCCTGTTCCAGAATTCACGCCCGTCTGCGTTAGATAGCGTGCATTTAGGCCGCCTCTATCTACAAGGTGTTGGCACATTTACCAACACATCAGAAGCCATATACTAATGTTAGGAAACATTTTGTTAGTAATGCTGACGTAAGGGGTTCTATCGGTGACTGCGAATGTGTACTGACATTCGAAACTGTAAGGAAGGTTAGCTCCGAAGTGTGCTTGGAAACGAAGAATGTACTTCCGGCATTGCTGTGAGGAATCATCTGAGACCCACTTTCGGTGATCGATGTATCGGCTGAAGTTGGCCTGTACGTGGCCACCCAGGTCACCAGACACCATGTGTCTCGGTTTCTTCCGCTGGAGGCATACGAAGCAGTTCGTGTATGAAACTCCTGTGGAAACTAAACCTCGTCTCCAGAGTTGCTGTCACTACTGTTATCATTGCGGACATGCCAGGAGTCTTCGAACGGACACGACAGGCAACTGTCCGACGATGTACTGCGTGCACACAAGACAATGGTCGCGCATTCGAGCAGTTCCTGTGGACGGCACTGCTGTAATTAGCATTCTAAACTGCACTCTGTGTAAATCTTCCCTAGCGCTACAAACTGCTGTCAGGGACCATATGTACCATAACTAAATATATTTGTTTTGACGTTATGCACCTCCAGTATTAATGTGAACGAATAGTTTCAGAACACGCTGTATATGAAGCTAGGTGGCGCAGTGGGTTAGTTACTGCATTCAAAGCCCTCTCCGTCCGTCAAAGATGAGTTCGTGACAGCTGTGCGCAGAATGACACTTGTGCGCAAATGAAACGTGTTGACATTTCTGTGGAGCCCAGATCACTTCAGATAGTCTTTTGCTTTCACATTCGTTGGCTTCACCCGCTATCAACCTAATTGTGAATTTCCAAGCTAACGTTGACCGCGGGCTAAGCTACAGATCAGTCAACCTCAACCAGGTGTTTTGCTTTCATATTCATCGCCTTCGCCAAGTCAAAACAAAACTGCCACATTCAAGTGCGGCTTAGAGCTTGTAATAAGGCAAACGTGACATAGCATATACATTAAAACTAAGGATTGAGAGACTGGGAACGGGACAGAGGGGTGGGGGGAAATGGGAAACAGAACATGGCATCTGTATTACATTTATGATTAAAATAATTCCATAAATAGATGAAAATAGTGAGTAAGGCGTTAGAAGAAACAAGAGTTACATGTAATTGCAGAGGAAATATACACATGGTAAAACATATGTTCTTTACATTATCAAACATGGCTACAATGTCAGCGCTGCAACACACATTTCGTATGAAATAACCCTCACCAAGCTATTCATCGGCCAAAACTGTTTCGCAAGATGAATGTATTGTATAAGCATGGTTTCAGGATATAGCAATAACTGGGAGACAGATTCTAGGGCTTACAAATACCTACTACATACTCGAAGTTAGGAACAACGCATATGTTCCAGACCTTCTAGAATTTGCAGTTTTCAAAAAAAAGTAATATACCCTACCCTGAGTTTATATTATGAGCGTAACAACCATGCAGATCCACAGAAGGCTATAGAGGATATCGGACAAAAATTTAATAACGAAGCGAATATGTGACTACATGACATTCGTTGGCTTCACCCGCTATCAGCCTAGTTGTGAATTTCCAAGCTAACGTTGACCGCGGGCTAAGCTACAGATCAGTGAACCTCAACCAGGTGTTTTGCGTTTATATTGATCGCCATCGCCAACTCACAACAAAACTGCCACTTTCATGTGCAGCCTAGAGCTTGTAATAAGGCAAACATGACATAGCATAAGCGTTAAAACTAAGGATTGAGAGACTGTGAACGGGACAGAGGGGTGGGGAGATGTCGGAAACAGAACATGGCATCTTTATTACATTTATGATTAAAATAATTCCACAAGTTGATGAAAGTACTGAGTAAGGCGTTACAAGAGACAAGAGTTACATGTAAATGCAGAGGAAATATACAAATGGTAAAACGTATGTTCTTTACATTATCAAACACGACTACAATGTCAGCGATGCAACATACGTTTCGTATGAAATAACCCTCACCAAGCTATTCATCGGCCTTCTCTAGTTTCTGGTGTCGGTATTGAGTTAATTTTTACGACAGCCTTGAAACTCCAAAACTGGTTCGCAAGATGAATGTATTGTATAAGCATCATTTCAGGATATAGCAATAACTGGGAGACAGATTCTAGGGCTTACAAATATCTAATACGTACTCTAAATTAGTAACAACGCATATGTTCCAGACATTCTAGAATTTGCAGTTTTCAAAAAAAGTAAATATCCTACCCTGAGTTTATATTATGAGCACAACAACCATGCAGACCCACAGAAGGCTAAACAGGAAATCGGCCAAAATTTTAATAACGAAGCGAATATGCGACTATATGACATAGAAAAAATTAACTATCCTCAGTAAAAAAATACAATCCGTCTCAAAAGGACCTGGCTGCAGCACAACAGTGTTGAAGATCAGTAACTGATATGGCAAAGATCCATTATAAACTGGTTGTAATAACTGAAAATATACGTAGTGTATGCGACATTAGCACACAACTCAACACATTGCCCACTATTAGAAGTAGTATCGGCTGTACAGTAAGCGGTTGCTGTTGCAACAGTAGCCGCAGGTATTAATAATCGTAATTTAAGTGCAGCAATACAGGTAGTAATAGGCGCAGTAGTATTAGCCGTAGCTGTGGTTAAAGAAGCAGAATTTGCGGTACTAGTGACAAAAGCTTTTGTTTTAATAGTTGTAAGTGATCATTGGTGATGTAACACACGCTTATGAAGGAAGTAAATATTGTAGGCACATTTTTAGCAGCAAGAAAGAACTCGCTACTGTAAATGAAAAGGGACTATCATAGTAGCGACTGTAACAACTCTGGCGTAGATTGTAGTACTAACAGAAAAAATAAAGAAATTATATTTACTATAACAACAACTTAAATGTGTATGCAGATTTTAATATTCATCAAAGTTATGGAGCAATAATAAAATGAAAATAAATAAACCCTCAGGGATACGCATGTGGTCTCCGGATATTGTCTTGTGACTGACATTTGACACCAGTTTTGAGCCAATTTCAATAAAAATGTATCTTAGCGACTGGTTTTAATAGCACTGAAAATAACATAGATGCTTACTAAGTCTATGATGAATGTCTGCGAAGAACTTCCCCAGAGCTCAACACGCCACTGTTAAAGTTTCATAGGAAGACAGTAACTTCGCATTCGGCGGATCGTACCAGGAAACTGATTCAGAGGTAACCTCTAATTGGAAACGCTGAGTTCTGAGAATCTGAAGGGAGAAATATCTAAAAAAAATAGCTACAGGAAAATAACGAAGTTTTTCCTTACCTTGATAAAACGGATTAGTTATGTTCCGAACGGCCAACTGCTGCTTACAAGGCAGTACAAGGAACAGTCCATGATCGTGGGACGTGTGAGCAGCAGTCGCCAAATCCTTCCAGCCGTTATAGGTCGTAGATGATGCCGCTGCTCCTTTATTCAAACAGCTCCTCACTCAGACCCATGAGGCTGAGCGGATGCCGTTCCAGACCTCCCTAACTTGGAATCGTACCGGGTCCTTCCGTGCTTAAGGAGCGATGCCAACCATTTACATTTTATCACGCAAACAACGAGACATTGTTACCGCTCGTAAGCCACAGCATCAAACAACATTTTCAATATGGCGCGCTGGTCCATCGGATTCTTAGCAAATAATAGTAACTGTCAGTGTCTATTTGTATCAGCGTATGAAAAACAGAAATTTCTGTTTCGTCGTTACTTGTCAGATTTGGAGCTTTCACAACACAGAGAAACGAGTTTCCTATATATATTAACCGAGTAACGGGTAAAAACGGAAATGCCGTTTGGCTAGGGCCTCCCGTCGGGTCGACCGTTCGTCTGGTGCAAGTCTTTCGAGTTGACTTGCGTGTCGATGGGGATGAAATGATGATGATAAGGGCAGCACAACACCCGGTCCCTGGGAGCAGAAAATCTCCGAGCCAGCCGAGAATCGAACCCGGGCCGTTAGCTATGACATTCTGTCGCCCTGACCACTCAGCTACCAGGGGCGGACACCGAGTAACAGGTGCACAGTGGCTTCTAAAAATTAATTTATTGTCTTGAAGAGTTATTGTTTATTGTACAGTGGTGAATCACAGTATGTTGTTCAATAGCACAAGAAGAGTAGGAAGTGGAAGAACGTCTTGTGAAAGACACCTGCCCATCCATTGGCTGAGGTAAAATTTGCGGAATATATACATTGAGGTGACAAATGCCCTGGGATAGCGATATGTCGGTATACAGATGACGGTAGTATCGCGTACACAAGGTACAAAACGGCCTGGCATTGGCGGAGCTGTCATTTGTGCATCATGTGAAGAGATTACTGACGTGATTATGGGAATTAGTAGACTTTGGAAGTGGAGTGGTAACTGAAGCTAGACGCCTGGGACGTTCCATTTCGTAAATCGTTCGGGAATTCAATATTCCGAGATCCACAGTGCCAAGAGTCTGCCGAGACTACTAAATTTCAGGAAATACCTCTCACCACGGATAACGCAGTAGCCGACGGCCTTCACTTAACGATCGACAGCAGCGGCGTTTGTGTAGAGTAGTCAGTGCTAACAGACAGGCAACAGTCCGTGAAATAACCGTATAAATCAGTGACGGACGTACAGCAAACATATCCGCTAGGACAGCGCGGCGAAATATATCAGTGAGCTATGGCAACAGGTAAGGGCAACGGCCTTGTCGCAGTGGATACACCGGTTCCCGCGAGATGACCGAAGTTAAGGGCTGTCGGGCGTGGCCGGCACTTGGAATGGTGACCATCCGGGCAGCCATGCACTGTTGCCATTGTTCGGGGTGCACACAGCCTCGTGTTGCCAACTGAGGAGCCTCTCGACCGAATAGTAGCAGCTTCGGTCAAAGAATACCATCATAACGACCGGGAGAGCAGTGTGCTGACCACACGCCCCTCCTATCCGCATCCTCAGCTGAGGATGTCACGGCGGTTGGATGGTACCGATGGGCCACTTGTGGCCTGAAGACGGAGTGCATTTTTATGGCAGCAGGTGACCGCCGCGAGTGACTTTGCTAACGGCTCAACATCGCCTGCAATGCCTCTCCTGAGCTCATGATCATATCAGATGGACTGTAGCCCCTGGAAAATGGTTGGCTGATCAGATGAGCTCCGATTTCAGTTGGTAAGAACTGATGGTAAGGTTCGAGTGCGACGCAGATCCCAAGAAGCCATGTACATAACTTGTCAATATGGCATTATGCAAGCTGGTCGTACCTCCATGTTGGTGTGGGCTGTGTTTACATGCAATAGAGTGGGTCCTGGTTATGTTTGCGTACTTAGAGATAATTTGCAACCATTCATGGACTTCATGTTAGCAAACAACGACCGAACTTTTATCGATGACAATGCGCTATGTCACCAGGACACATCTGTTCACGGTTGGTTTGAAGAACGTTATGGACTGCTCGAGAGAATGATTTGGCCACCCGGATCACTCAAGAGGAATCCCATCGAACATTCATGAGACACAATCGAGAGGTCAGTTCGTGCACAGTCAACACTCCCGCAGTTATGGACAGCTATAGAGGCAGCGTGGTTCAACATTTCTGCTGGGGACTTCCAACGACTTGTTGAGTCCATGTCACGTCGAGTTAATGCGCTACGCTGGCCTAAGGGAGGTCCGACACGATATTAGGAGGTACCCCACGACTTCTGTAAGCTCAGTGTAAATGCAGAGACGATCTTGGAACTGATGTTATTCTACGTGACAGTGGCACAATAACAACAAGATCAATAATGACTCTCAGTTCAAGAAAGATAAGGGTATCACCTCCAGACGACAACAAGGTTATTACAAACAGAACACAAGGATTAGCAAAGAATGGGAAAGGAAAGCGATCGTGTTCTTCCTGAAGGACCCATTAGACATAAGCAATTCACAGAAACCATACATAACCTAAATCTTGATGACTGGAGGAGACTTGAACACACTGCTTCCGGATGAAAGTAGGTGGCTTAGTCACTGTACCACATTTCAAGTTCTTCAGTGTCGGAAAACAATTGAGGATATGTCCGGAAAAACAGAAACGACGCATATAATAGTAATATCTACAAACCATGGTGGCATTTCACGAAAAATCTTCAGTTTAGATGCACCCTACATCCGACCTCTTGCGGCTAAATGCTGCGAGCAATAAAGATAGCAGGAGTGGGCTACGTAAGTAGTGTGCAACAAGCTAGGAATTTGGGCTGACTCTGAAGTATGCTCGGAGAGCCGAAGTGGTAAAGGCAATCGCTCCCGTAAAGCGGGAAATCCAGGTTCGAGTCCCGGTTGGGCACATATTTTCACTTGTTATTACTGAATTACTTGATTGCCCTCGTCGTCGGTATTTCTCTTTCATCATAATCAGTTGAGGGATCGGTACTGTACTAAACAGTATGAGTAGGTACTTTTCGTACTGAATTCTTAACACGAATTAGATTTCACTACGAAATAATCCGTCAATGATGGAATGACCGATTGACAATATCGATATGGACCCTACCAACTTATCTTTAGACTGCAAAGTAACACAGCGAGTATGTGTCCATTGTACTTGACGGTGAGAAATGTGTTTCTCTTACTCAATAAAAATGCTGCCTAAAGGGGGTGCTACGCTGCCAACAATAAAGCCTGCACAATGATAGTTTTTCCAAACCTCTGCTAGTCATTAGTATGCTTAACAGACCCATGAATAAATTCCTACAGTGACGTAAGCTGTCCGTCTTTACACAAGTATCCCTCATCACTTTCTTTAGGTACTAATCTTTCAACTGGTTTGATGTCATGCCTCACCTCTTTCACTAACGTTATACTCTCATTTTGTCTAACGCAACCAACTAAACACATCAAAAAAATGTTTGCGTCACCCCTGTTCCCAGAACTCCTAAAATAGAATTTGCCTGTGGATGTTGTATCACAGACACAATTCCTTTCACTGTATAGAGATGTCACTAAACCCGCCAAAAGACGCAAACAACCATGCATGAGCAGCGTCTATTAGACGGAGGAGGTCTGACAGCCGATCGGTTCCTGTCATTTCACCAGGAAGGAGGTACACGGCTCGTGTTGTCTGTAGCTCAAGCATGCCTAAACGGTCAATACCTCGATTCGATCGCGCCCGTATTGTTGCTTGGTGCCAGGAAGGGCTCTCAACAAGGGAAGTGTCCAGGAGTCTCTGAGTGAACCAAAGCGAAGTTGTTCGGACATGGAGGGCATACAGAGAGACAGGAACTGTCGATGACATGCCTCACTCAGACTGCCCAAGGTCTGCTAGTACAGTGGATGACCGCTACCGACGGGTTATAGCTAGGAGGAACCCTGGCAGCAACGACACCATGTTGAATTGCTTTTCGTGCAACCACAGGACGCCTGTTACGACTCAAATTGTGCACAATAGGCTGCATGATGCGCAACTTCACTCCCGTCGTCCATGGCGACGTCCATCTTTGCAACCACGACACCATGCAGCGCGGTACAGATGGGCCCAGCAACATGCCGAATGGACCGGTCAGGAATGACATCACATTCCACCGCTGAGTGTCGCATATGCCTTCCACCAGACAATCGTCCGAGACGTGTTTCGAGGCAACCCGGTCAGGCTGGTCTTAGACACACTGTCTACCGTGTGCAGCAAGGTGGAGGTTCCCTGCTGTTTTGAGGTGGCATTATGTGGGGCCGACGTACGCCGCTGGTGGTCATGGAAGGCGCCGTAACGGCTTTACGATACGTGAATGTCATCCTCTGCCGATAGTGCAACCATATCGGCAGCGTATTGGCGAGGCATTCGTCTTCGTAGATGATAATTCGCGTCACCATCGTGCACATCTTGTGGATGACTTCCATCTGGATAACGACATCGCTAGACTAGAGTGGCCAGCGTGTTCTCCATCGAACATGCCTGGGACGACATGACCCACCAACCACTCTGAGGGATCTGCGCCGTTTAGCCGTTGAGATATCTGGAAATTTGTGGTAAGGTTCTATGGGACCAAACTGCTGAGGTCATCACAGTTACACACTAATTACACTAACTTATGCTGAGGACCACACATAAAGCCATGCCCAAGGGAGACTCGAACCTCACACAGAGGTGCCGCGCGAACCGTGACAAGGATCCTTAGACCGCACGGCTATCCCGGGCGGCCACCGTTGAGGAGTGGGACAATCTGGACGAACAGTGCCTTGATGAGCTTGTGGGTGGTATGCCACTACGAATACAGGCATGCATCAATGCAAGAGGACGTGCTGCTACGTATTAGTGGGTACCGGTGTGTATAGCAATCTGGACCACTACCTCTGAAGGTCTCTCTGTATGGAGGTACAACAAAGTGTGCTTTTCATGACCAAAAGAACGGGTGAAAATGATGTTTATGTTGATTTCTAGTCCAGTTTTCTGTACAGGTTCCGGAACACTCGTAAAGGAGGTGATGCAAAACATTTTTTGATGTGTGTATCTAGGTAACATGTTATAGGATACATAATTTAATATTTCTCTGCTTCTACTATTTTCCTCCCTCGTCTATGCATTTCTAATCAAGTAATAACTTTTATTGTATGCTGTAATATTTTTTCCCACTGACACTTAGCTCCTACAGGTAAGGACGTACCACAGAATTTTGTCTTCACCACCTGTTTCTTGTACTTTACTGCGTAGCTATATGTTCAGTTAATATTAACATCATCCTGCAGCATCACATTTCAAATGTTTGCAGTTTCTTGCTATACATCTTTGACGTTTTGCTTTGATCTAATAATATTCTTCACACGGTTAGCTTAGTTACCTCAATTTTTTGTCAATTTCTGATACCAGTAAAGCCCTTTCCTGGATCAGAGATGTTTTCGGTGGCATAAGTCCTTCACCTCATCACACAGTGTTCCGAATGACAGGATGATCATTGAACATCGTGCGCTACGTTATGCGTTATGGTTGGTAATTCATCAACCTGGGCAGTGATTCGAAGCAGTATTTTCGATCGATGAGGCATTAACAAGAAGTGAAGACCAGTTTGGGGTACTTTTCTCGATTCGTATTTGTTCAGTCAGTTACCCTGAAGTCTGGCAGCGTATGTTTACTGCATTCGGAGAGCCTTAATACAGTGGAAGACCACTTGTCAAGCCTCTTCACGAACGACTTTCACAATTAGGAAAGCGTCACGGGCAACGTTGCGTGTACGCGAAAACCGTTGGCGCGGAATAATGGAATTAACCGCACGGCCGCCAAGTCGCACTGAATAATAATTAGCACAGCCGAAAATCTGCCGCGCGGCCAACGTAATTAATTACGCTACGGAAAAAGGTAGCGGCCAGAGCGAGCGGCACCCTCCATTAGCCATTCCGACTGGCGCGCTAATTTATACCGTCGCCGCCCCTTGATGTTATTGGCATAATCTTCAATGAAAATAAATCAATAGTTAATTATCCGCGGAAGGGCAGAGGGCCGCGGCGTAGGAAGGGAGGGCAAGTGTGACAGAGCTGCGGGCAGGGGCGGCCCCGGCACGCGCATAATGAATAACCGTGACCGAAAACTTGATATACGCGCGTTGCCTACGGACGGGTGTCGCGTTGTAGTAATAAGGAAAATATATCGGCTACGATAACTCCCGGGCGACACTAATTTGCCAGCGTATTTAATAAAACGAGAGCGCTGCCCGGCAGCCGCCCGTGGGCCGCGGGTAGCTGTGATACGCGTATACCTTATCGCGTGGCCTGCTCCACCGGCTCCGCCACGAGCGCAGCTGGGGCACGTGACCCTGAACCACGGAGGTCTCACCACGCAGCTGGGCCCCTGCGCTTCTTTCGACACCCACTGATAGTGACGACCCGAGCACGCTGCCTTACATTCTCACTGCGTAATAAGCACATTCCTTTTCCATTAAAACATAAAGTCATATCTGAAACTTTTATTTCTTAGACATTTACTAATGAATCTGAATGGTACAACAACAACAACTCCGAAACAAGGTCAAGGGGTATACGCGCCGCCAGCTGGTCGCTGGCTCAGTCTAAGAGTACAGCGTCATTCGACGTAAGCAAGTGCGAGTGTCTGGTAAGCGCACCGCTTGCCTACACGTAATACTATCCTTCGACTCGTTGCCGCTACTTTTCCTTCACTTAGCTCTTCCGTTGTCTTCGTAGGGGTGATTGCACCAAAACTCTAGCCCTCCCAGTACAAAAAATAAAATAAAAAAACCTACGTTTGTACTAGAAGTCTATCGTGGTATTGTAACGGGTACCCCAATGCTAAGGAGTCCCAGGAAGTGTGTAGTAACCATCTTAATAAAAGAGGATGCGAAACCGAATTCGTACATGATCGGATGATAAATGAAGGCAACTTACAAGAGGTGCTGGAAGTGACCTCCCTCCATTTCTCAAAACATGGCGTTGCATGCTCGTGAACCTTACTGCCAGAGTACGTATTGGGAGTGACTGCCTGGATTTCAGGGCGGATGTTCTCAGATAACTCGTCGACTGTGCATGCTTTAATCTTGTGCACATCATCTTCAATGGAATCCCACAGAAACATTTAAGGCAGGGGGAGGGGGGGGGGCGAGGGTATCAAGACACGTGACTTAGGGGCCCATAACCCTTCTGAAAGAACGCTCCATCGTCCCTGTGCGTCAGTAAATGAGTTGTTCCAGACTTGAGTTACCTAAAGTAGTTCCATCGAGTTTTTATCTCACAACCACATTACCAACAGTTGACTGGGACAGCTTTAGAAGGGTTGAAAGGTCTCTGATGGATTTGTTAATCAGGTGACATCAACTGGCTAGACCACGCTTGAACTCACTGAGCTCTTCTGACCGATTCGTTCCGCTGTCATTGCTTCTCTTTTGGCAACAAAGTACTCCCTGCCTCGTTTTATATTGGCGGGTCAGCCTCTGGCTGGTTGATTGGTTGATTTTGGGGAGGGGACCAAACAGCGAAGATATTTGTCCCATCGGATTAGGGAAGGATGGGAAAGGAAGTCGGCCGTGCCCTTTCAAAGGAACTATCCCGGCATTTGCCCGAAGCGATTAAGGGAAATCACGAAAAACCTAAATCAGGTTGGCCGGACTCGGGTTTGAATCGTCGTCCTCCAGAGCACGAATCCAGTTTGCCAACCACTGCGCCACTTCGCTCAGGGTCAGCCTCTCGCGGCATCTAGTCGTCAGTGGCGCAATGCACAGTGTTGTCCGTATCCGTTAATCACATAGTGTATATGCAGTTCTTGTAAAATGTATTTATTTTTTCGTATGGCTAGGGCTCCCCGTCGGGCAGACCGATCGCCGGGTACTGGACTTTCACTTTGACGCCACGTCGGCGACCTGCAGTCGATGAGGATGATAGGATAATGATGAGGACAGCACAACACCCAGTCCCTGGGCAGAGAAAATTCCCCGAACCAGTCGAGAATCGAACCCGGGCCCCGAGGATTGACAATCCCTCACGCTGACCATTCAGCTACCGGCGGTGGACTCTTGTAAAATAATTAATTACCATTCCCATACGGACGATAATTTTGGACGATAACATAACACGTAAACGATGCACTGCGTCTGTTGTGACTACAAATTCTATTCCATTTCGGATCACAGCACTTCGGAACAAGTGTAGCCTACATAAGATATATCTGTCGAGCTAAGCCGCGGTGATTGTTTAGCGCTCTTGACACCATCACCTCCCATTTTTCTGATTTTCTTACGTCCGCATCTCATGTTCAACAAACGGAAGTGCATAACCAATCACTCTTGAGGAGCAACGAGGAAGCAACGAATGTACTATCTGTGGGAAAGTTGTAAGCCACACTTCAGCAACGGCAGTAAACAGAAGATGCAGTACTAACATATTGACTTCTAAATACGCATACACAGTTTAACTTCGGTTTCCCCCAGTTCTCGTCCTGAACGTTACTGAAGGGGTAAAATACGACTAAATCGTTAAAACTTTGAAACAGAAAATGCGTCAGCGGTGACCTCAAATGCCGACGACACAGCCGATGTTGGTGCGTGACTCCGCCTGTCCCAATTTCACTGGCAAACTGTAAACAAACAGTGATACGGAGGTGATGACGACACAGTACGTCAAGGATGCCAGATCCTTGCGTTGAAGGACGTACACCATCTGCTGTGAGTCTTTGATAACGTGGCAGCTCCGACCGTCAAGAGATTACTCATGTTCGTACCAAATTAATAGTACGCGTGGGCGAAAACTAAATAACCAACATGATTTGTTACGCTTCATCTGAGGATGTGTTGATCTGAAACTTCCTGCAAGTCAAAAATTTGTGCCAGACTGGTATTTGAACCCGGGACCTTCACCTGTCGCAGCCAAATCTACTACCGGCTACCTGCTACCGACTTCTCTCTCTCTCTTTCTCTCTCTCTCTCTCTCTCTCTCTCTCTCTCTCTCTCTCCCTTCCTTCCCCCCCCCCCCCCCGCCCCACTCCCTCTCGCCCCTTAATCTTGAGGTGTACTTGAATAGCTCATTTGGTAGAGCAGTTTCCCCCAAAGGCAAAGGTCCCTGTTCCGACTTCCGGTCCAGTTCACAGTTCTGATCTCAATGCAGCTTCAAAACTAGAGAGTACATGGTCCGCGTTTCGTGCAGACACAATTCTGCTGCGGTTACGGTTAACACTAATGAAATGGTGCGGTAACTGGAAACGCTCTCCAGAGTTGAAATACGCGTGTCCGTACGATTCTTGCTGACAAACCATCTAAACTGCACACACATTCATCGCGGAATTATGGACCAAATGCAATGACGCGTCCAGCCGTAACGAAATGGCGACAACAGTTTGACCTTGGCCACACAGACGGAGGTGATGCTGATCTGGAAGGAATGCCACCATCTTCTACCACAGTCGACAATGTCCAGACAATCGCTAACTGATTCGCAGCAATCGCGAAGTTTCCACAGTGGTACTGGAATGAATCTATGACCAAGCAGCATTTCTGTATTCGAGGAATTGTACGATTGGTATAACGTTCCGGCCTTTGCTCACAAAGACTTGATGACTATGTTGAAAGACAGCGTCATGCACCTGAGTCAGTTTAAAGTTTAGTAAATTATTCAATAAAAGTTACTTGGCCTGCCATAATAAGATGTCCCCCGTAAAAACTGCAAACAAAAAACGATATCTTGATGAATTTCTACATGGTGGGTACTTGTACTAGGTTCGCAGCTGTATGATCCATTTCATAGGGGATGAAGATCAACCGAACAGATATAATTTTTTCTGTTGAACTTTACTTGCAGACTAGTATCGGTAACTCATACCTTCATTATCAGTGCTGTCTCAGCAGCTTGTGGTCTTGTAGTTAGAGTTGCAGACTCTCGATTACGGGGGCCCTGGTTCTTGCCCTGGTCGGGTTGGGATTTGCTTCGCTCGGGACTGGGTGTGCGCGTTGTTCTCATCACTATTTCATCATCGACGCGCTAATCGACGAAGTGACGTCAAATAAAAATACTTGAAGCAGGTGGTCGAACTATCCAGAAGGGGGGGTTCCCGGCCAACGGCACCATACCACATATCCGTTTTTTTTTTGTAAATGCTGTAAAAATGTAGTAAAAATTGTGATTCTATGTTTCTCGCGGCGTTTTTGTTGATCAATCTGTGCACTGGTGCACGGCCAATTCATAGTGTCCCGTAGATTGTTCGATCAATGAGAACATTGCTCTTAACAGATTGTTTCCGACAGACTGTTTTTAGCGGTCTGTTTTTAAGAGACTGACCTTGTGTTCAGGAGACGGATGGTCCAGTCTACAACTGGTCATCCTGATTTAGGTTTTCCGTGGTTTCCCTAAATCAAATGTCAGTTTTTTTTTTTCTATAAGACGCGGTTGACTCCCTATCGCAGTCTTGTCGAATTAGACCAGTAAGTATGCAAATTCCAACGTTTATGAATTACGCTTTTTGTTATTAAACTGTAATGACACATGTCCAACATCCTTGTGAATATGATCCACAAATGAATATTACTACATTAAGAATGGAAAAGTTTGGCGTGTACAGCGGTAACAGGCTTTTAAACGTCCTCGGCATGACAGACGAGTATGGGATGGGTAATAAGCGCGATATCAGCTTATTTAACCGCCGTCATCTAGCGGCTGCCCAACATGCGGACAACCCACCTCCGAGATTGGGCAGACACGGGGATTTTCTTGAAGCACCTTGTCAGAGGTTTTTCTAGAAAGTCGGTTGCTGTAGATAACAACGTATCAATTACAGGGATCACAATAGACCGTCGAGAATCATAACAGCAAAGAGACGAGGCGATTTACAGCGAACCGTTCGTCAGCTCACAGTTCTTCAACAACAAGCTGTGAGTTGCCGCAATCGTACAGGACAGCCTAGTCGCCGTGGGGAACAGAAGCTATTGCACCACACGTGAACCTCCTCTCACTACACGCCACAGGATACAGAAGTTCAGTGGTCACAGAAATACAGCCAAGCACGCACAAAGTATAGAAAAAGAACGTCTGTATTGATTACTAGAAGTACATACGGTTATACACGAATGGCGAGGTACAAGTTGAATACCACACAAGGCAAAGTACCCTGCTCGCTCACCTAGCAGAGTTCATGCAGTTGGTGGAGGTATCCTCCAGTATCACATGTTCGTATCTATATCTGCATTTATACTCTGCAAACCTCTGCGAAGTGCATAGCATAGGGTACGTCGCGTTATACCAGTTATTGGGGTCTTCTCACGTTGCATTCACGTATAGAACGTGGGAACACTGTTCAAAAGCTTTAAAGTCAATACCGCCATTAGACTGTCGGCTATTTGCAGTGTCACATTTACATTTACACTATCATTATTTCGGCTTCAAAGTGCCATTATCCACCGTTTTAAGTGTTATACAGTACCTAAGATGGCATGCTCTCGTACTTAAAATACACTATTAAACATATTGTCTAAGGATAAATAACAGGCTTTACCAGAAATGATTGTGGCCCCGCATTATGAAAAAATTGTTAACTGTTCAAAAGCCTCCGTACGTACTGCAATTAATGTAATCTTGTCCTCACGATCTCTGTGAGAGCGATGAGTAGGGGATTGTAATATATTACAAAAGTTGTCGTTTAAAGTTGGTCTTTGAAACTTTGTAAGTAAGCGATCTCGGGATAGTTTAGTCTACATTGAAGAGAGCCAGATCAAGTTTTTCAGCATCTCTGTGACACTCTTCCATGGATCAAATACGTGGTGCTCTGTAATGCGCTTCTCTGTATTGGATGATGAATGGTCCCTGACACGTGTGCTGTCGTCTCTCGCTTGCAGGCTATAATGGAATCTAGTGTCCTACCGCGTGCATTCGTTTGACCACATACAGCATCCCTTAAGCAAACTATGCAGTCAGCAACACAACGATCCCGATAGCACGCACTCTGCACGACGATGCATCCTATTGCCAACCTCCCTCCCCCCTCCACCCAGAACAGTTGATTTGACATACACTGCACGTAAACAAACGGTGCTTGTGTGGTGTCCAATTCACACGACTTCTGTCGGGGTTCAGTGAGTGAGATCTAGCCTCTTTGGTCGCAGCCTGATGCAAGGAGAGCGGTGGAGGGGCCTTTCGGTGTCACGTGTACATGCTACTAGCTGGCACCAGCTAGTATTGTGGTCATGGCACGAGATGCCCACTATTAGTGGGGTGAGTTGCGCAGCTCTTGCGTCAAACATCAGCCGTCCACACAGTTAGCGTGATAAGTTGGCCAATGTTGGTAGTCCAGGCTGCAGATCTGGAGCCAGTTGACATTACGTCTGTCTGCACAAACAAAGTAGACACTCGATGCGATGGCTGATGGAAGCGACCGTAAAGGCAAACCCCCAATTACGGTCTCTCCGATCAGCTGTCGCACCGAGTGTCAACTTATTTTACGTGGGCAGTAGATGCTGATGTGACTTCTCCCGGCGCTAATAATACAAACTATCAGGGTTCTGTTGAGACCAAGTTTCGGAGGAACGTTTCATGATTTATTTGGGACTTGGGCTTTGCGTTCTGTTGACTCTGGTCCGACAGATAACAACAAGTTGACGACGCATTTTTCGCTGTTACGATGCAAGAGCCAACCCTTACGAAATTTCTGCGAGTTATTTGATGTAAAAGTGCTCGCTTTGAAGCTAAACAGGTACGCTACGGTTGTTGCATATTGGGTTCCGAGACCGCTACACTGTTACGAGTAGGAAGGTTGCTGACTTTCCGATGACGTCAGCTGTTCTCCCAGCAACGTCCTACCAGGTGGCATCGCTTTTCACATTAGTGCTGTAAATAGGGGAAAGGGGCAACCATTGAAAGTGTCCACATTTTAGCAAAACGGCAGCCATCGCGCACGCTAGGTCCGTCCAGCTGATTGAAGCAGCAGAATTCGAGGAGTCGGCTGTGTGTAAGAGGTGAAATGGTTCAAATGGCTCTGAGTACTATGGGACTCAACTGCTGTGGTCATTAGTCCCCTAGAACTTAGAACTACTTAAACCTAACTAACCTAAGGACATCACACACACCCATGCCCGAGGCAGGATTCGAACCTGCGACCGTAGCAGCAGCGCGGCTACGGACTGGAGCGCCTAGAACCGCACGGCCACCGCGGCCGGCGTAAGAGGTCAGTCGTGGTTCTTCTAGGGTGGAGGTGGTGTATAGAAGTCGTTCGTACTTCTGTAGTCATGAGCTAGTGATCCATAATGATCGATAAAGTTATTCTGACGCAGCAGGAAGTTAAGAATTCACAAGACGTTCCCCGTGAACTATGATTATGCTTTTTTTTCGATTTTGTAGGCAAGTGAGACATCTTAGTGAGAGACTTCATATTTGGCTTTGGAGCTATTCGCAAGCTGAAAGTGTTTTTTGATGGAAGAGTCAGACAAGGAGAGGGTGAACTCAAGCAAATATATTGCATTCATATCCACGGAGACTTGATTTGTTTTAATTTTCGTCTGTCAACCTATATAGATGTATTTCCGTGTTCTATCTTACTGGAGATTCGCCATGGAAGTTACAAGGGATCAGCTGGAGAAAGTGTACTGCCTGTTAGCGGTTTAAGTTTTGCAGTCCAATGGTCGAATCTCGCTTTTTTTTTTTTTTTTTTTTTTTTTTTTTTTTTTGGAACACAGATAGCTAGAGTGCATTTAACACATACGTAGTAGTAGCGAAAATTTTAGCCTTGTCTCGTAAGTCGAGCGCTGCTGGCAATTCCTATTAAGGCTGGTTTGTAAATGGAGCAGTCCGCGAATTGATACATGTTTTTTCCCAGGTTCTGTCCATAAAATTAAAAGAACCACGGATCGAATTGTGCTTGAACGTTTCTCGGGCGTTGTGCGGGATGCTGTCGTGCGAAGTGCACAATATTTCAACGAGAGAATTCCTCGTCATTTTCTGGTACGACTAAAGTAGATGAGCCAGCTGCCTGGTTGAAATATTGTGCACTTTCCACATCATCCGACACAACCGACCGAGAAACTTTCAGACAATTATTACATCGGGAAAGGCTGAAACAGAACAGTTAAAATTATGCTGTTGCTGCAAAATATGTTGGCTAACTACGTAGCAGTTATTTTGTGTTGTGCTTAGCTTTACTCACCACATGCAAGACGCAAAGCGATGAAACAGGCAATAAGTACTCACCTGAAACAAGAAAAAAAATTATATCTTAGACAAAAGGAACAGTAACATAACGTCTGTAGGACAAATATGCAATACTATGAGAATATAACAAAAAAACATTAACTCATGTTTAATCGAACACAGATACTGTAACACATTGTAACTAAATTCGATAAAATCATACGCTGAAAGATGCAGCAAAAACCTGTGTTTAAAAAGTTCCATTCACATATCATTTCTAAACATATTCATCACATTCTTTCACAGCGGTGAACATAAAGCTGCACGAACAATGAGTGCTTCTTAAGGAACCGGCATCAACAAATGCAGATAATGTTTCTTTGCACAGTGAAGCAACAGCTTCCTAATACACTACAAGACAAAAGACCGACGCACCACAAAGTAATTTTCCGAATGGGACGGAAGTCGGTAGATGTGATGTACATGTACAGACAAACAAATGATTACAATTTCAGAAAAAATGGATGATTTATCCAGGAGAAAGAGCTTCACAAATTGATCAGGTCAATAACACGTTGGTCCACCTCTGCCCTAATGCAAGCAGCTGTTCGGCTTGGCATTGATTGATTAAGTTGTTAGATATTCTCCTGAGGGATATCGTGGCAAATTCTGTCCAATTGGCTCGTTAGATTGTCAAAATACCGATATGATTAGAGGGCCCTACCCGTAATTCTGTAATTCTGCTGGTTGGTAAATCATTTGTGGTTAGTGGGACGCATATAACACGGCAAGTTACATAGAGTATAAAAAGAAGAGAGAGAGAGAGAGAGAAACGTCGGACTGGATATAGCAAAGCACCTTGAAATTTTATTTTGAAAATTTGTATGCTGTATTTTATGTTTTTCGGTGAAATGATAATAAATATTTTTTTGACTGGTTGCTATCTATTGTGGTAGATGGATTGGTAGAGGAGGAGCAGTTCCATGTCCTGCATGTTCCCCCGGCCTCGGAATTATTTTCTCTGGGGCAGATTAAATGACTGCTCTATCCAGCAGACCACCCGGATGCAGAAACTCTTCATCGACGTGTCATGGAAGCCTGCGAAGCCATTCGAAACCAAAGGGTGCATGAGTGTTTAGAAGCGAGAGGAGGACATTTCGAGCGTTTATTATGAGTTTATGTGTTGACGAGCTCCAATGACTTAAATTGTAAATTTTTATTAACAACTCGAAAACGAAGAATTTTCGAACACGCGTTTATGCGAACTTTTTCCGTATTTACATCTGCAAAAGTCCGACTACAAACAACATTAATCGTGTCGTAGTATACGTTGGCTATAGAATATGAGTCATGTGGTAAGAATACGTTACCGTCGCAAGTAAATGTGATGAATAGAGAGAACAGGCAAGATACCACATAGACGTTTCACAGAAAGGAAAACAACAAATAAACGGGTGTGAATTATGTTACAACAAACGAATTCAAAAGTCAAGACCTCCAAAATAGAACGCAATTTCAAAAATGTTAAAAAAATATGTTTTGCCAGTGGACAGAGGAACTGTGTAACTGTGAAACGATTTTGTTCATTTGTTGCAGCTTATTAAGTTTTCATCTTTTCCTCGGGAGTGACCACTGTCAGATTCATACGAACACTTATATCGGGCAAGGAGGCATATTTCACTCACGAGTCGTACAAATTAGGTCCTGTCACATGACACACCTACTGTCACTGATGCCGTGTATGACACACCAGATGTGTTTTCCGTGGAGGTTTCGGCTGACTTGTTCCCATGTCATCAAACTTTGCGGTTCCCACTCGAAAGCCACTTACTATAGGTTGCTAATAGAGTAGTTGTGCAGAGTCAACTGTCATTATAGGTTCCTACCTTACCCTCGCTGTTGCAAACGGACGTTACAAGACAACACAGACACAAATGTGAATAAAGCGAACAGCGAAGAAAAAAAAAACAACAAAAACAAAGGGATGACTGAGGTTAGAACACCGCTCACCCGCTTCGCAGGGGAACACCGTATCCACGTAGCTACGAGGCCATTTCTCTTCGCGTTTTCACCACGTTGTACTTCTTGTTCACTGTTTCTATTTTGCTTTTTTTATTTCTCAGTCCAGTACACCTTCTCTCTCTTTTCATACTTGATCTGTGTTTGTTTTTATGGGCTGTCCACTGGGCCGTCTTACCAGTAAATCTGGTGGAGAGGGGGGGGGGGGGGCAGGATGGGGAGCTTCCCTCGTAAGGCACAAATACAAAGGAGCACAATAAGCTTACGAAACACGTGGATTCAACCCGCCGAAAAAGGCGAAGACCCCAACCATCATCGTATGAGATGATGCTGAGTGCTTTTTGGGACTGGCATGCTAACAAATTACGTTCATAAAGGCCAAACCGTCACAGAAGCATACTGCCGAAAACTCCTGACTAGGTTACAGGGGGCAGTCAAAATGAACCGCCGCTGGAAGCTGTCAAAAGGGGTTTTCTGCTCCACGTCAACGGCCCACTGGACGTAGGACATAATGACACGTGCTGATTCTTAGATTATCAGATTTTGCCTCCCCCCCTTGCCCCCCTCCGTATTCTCCAGACTGCTCTCCCCCCTCCACGACCTCTTCTTCTTTCCTCGAAAGAAGAAATCTTTGTGAGCCGGCATTCCCAGAATATGAGGTGATTTTTGAGGTGGAACGTTTCCTGAGTAGTCGAAATGCAGACCTCTACGACTAAGTTCTATGCCAAGTCATCAATCGTTCCGAAAAATCTTCGCACCGAAGGATGAAGACGAAAGGAAGGGTAATACCACCGACAGGTTTCATGGTCGCAGTGTACTAGTTGGCAGCCAGTTAGGAATATACGAGGGTTGGAACTTCAATAGTGGTAACTATTTATTCACAGCTCGTACAAGATAGATACTTGCTTCAAAGTTTTACTGACCTTCAAAGTAGTCACCGGCATTGTGTATAACCCATTGCCAGCGATGTGCCAGTCCTAGGATACTCTAAACAGTGTCATTTGAGTTGACAGTTCGAGCGGCGCGGTCTACTGCCCGACGAATTTGTAGCAGTTCGGAAGTGAATACCGCGAAGTGTTTCCTTCAGTTTAGAAATCGAGTTGAACTTACGAGGGCTTAAGTCAGGGGAGTGCAGTGGGTGGTACAGGACTTAGCAGCCCCATCATTCAAACAAATCAGTAACAGCTTGCACTGTACGTGCTTGAGCATTGTCCAGCAAAATGGCCAGGTCTTACAGAAAGTGTCATCACTTCTGTCTCTAAGCTGGTCGTAGGTTGTGTTCCATAAATGAACAGCGCGGGCAGTGCAAGGTTTTACTGATTTGTTTGAGTAATGGGGCTGCTAAGTCCTGTACCACCCACTGCACTCCCCTGACTTAACCCCTCGTAAGTTGAACTAGATTTCTAACCTGAAGGAAACACTTCACGGCATTCGCTTCAGAACTGCTACAAATTCGTTAGTCAATAGACCGTGCCACTCGAACTGTCAACACAACTGGCTCTGCTAAGAGTATCCTACGACTTCCACATCGCTGGCAACGGGTTACACGCGGTTCTGGTGACTGCTTTGAAGGTCAGTAAAACTTTGACGCACGTATCTATTTTGTGCGAGCTCTAAATAAATAGTTGCCACTAGTAAAGTTCCAACCCACGTATTAGGGAAATGGTTTAAAAATTTTTATTTCAAAGGCCCCAGTCAAATCTTTACAAGTTTTCTTCCTTACTTTCTTGGGCTATGCATACGTGTCTTTCAGAACCGAGGAAGTTCTGTACGTTTAAAAATTTTCGACAAGAGACGCCTTCAGCCCTCTGCTGAAAACGCAAGCTAATTCACGCCACCAGTTTAGCCAATATCGTGTGTGGGCTCTGCAGTTCTTTCTCTCTCTTGTGATCCAGACCTCGAGCAGAGCAGACGTCTTTCTCCACCTCTGCACCCCATGACCGGCCACCAACAGAATTTGACATGACCAGCCTCCCCTCCCGTTAACCACTTCATTTAGTTTGTTTGACCTCCTAGACTGACCTATATCTGGTAACGCCCTACCCTAGGCGCATCCTATGTACCCCGTATACTGGAATATATTTTCTATATTCGACGCAATCTCCATTAGCATTATTCAACATCAGCCCTGGACGCTCACTTGGTAAGTCGTGACCATTGCTCGAACGTGTAAATTGTCGTCAGAAGCGGGATGCAACAACATCCCGTTTCCTCGCAGCTGTACATTGGTGCCAGAAGTGAGACGTCGTTGCACTTAGGGACGACCTAGAGGCGAGCCTCGTCAGTGCTCTAGGGACGGCAGTGGTCTAGCGGCGGTAGCGTCCCGCTGCCCGCACAGTCTTGGAGCGAGCGATATATGCTTTCCCCGCTCCCCTTTCCGACGAAGCGTCGCGTGCAGAGTCGCAGCTGCGGGCGTCGCCGCGATAATAGGCGGCTATGGAGTGCAAAGCTGTGTTTCTGGAAACTGTTTTTATCGCGGACGAGGGGCAGATAGGCGGGCCGAGGCGAGGCGAGGAGCTGAACGCAGCGCTGTGCTGTGCTGTGCTGTGCGGTGCAGCGTGGCCACGAATACTCGTTAGGCGAGACGGCGCGGGTTAAAAATACGGCGCGCGTCACACGACGGCAAATGCGGGCAATTAATAGACGTCGCTAGGCTAGCCGCGCGTCGCGTCGCGTCCGCCGCGCTTCCACGTGGGCTGCTCGGCACGTGGGGTTCACCAGTCGCAAGTTGAGTCCGTACCGTCGAACTGACCAACACAAACTGGAGTGCTGCCCGACAAGTGATCCGAACAAGAGCCACTGCACTCGGTTTCTCGGCAGCAGAATATCCCGCGCCGGCGTCGAAGAATTTGGCCCACGTGAAACGCATTGACGTGGCCGTAAACGAGTCATCTCTCACCATATCAGAATGTTTGAGGCGCACACCGACAAAGGCCCCACAGCATATCGCGGCAAGTGGCTGCCGAGGTGGACTCAACAGATGATATATACTCGTCACCCTCTACAAGGGCCCGTCACCAGACCGGGCAGGAGGCTTCGCTCAAGAGAGAGCCTCCCTTGGGTGAGAGCCAATCTACGTCACTGTCGAAGGGGGGCTACTTCAACTGTGGAAGGAAGCAACACCATATCTTATACTGGAGATGCATGGAGAATTTGCGGGTGGAAATAACAAATCCTTCACAATCTGGAAGGCTCTCAACAAGCTAACGACAGGGGTCCGAAAGTGCAAGTATAACCTTGCCCCATGGGGCTACCTCGATGAGGAAGTCCAATCGGACAACAACCCACATACATGTCCAAACCTCCGCACAAACTGTACCCACCTAGATTTACAGGTACACTAAGTGATCAAAAGTATCCGGAGACCTAGCTGAAAAGAGTAACAAGTTGGTGGAGCCCCCCATCGGAAATGCTGAAATTCAATATGGTGTTGGCCCACCCTTAGTCTCGATGACAGCTTCCACTCTCGCAGGCACACGTTCAATCAGGTGCTGGAAGCTTTCTTGGGGAATGGCACCCGATTCTTCACGGAGTGCTGCACTGAGGAGAGTTATCGATGCCGGTCAGTTCAAAAAATGGTTCAAAAGGCTCTGATCACTATGGGACTCTACATCAGAGGTCATCAGTCCCGTAGAACTTAGAACTACTTAAACCTAACTAACCTAAGGACATCACACACATCCATGTCCAAGGCAGGATTCGAACCTGCGACCGTAGCAGTCACGCAGTTCTGGACTGAAGCGTCTAGAATCGCTCGGCCACCAAGGACGGCGATGTCGGTTTGTGAGGCATAGCACGAAGGTTTTCTAAGGGATTCAGGACAGGACTCTGTGCAGCCCAGTCCATCACAGGGATATTAATTGTCGTGTAGCCACTCCACCACAGGCCGTACATTATGAACAGGTGCTCGATCGTGTTGAATGATGCAATCGCCATCCCCCTAACTGCTCTTCAGCAGTGAGAAGCAAGAAGGTGCTTAAAACATCAATGTAGGTCTGTGCTGTGATAGTGTCCCGCAAAACAGTAAGGGGAGACCGTCCCATAACACCACCGCCTCCAAATTTCACTGCTGGTACTAAACACGCTGGCAGATGACGTTCACTGGGCATTCGCCATACCCACACCATGCCATCGGATCGCCACATTGTGTACCGTGATTCGTCACTCCACACAACGTTTTTCCACTGTTCAGTCATCCAGTGTTTACGCTCCTTACACCAAGCGAGGCGTTGTTTGGCATTTACCGGCGGGATGTATGGCTTTTTCTCACCTCCCGCCCAACTGTCATGGAATGGATTCTGATGCAGTTTGGAATTTCTGTGTGATGATCTGGAGAGATGTCTGCCTATTACACATTACGACCTTTTTCAACTGTCGGCGGTCTCTGTCAGTCAACAGACGAGGTCACCCTGTACGCTTTTGTCTTGTACGTGTCCCTTCACGTTTACACTTCCCTATCACATCGGAAACAGTGGACCCATGAATGTTTAGGAGTGTGGAAATCTCGCGTACAGACGTATGACACAAGTGACACCCAATCACCTGACCACGTTGGATGTCCGTGGGTTCTGCGGAGCGTCCCATTCTGCTCTCTCTCTATGTCTACTGAGATCGCTAATATAGATTACCTGGCAGCAAGTGGCAGCACAGTGCACCTAACGTGAAAAACGTTTGTTTTTAGGGATGTCCGGGTACGCTTGATCACATAATTTAGCTAATGCTACGATCATCTGTATCATCTGTGCAGCTGATTATCGGCCAAAATATACTCAAACTTTAAATTATATTACAGTGGACTTATACCAGATTTAAATGTAAAGGGGAGGGCCATAACTTATGTGCATTAACAATTCTTCTTACAGCCTTTAAATCATAGGAATGTAATGAATTAGCAATTAAATTGCGTAATGGAATCTCCCTGTGAACAACGGTACATCTCGTATATTCATATAGTGACGAAGTTACGTCTTAGGCTTAAAGAAAGACCATTTATGTACAATTTATAATGTCTGTCTATTGTACGAGTGGCGTTCAATAAGTAACACATTTTTTTTTTGAAAACTATTTGGTTTTATTCGTGATTTCATTCAATACACGACTCTTCTGACTACAAAAGCCCTATTTTTCACAACGATCTCCGTTCAGAGCGACGGCCTTGCGCCACCTTGCTGGGAGGATCTGACTGTCCGCATGGTCTCCCTCTACTGCTCGACGTGGGAGCCAACGTCTCCTGCATCAATAACCCCTCCGTCATCCACCTACTGTTTCCTGCGGAGTGCATCTATCACTGGGCCAAACAGAGGGAAGTCTGAAACTGCGAGATCCGGGCTGTAGGGCGGATGGGAGTACCACAAGAGGAGGTTGAGTGTGTCAGTACTGCCAACGGAGATGTCCAGTTGAGAAGTAAGCTGGTTGATTGTGACCCGTCGTTCACCCCGAATGAGAGTGTCCGCACGTTCCAATACTGCAGGAGTCACAGCTGTGTGCGGCAGGCCACCGCTCGGGAGATCGGATACATTTGCGCGACCTTGTTGCGATGGCGACAGACGACTCGTTCAAAGACTCACCGTCATTTTGTGCACTTCTAGGTTTCCGCAGACATTCTGCAAGTGCCTACGAATATCTACGATGATCTGTTTTTCCGCCAAAACAAACTCAATACGCCGGCCGGGGTGGCCGAGCGGTTCTAGGCGCTACAGTCTGGAACCGAGTGACCGCTACGGTTGCAGGTTCGAATGCTGCCTCGGGCATGGATGTTTGTGGTGACCTGAGGTTAGTTAGGTTCAAGTAGTTCTAAGTTCTAGGGGACTGATGACCTCAGAAGTTAAGTGCTCAGAGCCATTTGGACCAAACTCAATACAGTTCTCTACTTGGAGTGCACCTTCGTTACCGACGCCATTTTGAAGTATACGTATAGTGTCACTACCTACCGGAAGTCCTTGGAACTACAAGGACGGAACCTGGTTCGAATCCTGCCTCCTACAACAAATTCCGCATTTTGTTCAGCAGAAATTGTCCGAGAGAAAAATGTTGCATTACATACTGAACGTCCCCCATAGAATTTTAAAATATGTTATATGCTCGCGTATTATGACACTGCTGGAAACCGAAAATCTGCTCCGAAGGAATCAAAATGAGTTCCAGCTCGCCCTGTCCGCCCACCGGACCCTGATGGCGGTAGGTAGCGGTACCCAGCTGGACGTCGTCCTTGACATTCGTAATGCACTTCCCAGTAAGGTGGCGCAAGGCCGTCGCTCTGAACGGAGATCGTTGTGAAAAATAGGGCCTATTGAACATAACAGAACGCAAGGAATGTCAGAGCGACTGTGTGGTGTCACCGCCAGACACCACACTTGCTAGGTGGTAGCCTTTAAATCGGCCGCGGTCCATTAGTATACGTCGGACCCGCGTGTCGCCACTGTCAGTGATTGCAGACCGAGCGCCACCACACGGCAGGTCTAGAGAGACGTCCTAGCACTCGCCCCAGTTGTACAGCCGACTTTGCTAGCGATGCTACACTGACAATTACTCTCTCATTTGCCGAGACGATAGTTAGCATAGCCTTCAGCTACGTCATTTGCTACGACCTAGCAAGGCGCCATTACCAGTTTATATTGAGATTATAATAACATGTACCGTCACCAATTATGGATTAAAGTTAAGTATTCCAAGGTCTTCGTACTTTATTTGCAATTCTCAAGACATTGTCCTGTTCCAGACCTCACGCCAGTGAGCTTAAACGCGTGCCTTTCGGCTTCCTCCAAACACCGTGAATTGGCTCCTGCCAATTCACAACAGACTGTGTAATGGGAGTGAAGATTTCCGAGCAAACAGAACACAGCATGTCATTCTCAACGGAGAGAAATCTTCGGACTGTAGCCTAACAGTTAAGGTGCCCGTTCGCGATTAGCACGCAGTACAGGTTCGAGTCCCTCTGCCCTATATTTATGAAACATTGATTGATATTCCAGAAGTGATGTCGGATGAGATGTATAAATCCTTTCGATGTATGAGGAAAGGCACCTAAAGATATATGTCTTTCAATAAAAAATGTTATAGCGGAGTGTAAATGTATACAAAAGGAAGTTGCGAATTTGTGTACCAGTGGTTCCCAACCTGGGGGTAGTTACCCCACTAAGGGGTGAAATGAAATTTTCTGAGGGGTAAACGTAAAAAAATGGTTGAAATGGCTCTGAGCACTATGGGACTTAACTTCTGAGGTCATCAGTCCCCTAGAACTTAGAACTACTTAAACCTAAGTAACCTAAGGACATCACACACATCCATGCCCGAGGCAGGATTCGAACCTGCGACCGTAGCGGTCGTCCGGTTCCAGACTGTAGCGCCCAGAAACGCTCGACAACACCGGCCGGCGAAAGTAAAACGTTTCGATTGTGTTGTAAGTAGGCTGTTTAGGTTTTTATGTTGGTAACGCCACGTAGCGCTCTGTATGAAAATCACTGACTGTGCTGTGTGCAGTCTGTGGCTGTTGGCATTGTTGCAATATTCGCTATTGTAGTGTTGGGCAGTTGGATGTGAACAGCGCATAGCGTCCTGCAGTTTGGAGGTGAGCCGCCAGCAGTGGTGGATGTGGGAGGAGAGATGGCAGAGTTTTGAGAGTGGACGATCTGGACGTGTGTCCGTCAGAAAAAGGAAATTTGTAAGACTGGATGTCATGAACTGATCATATATATATATATATATATATATATATATATATATATATATATATATATATATATATATATATATATATACGAAGTTGACGCTTGAAACACCCGACATGCGCTGCTAGCGCACGTCCTGAGGCTCAGGCGTGAACCCCATGCTGCCCGTAATCGCGATGTGATTGACATGTGTAATCACACCTCCATACTTATCAAGTGGTCCGAAAAGAATAATACGGTCTGCTGCCATCAACTCTCATAAGCACATAATGGCTTCCCTCTTGCACGTTTTACGTATCTACGTACACAATATGAACCAGTACCGATCGGTGTACACCTGTAAGGTTGTCTTATTTATCCTGCACACCCAAAATAAGGTTTATCTAATGCGTTATATGACCCATTGTGCCTGTCGCGCAGGGCCTGGCTCTACCTAGTCAAGTGTCCAACGTAGTTCCCACTACTGCCACAGTTACCACTTCGCCTTGTTTATGATTTGCGACCCATGCAAACTCCTGTACTCCACCACCCTCCGAGCATCCCATTTGTTGTTGCTTTGGCGTGCAGTACACCGGTTGCCAGTGTAGTCGTGCATCAGAGTAATCTAGTGACGGCACGGAGGTAGTACACATTGTGAATAAACGTTGTGTTGTGGAACTTATACTGTACAGTAACTGTACACACATGAAGACATGGTAGAAATGCTGCTGATCTATGGAGAATGTACGTTGACGGGAAATACGTTATGAGACTGCTTCTTTGTTGATAGTACTGTTAGCGAACATTATGATTATTAAGTTAATATGTCTGTTTTCTACCCTACTCTACATACCTGTACTGTACCCTGTTGTAGGTGGACGAAATGCTGTTCAGGCAGAACGACTGTACAGAAGACGATTCCCTGACAAGCCATCGCCTTCGCGCCGGATGTTTGGTCGTCTCACATCTCGTCTACGTGAAACGGGAAGCTTAAATCCAAGACCTCGACATCGTCCTAGAACACGCACAGATGAACGTGCTGAAGTTGCTGTGCTCGCTACCATAGCTGTGAATCCTCAAATCAGCACACATCAAGTTGAACGTGAAGTTGGTGTGTCGAAATCAAGTGCACAGCGTATTCTTAAACGTCATAAATTTCATCCTTACCATGTTCATTTGCACCAGGATCTTCATGGAAATGACTTCCGCAATAGCGTAACGTTTTGTCGGTGGGCTCAGCAAAAACATCTGACTAATCCAAATTTTTTTGCAGATGTTCTCTTTACCGACGAGGCATCATTCTCCAACAAAGGAATTGTCAATATGAGGAATATGCATTATTGGTCCGCAGACAATCCAAAATGGCTCCGTCAGGTAGAGCATCAACGTCCGTGGAAAGTTAATGTTTGGTGTGGGATTATTGGAGATACCATTATCGGACCTTTCTTTATAAATGGCATCCAAAATGGCAGACAATACTCCAGATTTATACGACACAATCTTCCTGTTCTCTTGAACACCGTACCTCTTAACCGGAGAATGGTCATGTGGTATCAGCATGACGGATGCCCTGCACATAACGCCTTACGAGCACGACGACTTCTGAACCGTAAGTTCCCTGGTAGGTGGATTGGACGAGGTGGCCCAGTTAGGTGGCCGGTCGGATCTCCGGACCTTACAAGGCTGGTTTATTTTCTTTGGGGAGCAGTGAAGGATGCTGTTTACCAACATGAACCAACAACACCAGAGGACATGAAGCAACACATTATTGATGCTTGTACAGCCATCAAAGAGGAAATAGTAGCACGAAGAAGGGCATCCTTCATCCGCGGAGTGACCCTATGTATGCAAGCCAATGGGCATCACTCTGAGCATGAGATGTGAACGCTATGTTTAGTATGTAGTGCTGGTATCACAGTGGAAGTTTCTACAAAGGGCCATTTTACCCAGTGATGTTAAGAAACATTTGTTTGCAACAATTTGTCATTTAACGCATTAGATAAACATAACATTGATAATTATGTGATAATAAAACTAATTGGTTAAACATGTTTACATTCATCTTCTATGTCCTACCTGAACTTCCCAAATCAAAACATTTTTACCTAAACAACGGTAAAACTTTCAGTCCACTTGCTCGTTTCACTAAAACCATCAACATGAATTTTACTATTACGAGTGAATGATTAACTGTCACTTGCGCTAGATCTGCAGTAACGTAAAGTTTTAACGTTGAACGGCATTACCTTTTTAGTAACGGATTAACGATAAGCGAAGTTAACTTTGTGACTAACGTTGCGGTACACAGATATGTTACAGAACCGCATCACCCCTAGCCTATGGGATAAATACCTGCTGAAATGTACGACGTTAATGCAGGACGGCAGCACACCGTATTATTCGTTTCGGACCTCTTGATAAGTATGGAAGCGTGATTACGCATGTCAATGACATCGCGATTACGGGCAGCATGGGTTTCACGCCTGAGCCTCATGACGTGCGCTAGCGGCGCATGTCAGGTGTTTCAAGCGTCAACTTCGCGTCTTAATGTCTCAGGATGTAATGGGAATATTGCGATGCAATCAACGCCATTGTGTATGTGCTTTGTCATGCCATGGATTGCTGAAGAAAAAATATAGGAGGTCCATTTAAAAAAAACATAAGTTTGTGTTAAAATTCACATATGCTTTCGTTTTAGAATGTTTCCAAATATGTACATTCATGGGCCCCAGCCCTATTATGATACGGGTGAAAGTCGTTTTCCAATAGCTGTTATTGTTCCAGAGATATTTTGGGTGGACAAGATAGCTGGGACACCATATATATATATATATATATATATATATATATATATATATATATATATATGATTTCTGAACACTATTAAGGTAAATACATTGTTTATTCGCCATCAAAATCTTTCATTTGCTAACAATGCCTATCAGTAGTTAGTGCCTTCAGTAGTTACAATCTTTTATTTAGCTGGCAGTATTGGCGCTTGCTGTGTTGCAGTAGTTCGAGTAACGAAGATTTTTGTGAGGTAAGTGATTCATGGAAGGTATAGGTTATTGTTAGTCAGGGCCACTCTTTTTTAGGGATTATTAGAAGTCGGGTTGCGTTGCGCTAAAAATATTGTGTGTCAGTTTAGTGATGATCAGAATAAGTAAAGAGAGAAATGTGTGAGTATGTTCAGTTTTGCTCAGCTGTTTGAAAATAAAATAACGTAGAAGTTTACCACCACAGTAATATATAATTTTTCAAAGGGGACGTTTCAGTGTTTCGGTTTCGAAAATAAATGATTTAAAACATTGTTAGTAATAATACTATTTCGTAATACTGTAATGCTGATCAAATAAGTTAACAAAAATTAGACTACTTTTTTTTTCAAATACTGGCAGTAACTCGTGTCCCACTGTCGTGGATGTTATTGCTTATGAAAAGAATTGATGAGCAATACCTTCCTGACATACTTTGTACATTGTACTACACATATATGACAATACAATGGACACTTAAACACTACATATGCTCAGATATATCGCGAAAATGCCTTCTCTGATTTTTCGATAGCTCCTGCAACGGACCAGAAATTGTTTCACTAGTCATTTTCGGCAGATACTAGACACTGACTGACAACACAACTAGATAGTACACTACTGGCACACTTTGGAGCTAACCTTCCTTACAGTTTCGAATGTCAGTACACATTCCCAGTCACCGATAGAACCCCTTACGTCAGCATTACTAACAAAATGTTCCCTACCATTAGTATATGGCTTCAGAGACAATACGTTCCTTATCGAAATAGACACTACTGCCAATTAAAATTGCTACACCACAAAGATCAGGTGCTACAGACGCGAAATTTAACTGACAGGAAGAAGATGCTGTTATATGCAAATGATTAGCTTTTCAGAGCATTCGCACAAGGTTGGCGCCGGTGGCGACACCTACAACGTACTGACATGAGAAAAGTTTCCAACCGATTTCTCATACACAAACAGCAGTTGACCGGCGTTGCCTGGTGAAACGTTGTTGTGATGCCTCGTGTAGGGAGGAGAAATGCGTACCATCACATTTCCGACTTTGATAAACGTCGGATTGTAACCTATCGCGATTGTGGTATATCGTATCGCGACATTGCTGCACGCGTTGGTCGAGATCCAATGACTGTTAGCAGAATATGGAATCGGTGGGTTCAGGAGGGTAATACGGAACGCCGTGCTGGATCTCAACGGCCTCGTATCACTAGCAGTCGAGATTACAGGCATCTTATCCGCATTGCTGTAACGGATTTTGCAGCCACGTCTCGATCCCTGAGTCAACAGATGGGGACGTTTGCAAGACAACAACTATCTGCAACAACAGTTCGACGACGTTTGCAGCAGCATGGACTATCAGCTCGAAGACAATGGCTGCGGTTACCCTTGACGCTGCATGACAGACAGGAGCGCCTGCGATCGTGTACTCAACGACGAACCTGGGTGCACGGATGACAAAGAGGCCAGAGGTGGTTGTTCTGGGTACTGATTTCTCAGGATCTATGCACTCAAATTGCATGAAATGTAATCACATGTAAGTTCTAGTATAATATATTTGTCCAATGAATACCCGTTCTCATCTGCATTTCTTCTTGGTGTAGCAATTTTAATGGCCAGTAGTGTAACTATTTTGCTTGAAGTGTTGTAGGGCCTACACATATTATTATTATTATTATTATTATTATCACTACTAGCTGCGCCCCGCGGTTTTACCGAAGGTTAAGCAAGTATTTATAAAGAAATGTTAATGCCGAAACTCACTAGCCACGCATATGCACCATCACAAAAGTTATGTCTTAGAGGTATGGAGTAGCGAGCCAGTTACGGCCCAGCAAACCACTGACATGATGGCGGAATTTGAAAGAATACACGTCGGTCACACCTCACTCGTTTACCGCAGAAAAAAAATTTATGCGCGACCGAGTAGTGATTTACAAAATGTGTCACGAAAGGGAGTAAATAATTCCACGACTGTCTGCGACATGCCTTGCACAGAAAAGATCGTAATTGTCTTGGAGTGTATATGTTACAATCAAATTCAGCCTCACTAGAGACTACCAAGTTCTACACGTAAAGGCACGACGTCTCTCTTTCGTACAGCATTTAAGTGACACCGTCATTGTGAGTCTTCAAGCTTGTCAGAAGCTATAACGTCCGCCGGACGCTCAGCGACTAAGATGCAACGGGCTTTTATGGAAGTACGAATTAAACACTTTGAGACTGCATAAACACTGTATTAGTTACGTTGAATCGTATAATGTAGAATGTGTTAAACAATAAAAGTATTTTGACAAATGTGATACAATACGTAAGTCAAAGTGTAAACAGCTTTTGCTAAGAGTAATTAGTCTTCGACATTTCACGTTACATTTTCAAATCAATAAATATCTTATGCTACACACTTTTAAAAGTATCCCACTTGTTAATTTAGTTTACAAGCTAATTCCAATCCAGATTTGTTCCAAATCCGTCCAGCCGCTTCGGCACGAAGGAGTAACATCCTCACAAACAAACTTTCGTATTTATAATATAAATGGGATTATTATTAGTGGTGGGGGTCAGCCACAAATTCATCCAGTTTCTGCCAGTTTAGAAACAGCAAGTCAAACAAACAACTCATTTACAAAGAGTAATTGTAATGGGAACATTTTAACTAGATAGTTTTGCATATGGATGTAGGTTGTGGGTTCAAAGAAAATTATTTTTCATCGTCAAGTTTACTTAGGCCCTAACGTTAGTGATGATGGGGGTCGGGGCTGGGGGAGAGAAGAAGGGGGGAAGTTGCTAGATAATGTCTGTTGGCACTCAGAGGTAACGGTCTCAGAAAGTCTGGGAACCATCGTAGTATATAGAGTGTCTGAGGAGCTTGACATTTCCCCGAAACTTTAGTATTTATTCCACTCTACAACAAATGAGACAGGCAAGTCATAAGAAACTTTAAATATGTCAGCTTCCTCTCCGTAACGAACTAAATATTCATTAAAATTATCAATAACGGCATGTAAATTCGAAACACCGATTATTGAAAATAAAGGGATGGAACAGGAATAGTTCAAATGGCTCTGAGCACTATGGGACTTAACTTCTGAGGTCATCAGTCCCCTAGAACTTAGAACTACTTAAACCTAACTAACCTAAGGACATCACACACATCCATGCCCGAGGCAGGATTCGAACCTGCGACCGTAGTGGTCGCGCTGCTCCAGACTGTAGCGCCTAGAACCGCTCGGCCACATCGGTCGGCGAACAGGCATGCAACATTTTTGTTCTTTTAATAAGTTCCCGAGAAGATACGTAGCTCCACATAGTTAGTCGAATAATCTGAAAGCTCTGTTACACCAGTTGTTTGAGAAAAGCTTTTGTCCAGCCTACCAACTGTTCTGTTCCAGGTGTTCCATTTTTAGATCCTAGCGGCGAACATCTCAAAACAGACAACCCTCGAGATAAATTGCCCCTCCCTAATCAGCGCGAGATAGCGGTACAAGGGTATCAGAAAGTGTACACCGTTTAATTAAGAGCCTCGTTAACAGAACATTTAACTTAAGCCTTATCTCTCCAGATATAGACACTTGTGATAGTAAATGTAAGGAGATAAGCGGGGATGCTCTTAGCGAGTCTAAATAAGCGCGCGGGCAGTAAAACATTTCTTTGGTCCGCACCTGGCTATAAGCTGTTGATGGCCCTGTTCTGTAGTGGGCAAACGATTGCTCTGCGTTTAAGTGCACGGAGCAGACAGCGGAATAAACAAATATTTACACGTGATGCTTCGGATGGCGCTGTGGCTAGCTAAGAGCAAACGAAACGCAGCATTCTGCGTGAACAGAGTTTCTGGAGGCTTAAGACTTCTCGGGGTTAAGGAATTATCATAATCCATGTGCTCTTGTATCTCACGTCAAGCCAACTGCAGTTGTCATTTACACTGTCGAATGACGTAATTATGATCCCCTCCCACACGAGACGTCTCGTATGTATGCTTCGTGGTGTATACTGGCGCAGCAGACTCTAACCAAGAGACATTGCTCCATTACCAGGGAAGTATTTGTCGCCCGCTTATTAGGCCGCGACCGTTTTTAACATTCAACTACGGCTATACGCTGTGATAACTTTCATCAGAATCGACCAACTACGCCCCAGTGAACGAGTAGCTTATTGAAATCGTGTTTCTTGAAGGCTAAAAAGATCGAACTCGAGCATCGATTCACGGAACACGACGCGATGAAGTGTTTTAAGCAGTGGACAGAACTAATGCAGATGTGTGTGTACTCAAATGAGTTCCATTTTCAAGGCGTTCAGAATTAACTGAACGTATTTGATACCCGGCCAGTGTGGCCGAGTGGTTCTAGGCACTTTAGTCTGGCACCGCGCGACCGCGACGGTCGCAGGTTCGAATCCTGCCTCGGGCATGGATGTGTGTGATATCCTTAGGTTAGTTACGTTTAAGTAGTTCGAAGATCTAGGGGACTGATGACCTCAGATGTCCCATAGTGCTCAGAGTCATTTTTTGAACGTATTTCATAAGTAGACAAATTTTGGTTTATTCATGTAAAGCCGGGAAATTGAGTCATATGTGGCTTCCAGGGTGTTTGGTGAGCGCTAAGGAATGACCCCACGGAAATCGCTCACTGGCAGTTTCGACCGCATCAGACGCATAAGCAACACAGATTTTGTTTTTGAAAATGGATTCGAAATCGACATTAGCTTCGTTGTTGACAAAAAGGCACGAAGAAACCAGCGAAGAACATTTCCGAAGTGTTAATGGAATCAAAGACGTTTAATGCCTTGTAAATACATCTTTACATCTTATGATATCTCTTATAAAAAAAAAATCACTGATAGAATACACCAATAAGCAAACAAACATCCGAAGAACTATGAAGAGTTAAAAACTTATGTCCTTGCGGGTATCAAATATAGATATCCAATTTGAGAAAGTCTAATATGGTTCAAATGGCTCTGAGCACTATGGGACTTAACATCTGAGGTCATCAGTCCCCTAGAACTTAGAACTACTTAAACCTAACTAACCTAAGGCCATCACACACATCCATGCCCGAGGCAGGATTCGAACCTGCGACCGTAGCGGTCGCGCGGTTCCAAACTGAAGCGCCTAGAACCGCTCTGCTACTGCGGCCAGCAAAGTCTAATACACTTGATGTACACACAACATACATATTGCGAACGTCTTTATTTCTAGCCCGTTTGCCTCCATGTCATCCAAATGAAACTCACTTTAGGTTTTCATTTCCGATGGAGGTATCACCATCCAAAGTACCACCACATGCCCTCACTCCACATTTACACTGTGCAGAAGTTTGAAATCGAATCTAGGAGATTTGACGCGAAGTCTGGTAATGGGAAACCTTACGCCACAACCATTATTCTCTTTGTCAGTCAAGTACTGGTGGCGAAAATTTTGTAGCCCTGCACCCCATCCCATCCCATTTGAATCAACTGTCCCCGAAACTGAGGCCACCTCACAGCCGTACACAAGTAAACTCGGCTACGAAGAGTTATTGCCAGTGGAGAGGGGCACACACACAGCCATTCTACCCTTTGCCAGTAGAGAGGCAATTTCCAAAAATGCTTCCAAATCACCCCATTCGCTGTAGGACGACACTGTGTCCAATGACCATCTGAAGGTCCCCTGGGCTCAATAGCGAAGTTCTTCCACGATCCGAGCTTGTGCTACCTCTCTTATGACCTTATCACTGACAGTACGATAAATTTTAATTCTTCTTATTTCACCGCAGGAAGTACTCCGAGTGTTTCCCGTGACAGTCACAGGCAATATTGTCGTTTTTACATTAGCAAGATTCGTGATGAAAGTGTAATGACTGTGTCTCTGTTAAGTACGTTCTCTGGTCTCTGGAGTGCTGACGGCTGCGTAACTGATGAAATTTCAGAAACGCTTGTGAGGCTGTTAAGGAAACGTCTTCTCACCCGGTGATTGTAGGAACTGGTTTCACAGCGTTCCGCGCGGCAGACCGTACTGACGGTGTTCGCACATCGGCGCGCCGCGCAATTTTCGCGGGTCGGCGCTGTATTATACACAGCGTAAGCCCTTCCGGCCCATGTACACGGGATCCATTTATTCCCGACGAGTGTATACAGTGTATATTGGCAATTAGTTAGGGGATATTAAATTGACCGCCATCATAATCTGTGATGATTTATGATCAAAGCCCCGACATGCGTTAAATTAGGCTTCACTTGATTGGCTCATAAATCGGCTATTGTATAATAGACTGGTTTGTCATCGGAGGCGCCGCGGCCGGCCACGGCAGAGCAGGGACAGCGGCGAGCGGCGAACGCCTGCTGGAGGGCTATTACCGCTCCAGCTCCCGCTCCCGCGGCGCCTGGATTATTCCAGCAGGCGGGCGGGCAGGCCTTGAGGGCCCAGCCGCAGTCAACGGCCTCGGGCGCGGCCTCCAGGCGCCGCTGGAAGGAAGCCGACGCTCCGAACAGGTGTGCGGGCCGCGCTCTCTAGCCGGCTGCCTCGCCGACACGGCCAAATCACGATTATAATCGCTGCACCGCACTATCACTTGTTAGCACTTGCTCACCACTAACGTCATGGAGTGAAAAATATAGTTGCAGCGAGTAAGTCCAGTCAGCCACATGGTGAATGTTTCTTTGCTTGTTTTCGCGGGAGATTACGTTGTCTCGGGTAGGAAGCTGTATTACAAGGTGAGACCACGACGTTCAGATTACGGATTTCGTTCACACTTCGTACACTTTTAATGGTCCATTACGACAACATAATATGGAAGTAGCAAGGTGTTAACTATTAAAGCGATTTCGAGAAAGTTCTTGGAGAATAGGATCACCATGATCTTTTTTTTTTTTTAATTTCTGTAGTGAAAGAAGTGATGTTGACTGCAGTCGTATGTTCAGTCCAGTGTAAGTGATGGTACGGAAATTTACTGCTGCCAGTACCTCTTGGTTCCTTCCAAACTTCACATCCGTTCTCCTGCAACGTTAAAGAAAAGGACTCCTCCACGGAAGGATTTAGTGAAGAAATATCTTAGCTACAGCCTGTGGCTTTCTTTCCTGACAATAACGTCTATGGAGTTTAGAAAGTAGTATTTGCGGATATAAGGCTTGAAAGATTCAGACGGCAGAGTAGTTGCCCGCGAAATGCAAGGCGTCCAGGTTCGCATCCCGGTCCGAAACACGTAATCAAAGATGGCTCTGAGCACTATGCGACTTAACTTCTGAGGTCATCAGTCGCCTAGAACTTAGAACTAATTAAACCTAACTAACCTAAGGACATCACACACATCCATGCCCGAGGCAGGATTCGAACCTGCGACCGTAGCGGTCGCCCGGTTCCAGACTGTAGCGCCTAGAACCGCACGGCCACTCTGGCCTGCGAAACACGTAATCCACCAGGAAATTTTCACTCAGCAGACACTTCGCTGCAGTATGAAATTTCAATCTGTGTTTGCTTCTTAGACAACGTTGTAAGTGTTACGCCACCAGCAATAACCACAATGTATAAGTTTTACTGCATGGAGGAAGGCAATCGCGCTAATCGCCACAAAAGTGGCTGACTGCTAAAGGCCGTGTACAGCTTTGTCGAGACGACAAGATGGTTTTTGAGGACGACAAAGACCCACGCCAGACTGAGGAAGGAACAGCACTAGTTTGAAGCGGGCCGCTTTGTGGCCATCCTGCTGTGTACCATCAGCTCACGCTTTCAGTAGTCTTTCGGGCGCAGCTGCAGGTACCTGCACTTGACAACACAATACTGTGCCGGCGGTAATCGCAGCTACACTTAAAATTCGGTACAGCGACGTCGCGGATGAAATGCAACATATCATATTTTTCTGTTTTCTTGGGAACACGCAGACGAGGAAATATTACATAAAAAATTACAGAAACTTACCTTCTCGGGCCGGCCGGAGTGGCCGAGCGGTTCTAGACGCTACAGTCTGGAACCGCGCGACCGCTACGGTCGCAGGTACGAATCCTGCCTTGGGCATGGATGTGTGTGATGTCCTTAGGTTAGCTGGATTTAAGTAGTTCTAAGTTCTAGGGGACTGATGACCTCAGAAGTTAAGTCCGATAGTGCTCAGATCCATTTGATGTAATTTCATACTTATTACATTTGAAAGGTAATATGGTGAAAAGACACCACTATTTGCATGAACTTTTACAGAATTTTCAATGTTATTTGGCTGTTTACCAATTTATTATTATTACAGCAAATATTAGGCGACTTTGGTTTCTAAAAGCAAGTTAAAAATTTAATTGGGCCTCTTCAGACTTTTTCATATTTGAATGACAACGAATGAGAAACTGTTCCTCGTGAAGATGCTATTGAAATACATTCGACCATAAGTCGTCAATTTTCGCCACCGATACTTACGAAAATGTTACTTTACCCATGGTTTGTATCCAACCGGTTAAATGAAAGAGAATTTTTTCAAAATGTTGATGAGCTTTGTTGTTCCTTAGTAACTTTGAACGTTAATTATGCATACGAGAAAACTGCACTCATTCGTCGAAGTAGATGCCGTTTTAATTTATGTTTTCCCTGCCTGTATGAAAAATATCATCCTTCAATTTGTAATGTCGAAACCACATCTAAAGATTAATTGCACACTACCGTCATATTCTGGGATTTTGTAACTCACTGTATTATTGAATGAAGTTATTTACGCCTTCATTTATCGAATGTTCGACTTGGGCTTTCCAAGCCTATCCCTCGTCCCTCAGACCTGTGTCTGCAGATCGAAGCGCCCAGGAGCAAAGCAGTTCTAAGTACAGGTACCTTACCCCACTGCAGGTATAAGGGATTTCGGAAATCACGACAAGCATAAATTTTCAGGAAAACTGTGTGCTTTTGGTCGCTTATTTATCGATAGTTACGTGGTATTTGTTGTGGTGACAATAGTTACCAAACAACCAAATAACATTGGAAATTCATGTAAATACACGTGTCTTTTCATCACATTATCTTTCAAATGTAATACGTATGAATAACATGACTAGTATTGATAAAAATATAAATTATAGGATCATGAGCGGGACTCGATCAAGCGATCCACCGATTACAGACGTTGAAAGCTAAGCGCGTGACGACCGCCAGCTCTTGCACAGAGTAACAATGTAACGGTAAATCAGTGACGCACAAAACTTCTCTTGCGATTTTCTCGAAATCGCCTACGTAGTATGCCTTACTAGTTGCACATTATGTTGTAACAGAAAAGATATGGAGAGTAATAGAGCATATAGCATAAAGAAACAATGTTAGATATAGAAGACATATATGCAGAACTGAAACGAATAAATAAAATGATGAGATAATGTTGTTGTTTACTGTTCAGTGTTTGCATTCACGGTGCAGTTGCAGATAGAATTCAGGGATAAACACTAGGTAAAACGAAGCAGTTCGGTAAGGTGGAGATCACTTCTATGTGCTGATGATCTGATACAGATTCAAGAAAAAGAACTTATCAACCAAATAAAATATATACAGAATATTACATCAAAACATCCTCTAGCAAAAGAAAGTAATTGTCATTTTGTGGAAAACATTCAGTGAGAAGATAGTAGTTAACGAAAAGAAACTGAAGAGGTAAAACATGTTAACTCCGTAGAATGTAAAATATCGTATGAATACGAAGAATATTACGTTGAACAGATTTGGAAGCATCCGTAGAACAATTAATAGCATTTTACATAATTAAATACGGAAAGAATTACAACTGAAATTTTATAGAACAGTCGCATTGCTAATCCTTTTCTACGGAAGTGAATCGTTGGTATTCAATGAAAGAGAAGAAAAACAAATACAAGGTACGGAAATGAGATTCTGAGAGAGGTGAAGGGATGTAAATGTATAGATAAAATACGAAATGAAGATATTCCAAAATAGTTGAAAATTTGGAGCGCGAAAGAAAAACTGAACGAAAACAAAAAGAAATGGAATGATCAGCTACAGATAATGGACCAAAAGAGGCTACCACGTCAGATGGAGAATTTTAAACCAAAAAGGAAGAGAGATACTGGCAGACCGAGAAAAAAATGGGAACTGTAACATACCACAACTGATCCCTTGTGGGAAGTGCAGAAGAAAAAGAAGACGAAGAAATACAAATGAGTCTCGAGCATTTGCTTGCCAACATATTTATTGTCCTGGGGCAAACTGAACATAGTCTGGGGATGCTGTTTCAGAGTAACAAGTGTAGTAAAACATGAAAGATATGGAAAGCAGGTACAGGTGTGGATTAGTAAAGGAAGACGTATAAATAACTATATCAGGGCATCTGCGAGGTTAAAATCTGTAAATGATAAGCACAATATCGTGCACGTTTGACCGTGTTGATTTATTTTGTTAGGTGGTTCTCCATTAAAAAGGCCACCATCAGACTTTAACTTAGCATCGTCTTCAAAGACGTTTAAATATCCGTGACCAATATTGAAAAACATCGAGAGTGAGATACGAACACAAAGTAAATGTCGCCTATGCCAACGCAGTGGTAAAGTAATTTTGAATCTTAAAGTAAAACCGTAAATAAATATAAAGGTAAGAGAAAAAAACATTGACACTAAATTTAGAAGAAACAATAACTATTAACAATTTAAATTGAATTGACAATCCCAAGAAAATAAAATTAACGCAAAACAAGAGTTCTGAAGAATAGCTTGAGAGGTATTACACATGGGAAGTGATACAAAGTGAAGGATAGAATAGGAAAGTGTAACAGGAAATACATAACCTTTCTATCCCTGATATGTAATTTAGCTTATGAATTTTCTGTTATAACTGCCTACTCCATCTTTTACCCTGCTTCAGTAGGAACTCCCATATGTAATAACGCTTCAAGTTGTTCTTCAATATTCTTATCTTGTATTACTTTTATTTAAATGGTTCTGTAGGCACTGTTTTTCGAGTACATAACGGCCTTCCCAATCTCACCAATGCATGATTCAGGCCACAGGAAGTGCAACGCACACTGCTCAGTGGGCGCACACTGTCAAGTCCTTTGACTCGATTTTGTAATCACTGAAATACCATCACACTCATTCTCAATCCGTGTAGTTTCACTGCGTTTCTACCTTTCTCTTCTATTCGCTTCACTTTTCCTTTTGTCAAGTAGTGTATTTCCTGTAGAGCTCTAACCGCCATCTCTATATGACGTCTTTTCTGGGACCCTAGAATCAAGGCTGCAGTAGGCGTAACTACACCCCGTACAAACAATATCGCCGCCAGTCTTCGAGTAGGTCTCCATAGCATAGCTGTAGCCGGGGGTATTAGAAGTGACATCACGGCCTTAGCAGTCAGCCAGTTAGCCTAGAGAATACTTCAGAATGCTGATCCATGACGAATTGCATCTCCTTATTGTTTGACTGATGTTAGGTTTTGCATTAATGGATATGTCTTCTGCTACTTCTTTTATTAGTCATGGTAGGTGTAACGAAAATAACCGTGCCAAAAATGGCATCTGATTATGTTAAAACTATTTCATTGCATTAAAACCGTTGTAGTGATTTCTTTCGTTGGGAACGCAGATAAAACACCACAGATATCCCGGGAAGATAGAGCTACATCAAGAAGCAACCTAATGACGCTACGGCGTGTAAGGTAATGCCAGAACCACTATTGCAGGCAGCAGGATTAAAAATCGCTCAGGTGAGTTAGGAGCCATTACACTGCATTCGCAAGCTGTTGTGAGACGTGCAATTATTTAACAACCGATACTCTGGACGCCATAATCGGTATTAAAACGTATGGTTTGACAGTGCATTCAGTTTCAGATTACGGTACAATTATACCAAATTCATTTAGCGTTCGGTATCATTTTCAGGTAATCTGAATATCGTATTTTAGTTAATTGCTTAGCTGAAGTAATTTATCAATTTTTCTTTCTACGTTTGTTTTGTATATTCAGAAATGTATCATCTACGTTATTCTACCCACATTTTGATGTGTCCTTCCCCGGAACTGTAATAATGGCGTAATCGTTCTACTTCACAAGAAAAGGAGAGACATAAGACATAAAATAAACTGCTATGAATGTGCCTCTATACGCATATTCATCTCCCTCACCTTTTTCTCACAATCTCTACGTGAGTTACACAGCGGTGGCAGTGGAATGTTTGAACGGTCTTCTTCGAATACAGTTTTTCTAAATTTGCCCAACAGAGTAGTGAGAGATTTTCGTCGTCTTTCTTCCAGATATTCCCATTTACGTTCCCCGAGCATTTCTGCTACATTTCCATATGCTCTACGCTGACTTGTTATTATCCTGGCAGTGCGACTCTGGAACAATTTATTTTCTGATAACCCTAATGCTTTCATTAGCCTTCCTTTTCACTAACGCTGATTTGATCCTGCCATTTCACGTCAGTTTTTAACATTCACAAACTGTGACACAATCGCAGATTAAAACAATGGTCCAGGAAGTGCAGAATGTGTTTCCTTTATTCCAGTATGGCCTCAAAAAATGTCCTCAGACGACTTTTGTAATCAAAAATTCGAATAAAACAAATACAAGTATAGAGGGGATTCTCCTCAGCTGAGCAGTCCACATGCTAGTTGTCAGGGATTGTAGCCACCGGATTAGTCGAGCGGATTTAAGGCGCTGCAGTCATGGACTGTGCGGCTGGTCCTGGCGGAGGTTCGAGTCCTCCCTCGGGCATGGATGTGTGTGTTTGTCCTTAGGATAATTTAGCTTAAGTAGTGTGTAAGCTTAGGGACTGATGACCCTAGCAGTTAGGTCCCATAAGATTTCACACACATTTGAGCATTTTTTTTATATTTTTATTTATTTATTTATTATTTTTTTTTTTTTTGTAGCCACCGGAACCGCGAACACTGAGTAAGTAACCTTCACCAGTTTTTTCGACAAAATACAATGAAGTGGCAAAAGTCGTGGGATACCTTTTAATATCGTGTCGCACCTCCTTTTGGCTGGCGTTACCCGGTAACTCGACGCGTCATGCACTCAACAAGTCGTTGGAAGTCCCCTGCAGAAAAATTGAGCTGTACTGCCTGAAATGTGAAAGTGTTCCTGGTACAGGATTTTGTGTACGAACTAATCTCGCAGTTATGTCCCATAAATGTTCGACGGGATTCATGTCGAGCGATCTGGGTAGCCAAATCATTCGCTCGAACTGCCCAGAATGGTCTTCAAATCAACCGCGAACAATTGTCACCCTGGTGACCTGGCGCATTGTCATCCATAAAAATTCGATTGTTGTTTGGGAGTATGATGCCCATGAATGACTGAAAATGGTCTCCAAGTCGCCGAATATAACTGTTTCCAGTCGATGATCGATTCTCTTGGACCAGAGGGCCCAGTCCATTCCATTCCACGTAAACAACAGTCCACGCCACAGAGTATCTTTTTGATAACTTGGGTGCATTGCATCTTGGGATCTGCGCCACATTCAGATCCTATCACCTACTCTCACCAACTGAAATCAGGACTCATCAGACAGAGGCCACAATTTTCCAGTCCTCTAGGGTCCAACCGATATGGTCACGATCTCAGAAGAGGCGTTGCAGCAGGTGTCGAGGTGTTATCAAAGGCACTCGTGTCGGTCGCCTGCTGCAATAGTGCATTAACGCCACAGTTAGCCTAACAGTTACGTTCGTCGTACGTCCCACATCGATTTATGCGGTTATTTCGCTCAGTGATGCTTGACTGTTAGCATCGATAACTCTACGCAAACGTCGCTGCTCTCGGTCGTTAAGTGAAGGCCGACGGCCACTGCGTTATCCGTGGTGAAAGATAATGCCTGAAATATGGTATTCTCTGCACACTCTTCTCACTGTGGGTCTTGCAATATTGAAATCTTTAACGATTTACGGAATGTAATGTCTCATGTGTCTAGCTCCAACTACATTTCGGTGCTCAAAAGTTTGCTAATGTCCGTTGTGCGGCCACAATCGTATCGGAAACCTATTCTCATGAATCATCTGAGTGCAAATGACAGCTCCGGCAATGCACTGCCCGTTCATACCTTGTGTACGCTATAGTACCGCCTTCTGTACATGTACATACCGCTATCCCATGACTTTTGTCCCCTCAGTCTACTTTATAGTATCGCGCACGCTACGCCTGGCCATCATCACTGAGTCTGTCACCTTAGCCCTGGATAGTTACGGACTTATTGAGGCGCTCCATTTAGAGCTGAGACCGACAAATAACCGGCGTCCGAGGCACGCTGGTTAAAACAGCTTTACAGCGTGCTTGCGTCCAGGGACCCACTGTGTAGGCACCCTGCGGTCGGTGTCCACTTGTACTGGCACGAGTAGTTTGACAGTATACAGAGATACAGGAAGCTCGCCCGCGTTTACGTAATGGGCCCACATGTGCAAGCCTCTAACCCTTACAGAAACAACTTCTGCTTCTTAGTGTTGTTGTTGTTGTTGTTGTTGTGATCTTCAGTTCTGAGACTGGTTTGATGCAGCTCTCCATGCTACTCTATCCTGTGCAAGCTTCATCATCTCCCAGTACCTATTGCAGCCTACATCCTTCTGAATCTGCTTAGTGTATTCATCTCTTGGTCTCCCTCGTTTTTAACCTCCACGCTGCCCTCCAATACTAAATTGGTGATCCCTTGATGCCTCAGATCATGTCCTACCAACCGATCCCTTCTTCTAGTCAAGTTGTGCCACAAACTCCTCTTCTCTCCAATTCTATTCAATACCTGCTCATTAGTTATGTGATCTATGCATCTAATCTACAGCATTCTTCTGTAGCACCACATTTCGAAGCTTCTATTCTCTTCTTGTCTAAACTATTTATCGTCCATATTTCACTTCCATACATGGCTACACTCCATACAAATACTTTCAGAAACGACTTCCTGACATTTAAATCTATACTCGGCGTTAACAAATTTCTCTTCTTCAGAAACGTTTTCCTTGCCATTGCCAGTCTACATTTTATATCCTCTCTACTTCGTCCATCATCAGTTATTTTGCTCCCCAAATAGCAAACCTTCTTTACTACTTTAAGTGTCTCATTTCCTAATCTAATTCCCTCAGCATCACCCGATTTAATTCGACTCCATTCCATTATCCTCGTTTAGCTATTGTTGATGTTCATCTGCTTCTTAGTACTACCCCCAAATACGTATATGTTATGATCCGCTCAAGATAATTTTTTTTAAATTTTTGTTATGATTCTAAATAAGCCGACAGGTCACAAACAGGTGTCAGATGTTAATAAAGCTCCTTTACTTTCATAACGAATTTCGCGTGTGGCCCATCACTTTCATAACGCATTTCGCGTGTGGCCCATCACTAGATGACCTGCTAAATTGATGACTCCTACTTACATTTCAAATGCGAGCACGAGCAGAAACGTACGGGGGCTTTCAATAAATAACGCAACACATTTTTCTCGGCCAATTTCGGTTGCAAAAACGCGGAATTTGTTGTCAGATATAGTGGAATATTCCCGGTTCAGCCCTTATAGTTTCATGAGGTTCCAGTAACTGACGGCACTACACGTCGCCTTCAAAAAATGGTTCAAATGGCTCTGAGCACTATGGGACTTAACTTCTGAGGTCATCAGTCCCCTGGAACTTAGAACTACTTAAACCGAATTAACCTAAGGACATCACACACATCCATGCCTGAGGCAGGATCGGCGCCTTCCAAATGGCGTCTGCAACAAGGTGTGCTACAAGTTAAGAGCTGTCATTAGGTTTCTTTTGGTGCAAAATTAGAGCGTCGCATATATTTATAGGCGTTTGCTGAATGTCTACGGATATCTGGCAGCGAACAAATGCACGGTGAGTCGTTCGGCATTTGTCATCATCGCAACAAGGTCGCGCAATCCTGTCATATCTCCCGCACCCCGACCGGCTGCATAAACCCTCAGGAAACTGAAGAAACGACTTCGGCGTTTCCGTCGCCACAAAAATGCAGACGACCTTCTCCTTCTCCATGACAATGACTCACACAAGTCTGCGCACCCGAGAGAAGCCCAGAAAACTTCACCGAACTGTTCTTCCACATCCACCAACACTGGCTTCGACGTCGACCAGTAGCGTGGTACCATGCGGCCATACAGGCCGTCCCAGTAGGACGGCGTAAGGCCCACGCACTGAACGGACATTATTTTGAAAAACAGACTTTTTGTAGCCAAAAGAGTGAGTAATAATATGGTGTAATGTAATCCTGGATCAAACCAACCTGCTTTCAGAAAAAAATCTGTTTCATTACTTATTGAACAACCCCTGCGTTTTTATACAGGCACAATGGTTTGAACCAAAATTCATAATTTCTTTTTACAGAAACAGCGTACTACAATGCAGTATGAGTACAATTCTGTGACAAAAAAGTCTTTCACCATCTAAGATATAAACTTATTCACACAAGGACATAAATACTGATATGACACATAGACAGCTACCAGAAGAATGAATATTGCGGTTCTCGGCATCGCATAAGTAAAATCACTACGATAGATTGCGTGTGGGTAGTCGAGCTGCAGCCCGCCAATATAGGAAAGTAAACCATCACTTTTTTGTAAGATTTATTTTGTAATAGAAACACATATTTACGAAGTTTTTAAAGACATGTCTTATAAGTCGGACGACTGTTTTGTCACAGCAGTGTACTCATATTGCATTGTGGCACGTATTTCTGAAAAAAAAATCACAAGAAACAAACTATGAGTTCTGGTTCAAGACACTGTGTTTTGTAAATACGTTTCTACATGCGTTCACATTTGAAATGTAAAATGAGTTCTTAATTTCTCAGTCCATAGGATGATGAGCCACGCCGCCGCTAACACGTTATGAAAATAAAGCAGTTCCATTAACATATCGTGACTGCTATTTTCAACCTATCAGCATTTTTGGAATCACAGTAAAAAATCATTAAAAATTGTCCTACACCTCAGTCATGACTTTCAGTCGTACTTATAAATATTATGTAACTGGATAAACTGTTGCGTTTCTTCTCTTTGTTATAGGCAATATCTCACATTTATTCACACTTAAGATGAGCTGTCACGCATTACGCCAAATGGAAATTTTGTCCTTGTTTTTTTTTCCATTTTCCTACGAACGTCGAATGGCGACATCCTCCTTTAGAGAAAAGCATCGTCAGTGAAGAAACTTCTAGTGTTGCTGATCCTGTCTTAAAAAGTTGTTTGTGTGTCATATTTAGAACTGAATGTAACACAATAGACCACTTGCACATTGTGTTCAAAGTTATAGGTCAAAGCAATGAGTAAGGATTATTACGTTACCTGCGATAATAAATATGGATAAGGCTTTTGACCCAATTCCACACATATCTATAGTAACAGCCCATAAAAAACAACGTGCGTTAGTGTATTGGAGGAAATATACGTAAGTGACACCTTCCATTACACTTGAACACGATTACGAGAAATTCAGAGCTGAATCAGGAAAGGAGATTTCAGATCACCAAAGCTGTTCTCAGCAGCCATGAAGGATCTTTTCACATCCTTAAACTGGAAAAACGAAGAAGGAATACGTGTTAATTGACAAATACATTACGCTCAAAGCACAGGTCCCTAGCTGCAACTGTCATGAAGAATATTGTGAAATGTTTTCGTAATTTGTGCGTGCTGTTTACTCTTACACACTTCGTGGGTTCTCCCAGAAATGCATGACGACCAAAAGAACACAAAATTCCTTTCACTAAACAAACGACAGGAGAAGACGACGTGCTGCTGATGATTCTGACGCTGTACTAAAGCCTGTATAGCCGGTGTGCTGTAAACTGCGTAATGAAATCTGTGGCCATAAAACGTCGCAGGAACCTCCACTAATCCCCAAAGTGTTGTTTCACTTTCTAATAACTATTGATAAAAGCTGGAGATGCAGGATCAAGAACTTTAATGCCAAAATTTTTATTGTGGAAAATTATCATTATTTATTTTCTGAGAAAATCTCAAAATTTTTACTTATGACCGACTCTTCATAAACTATCTGATGGATGGGAGGATACTGAACGAAGAAGGTCTAACGAACTTGTATGCAAAAATGCTTGGTTTCAATGCTACATACCATTTATTCAATCTTACACTGTTACAGAGACTGCGGTGTAATATGTGCTGTGCCCCGCAGTCACAGTTATATAGTACGTGTCGAAAATGGTTTCCATGTGCCTCAACGCATGTGTGTACGCGCCGTAACATCTTCTGTCTCACGCGTTCATATCGGCCAGGCTGCAGCCGAACAGCGAAAAGGCAGTATGAATACGCGGCTTCAGTGTCTCCACATCTGGAATGGGCTCTCCATACACGATATTTTTAAGACGGCCCCATAACAAGAAACTGCACAGGTTGAGAATCGGTGAACGGGCAGCCATGCAACTGGACCCCTCGTCTGGTCCATCGACCAGGGAAAACACGACTGAGATGCGGCCGGACGATAATGGCGAAGTGGGCTGGAGCACCATCATGTAGCAGCCTCATAACCCTTCGAATCATCAATGGCACTTCTTCTAGAAGGGGAGGCAAAGTCGCCTGCAAGAAACGCCGATAGCTCCGGTCTTTTAGGCGACGTGGAAGGAAGGCTGGTCCCAAAATACAGTAGCCAATTATCCCGGTCTACGCATTCCGGCTGCACCGATGCTGATGATTCGCTGTCACCATACCACGGGGTTTCTGCATACTATCCCACAGATGACTTATGAAAGTTGAAGATACCACTCCGCGTAAAGGTGGCCTCATCTGTGAATAGAATGGAAGACACAAATCCCGGAATCATGGTTGTCTGCTGAAGAAACCAGTGACAAAACTGCTCCCGATGTGGAAAGTCAGTCTGTAGCAAGCCCTGCAGACGCTGTAAGTGATAAGGATAGTAACAATTGTCATGGAGAATATTCCACATGCTTGTACTGGGGGGCCAACTGCCTGGTATTGACACGGCGGTTGCCTTCCACAGTGTTAATCACATCTTCATCCGAGTCTGGTGTCCGAACATTTCAGGTACGTCGTTCATGATTTCCTGCTTCCTGAGACGACCCTGTCTCAGACAAACTGTGAAACACTGTTGCAAAAAATTGAATGCTGTGGTTGTTATCGGCGGGGATAGGTCTCCTGATACAACTTGCTGCCCGCCGCCCGTTGCCATTTGCCTTCCGTAAGTAAACATCATGTCGGCAAGCGCTCGATTCAAACACGGAACCATTGTGTACAACATGTATCACATTCATTGCAAGGTGAGTCGGCAAGATAAGTGAATCCGACACCACACTACCAATTATTACGGCAGAAATGGGCGCTAGAGCACTACGTATGAGAAACAGTACCACCCTCTAAGAGGAAACCGTGCGTGCTGTAACCGTGGCTGCGTGGTACAGCGCCCGCATCTCGTGGTCGTGCGGTAGCGTTCTCGCTTCCCACACCCGGGTTCCCGGGTTCGATTCCCGGCGGGGTCAGGGATTTTCTCTGCCTCGTGATGGCTGGGTGTTGTGTGCTGTCCTTAGGTTAGTTAGGTTTAATTAGTTCTAAGTTCTAGGCGACTGATGACCTCAGCAGTTGAGTCGCATAGTGCTCAGAGCCATTTGAACCATTTTTTTGCGTGGTACAGCGCGTATTAGACCGCAGTCCCTGTAACAAAGTGTGAGTGAATAAATGGTCTCTAGCATGGAAACCATGCGTTTCAGGACATACGTTTATTAATCCTTTTCTGTTCCGTATCCTCTCATCGATCAAACCCTATAGCTTGTACACGGTAGAAAAAATTACCTTGTGTAATCGAAAACGTAAAAACCAAACCACAAACACGAAATTTTAAAATCATATCTCTTCTATTTGAGGAAATTTTGAAGCAAACATAAAGAAATATCGTCCATACCTGTAGATCAGACTATGGTGTATGTAATCGACATAATTTGCATTGTCCTACTAAATAAAAGTTCAGGAGTACGCAAGTATATAGGTGACGTAAGTTGTAAACCGTTTCTCCTGCTACTCCTAGTGCTACATTTGTGATACCTCTGTATTTCTGTTCAAAACATGAAAACCGTTTTCATTTTAAGTATAATTCTGTATATCATAGTCCGTATTGCCAAGTGAAAGATATATGAGCGTTATAAAACTGTGTACTAAGGAAGACAATCTGTAAAAGTGCAGACAATGCGTCACAGAATAACTTACGCAATGACAAACAACAAAAATTCAAGGGGGTAATGCACGATTATTTATATTAGGACAGAGTATGCATTTTTACAGGAGGAAAAGCGGAATTTAAAAGTTACGTAACTAGAACCGTTTCAATATACGTATATAATATGGCGTATCGTAGAACGTTATGCCGACCACCGCTCTCCTTGCAGTAGGAGCGTGTCTATTTTGTTGGTCATTTGCTTGGGGGAGTCGACGCGCTCGGTTCGCCACCGGGAAGAACGAGGACTTTCCGGGTAAAGATAGACTGTGACTCATTGGGAGTGTTTCTGGTGGAGACGACTCTCGAGGTGCAGATAGGCCGTGACGTAGTGAGCACGTGAAGAAGATTAGGCGCAAATTTCACAGGTTTTTGTATGGGCGCAGATTTCATTGGCCACAGTTTTCGTATAACCTTATAGCTATCAAGTTGGGCGTAATGGCCGCAACTGGTTATGACAGTGAAATAAAGCTTTTTGATAGTGTCTGTGAAAGCATACGTTCTCCCTCAACGATTCCTAAAATTATTTTTATCTATACAATTCACAGGAGGTTTGAATAATGACACCTTCAGTCACAAAAAGTTTCGTATTCTATTAACTCACACGATGCATCTCCGACCTATAGGTCCATTATCACGTCCAAATCGTGTAGGCCTGCCCTTGAGTGAGATGATGTTATATGTAAGCACATTTTTGTCACTGAATAGTATATTTTTTAGTTACTTGTGTACTAAAGTAATTTTATTAGAATGTATTAAAATAATGTATGAAAGTATGATTCATAACTCCTCCTAAACCATTAGACCGATTTCAGCCAAACTTACTGTCTGGAAAGAAGCACTGTGGGCTGAGAACCACCTACATCCCACAAGGGTTTGGGTGGGGGAGGGGAAGGGGTCCCATAGAATCATATATCAGGAAACATTTCAACCAAATTTTGTATGTACATGATTCATATATCAGTATTATTTGTACAATTATTTGCATAAAAATGCTTTGAGGTTATCACACCTCTACAACGCTTAGGGGTGGGGGTGAGAAGACGTGACATGGAAAAAAATATTTGGTAACAAGCCATACAGGCATCGAATGCATAGGCTTCGCGGTTGCTAGGCTCATTGGTAACAGTCCTGATGATGTTTCACCCCCTCCAGGGGTCGGTGGAGGTCGGAGGTGGTTGGGTTAAAGACAGTGATATATCAACATACCTCTTAACACTTGAAGCAATTCCTACACGTATCACTTGCTGTCTGCAAAAAATTGCTGTGTCAGTAAGACTCCCCTATGAGTGAAGATAGGGGTAAAAAAAGTTGACAGGGACTTCTGAAGCAATTTCAACAAAAGTTGGTGTATGCATGACTCATTATTTGTTTAAAAGTACTATGAGAGTAAGATACCTCTTCTACCCCTAGGGGTTGGGGTGACTGAAAAGCGCTGACATGTGGAAACATCCGAAAACAACTTGTTGGTGTTTCTTCGTGTAATTAGTTGACTTGGAATACTTTAAGAATATGAAACACAATCTCTTACTTACATATGTCCTTCAAATGGCTCTAAGCACTATGGGACTTAACATCTGCGGTCATCAGTCCCCTAGACTTAGTACTACTTAAACCTAACTAACCTATGGACATCACACACATCCAGGCCCGAGGCAGGATTCGAACCTGCGACCGTAGCAGCAGCGCGTTTGCGGACGGAAGTGCCTAAAACTGCTCGGCCACAACGGCCGGCACATATGTTCTTCAAAAAAATGGTTCAAATGGCTCTGAGCACTATGGGACCTGACTTCTGAGGTCATCAGTCCCCTAGAACTTAGAACTACTTAAACCTAACTAACCTAAGGACATCACACACATCCATGTCCGAGGCAGGATTCGAACCTGCGACCGTAGCAGTCGCGCGGTTCCAGACTGTAGCGCCTAGAACCGCTCGGCCACTCCGGCCGGCCATATGTTCTTCAATACGTCAACTAGGTTAGGAGGATGTACTCTGCAATGACTTAATAACTTTGTCAGTATGTTTCGGGTCAAAGATCATGCCACACGGCTGAATAATACAGACATGTTTAACGTCCTCTCTCGAGTCAAATGGTGTAAAACACAGATGAATCATACAGCTGCCAGCGTGAAATACGAGGGCAACTTTTATTCAAGAGCCGATCGTTGATGAAATTAAAACCACAGTGAAAATCCGATGAAACTTTCCGCAGATGTTTTGCGCAGTGCCTCTAATACACCAGGCGTGTGCGTCACTTCGCACTTCAGTTCCGAGTGCACAGTAAGCATGTAAAGATGCTTAGAAGAACAGTCTCCCGCCATGTGCGAAATGCGTGCTGTCATTCGATGTCTTCATGTTGAGGGTTTCACCCTGACTTCCTTGCGGCTCACATAAGGTAACTCTCATGAGTGACAGCCAAGTGATTTCAATAGAGGGATGACAGCAGTAGAGGCAGCCATAAACATTTGCGCCGTTTACAGGGATAACGCCACTGGGCAGAGCACGGCAAGAAAATGGTTCTCTCGTTTCAAGGAGGATGGTTTGACACTGGTAGCTCTCCAATTTAAGGAAGACCTTCACGGTTTGATGAAGATCACTTAAACGCATTAATCCACGCTGATCAACGTCAGTGTACCCGAGAGTTGGCAAATGTGATGAACTGTGACCAGTCCATCGTATGACATTTGCATGCAGTGAGAAAGGTTCAAAAATCTACATCTACATGGATACTCTGCAAATCACATTCAAGTGCCTGGCAGAGTGTTCATCGAACCACCTTCACAATTCTCTATTATTCCAATCTCGTACAGCGCGCGGGAAGAATGAACACCTATATCTTTCCGTACGAGCTCTGATTTCCCTTATTTTATCGTGGTGATCGTTCCTCCTTATGTAGGTCGGTGTCAACAAAATATTTTCGCATTCGGAGGAGAAAGTTGGTGATGGAATTTCGTGAGAAGATTCCGTCGCAACGAAAAACGCCTTTCTTTTAATGACGTCCACCCGAAATCCTGTATCATTTCTGTGACACTCTCTCCCATATTTCGCGATAATACAAGACGTGCTGACCTTCTCTTAACTTTTTCGATGTACTCCGTCAGTCCTATCTGGTAAGGATCCCACACCGCGCAGCAGTATTCTAAAAGAGAACGGACAAGCGCATGTAGACAGTCTCCTTAGTAGGTCTGTTACATTTTCTAAGTGTCCTGCGAATGAAACCCAGTCTTTGGTTACCCTTCGCCATAACATTTTCTGTGTGTTCCTTCCAATTTAAGTTGTTCGTAATTGTAATACCTAGGTATATAGTTGAATTGACGGCTTTTAGATTAGACTGATTTATCATGTAACCGAAGTTTAACGAGTTCCTTTTAGCACTCATGTGGATGACCTCACACTTTTCTTTATTTAGGTCAACTGCCACTTTTCGCACCATTCCGATATTTTTTCTAAATAATTTTGCAGTTTTTTTGATCTTCTCATGACTTTATTAGTCGATAAACGACAGCGTCGTCTGTAAACAACCGAAGACGGTTGCTCAGATTGTCTCCCGAATCGTTTATATGGATAAGGAACAGCAAAGGGCCTCTAACACTACCTTGGGGAACGCCAGAAATCACTTCCGTTTTACTCGATGACCTTCCGCCAATTATTACGGACTGTGACCTCTCTGACAGGAAATCACAAATCCAGTCACATAACTGAGACGATATTCCATAAGTACGCAATTTCACTACGAGCCGCTTGTGTGGTACAGTGTCAAATGCCTTCCGGTAATCCGTATATACGGAGTCGATCTGTGGTCCCTTGTCAATAGCACTCAACACTTCATCAAGTGTATGGGTACTGCATGATCAAAGCCAAAACCACAAAAATCGGCCGCGCGGGATTAGCCGAGCGGTCTTAGGCGCTACAGTTATGGACTGTGCGGCTGGTCCTGGCGGAGGTTCGAGTCCTCCCTCGGGCATGGGTGTATGTGCTTGTCCTTAGGATAATCTAGGTTAAGAAGTGTGTAAGCTTAAGGACTGATGACCTTACCTGTTAAGTCCCACGAGATTTCACACATATTTGAACATCACAAAAATCAGCGGGTGCATCTCTGCTTGCTCGTGATCAATTGGCTCGTGAACAACACCGACCTTTCACGTCCTTACCGTTATTGGTGACGAGAAATGATATCTTTATGGAAACGCCGCAAGGAGTGGCCACCCGGTTAGACGCGCCATGTCACGGGCTGCGCCACCACTCCCGACGGAGGTTCGAGTCCTGCCTCCGGCATAAGTGTGTGTGTTGTTCTTAGCATAAGTTAGTTTAAGTAGTGTGTAAGTGTAGGGACCGATGACCTCAGCAGTTTGGTCGCTTAGGAATTCACACACATTTGAACATTTGATTGAGCCCAAACAAAGCAGCAGCTACATGTGCGAAGACCGATGCGCATCCACAAAGTATAATGTTACGCATCTGGCGGAACAGCGACGGTATGGCATACTACGAATTGCTTCCTCGAGGTGTAACAATCACTAATGAAGTTTATTATCAACAACTGAGACGTCTTGCAGACGCAATCCAAGAACAACGACCTGTAAGACTGCATGAAAAATGATGCTCCTACACCATAACGCCCGCCCGCATTCTGCTAGACTGACAAAAGGCACTATACAGAGATTGGGTTGGGAATTCATTCCGCACGCGTCTTATACACCTGATCTTGCGCCCTCTGATTTTCACCTTTTCCACTCTCTATCGAACAATATTGGAACTTCCTCTCCGGATGAAAATGCGCTCCGAACATGCGTCGTCGAGTTCTTCGCCGTAAAACCGTGCGATTTCTACAGTCCTTGAATCGAATCGAAAAGCTACCCCACCGTGGGCAGACTGTCGTAGATAGTGTAACAGAGTATATTACTGATGGCGAAAATTTCTGATACGCGTATTTGTTGTGTTTATCTAATTTACGGAAAAACCGCTAAGAACTTATGCGACAGTCCAATATAACGATATGGCATGGATTTTATGGGGTATCACATACGAAGGAGCTACGTTAAAAAATTAAGAAGTAATTGTCAATTTAAAACAATTCTTGGAGAGGTGGTGCTGTTAATGAATTAACTCACTGTTACAGGCTATTGCGGTAGCCACGTGTCGAGCAAACGGTGTTGGGATTGTTGGCAGTCAGATGGGCAGTCGCGCGCAGACCCGGCCGGGTGGCTGTGCAAGCAGCCACTGTAGTGTACACACCTGGTTGTTGACCGCGCTGCGCGTCACACGGACAGGCGGCTCGCTTCGGCTCGGCTCTTCGCGGTGCCGACAGGACAGCAGTTATCGGACAGTCGTAATAAGCACCACTGAGCCAGATAGGCGCGCTCGCCGTCGGTTACAGCGACCCGACTTATCGCGCGCCGATACGACTCCGCCGATAGACGGCCGCTGCAGATAAGGTCGCCGGAAGCCGGTCAGATTTGCCACGCTGGGAAGCTCCTGTTGCCACTCGTGGACTGCGCCGAGTGCGTACTCGTGAAAGATGGGCGTAAAACGGGCGTAGCGTGGGCGTAATTATCAGCACTGCCCGAGGCGACGTGGGAAGATATATACGGACATCCGGGGGGTAGCTATATTTGTGGATGATAATTACCTTGTGGTTGAAAGTACGGATGGGGAAAACCGAGCGGTTAAAACTGATACCGGGATTTTAGTTCCGAATAAACGACAGTATACGGTATTTTTTCGGCCTCGGTTATAACAGGTGTTTTTGTTCTAATTTTTTACTAAAAAACCGAAATACCAATTAGCCATAACAACAGTACTACAATTTTTCGTTTTTAAAAAACCTTCTTTTCAAAAAATGGTTCAAATGGCTCTAAGCACTATGGGACTTAACATCTGAGGTCATCAGTCCCCTAGACTTAGAACTACTTACAGCTAACTAACATAAGAACATCACACACATCCATGCCCGAGGCAGGATTCGAACCTGCGACCGTAGCAGCAGCGTGGTTCCGGACTGGAGTGCCTAGAACCACTCGGCCACAGGCCTGGTGAAACTTTCAAAAAAAAAAAAAAAAAAGTTATTTGTATAATTTGCGTTGGTTTGGAATATTCTGTTATTACTGAAAATGGCGAAAGAGATCAGTGCTGCTTTAATAACAATGACAACACAGACGAGCAACAAACACATGGCTTATAAATTGGTACAGCATTGCTGAGACAATAATGTCTCTGCTGCTCACTGTTTTTGCGCGAGGTAGGTGTATGACGAGCACTGTGCACGACTTACCCCCACCTAGTCTATACGGTAGTTGGAAATCTACCTCCTCCTTCCTAGTTGCAGCCGTTTTCCCCAATAAGGAAAGTGTTTTCTGAAGATTTGAGAGAAGTAAGATTACAATAAACTTTCTAGTTTACTTATCTTTTCTTTTATTGTTGGCTTCAGTTCTTCTTGTCTAGGGGGTCTGATTCGTGAAGCTGAAATTCTCACATTTTAGGTCCTCGGGGTTGAATTGATCTAAATTATTTTGAAGATAGTTGTTGCAGAATTTTTGTTTTTACTTTACAATATTTTGTCACACTTTAAGTCTATCACACAGTCTTTTGAATTTTCACATTAACAAAGCCGAAATTACATTGTTCGCGCAAAATACAGAAATACGTCCGATCACATCAGAGGCATGCCTAGTACTGTCTCACTCAGGGGAAATAATTTTTCAAAGGGATTACAATTTTTCTTGACAACTGAATTGCCGTCCGCGGTAGCCAAGCGGTTCTAGGCGCTTCAGTCCGGAACCGCGCGACTGCTACAGTCCCATGGATGTGTGTGATGTCCTTAAGTTAGTTAGGTTTAAGTAGTTCTAAGTTCTAGGGGAGTGATGACCTCAGATGTTAAGTCCCATGGTGCTCAGAGCCATTTGAACCATTTTTGACAAATGCTTCGATTATTATTTGAAGGATGCATCCAGCAATAAACATAGTAAACAGTACTAGATTACGGAATTAATAATAGGAATTTTAAGTGTGCCAAATAATTCGTAATTTCGAATGTTTCCAATTTTTTTCTTTTTTTTCAATTGTGAATTCAGAACTAGTGTTTATCGATTATAACATCCAAAATAAACTAGTTCCTTTTCATAAATGTTAGCTTGAAATATAACCTACTCTGTATAAAATTATATGAAAGTTTTCAGAAAAGTAGCCGTGATAATATTGACCTGTCCAAAATTCGAAAACTATTACTGGTATCGACAACTACAGTTGAGAAAAAGTAATGCTAGATGTGGATGTACCGTCACAAGTTTCTCCGTATCGTCGCCGAACATCAGTTGTATTGCAGATCGGCGCCAACGCCACTTTGGAAATATTTTTACGAAGTGATGTTGTAGTGAAGTACAATACTTCAATTCCTTTAAAAGATTAAAGATGAATCTGGTTCAAAAATGGCTCTGAGCACTATGGGACTTAACATCTATGGTCATCAGTCCCCTAGAACTTAGAACTACTTAAACCTAACTAAACTAAGGACGTCACACGTATCCATGCCCGAGGCAGGATTCGAACCTGCGACCGTAGCAGTCGCGCGGTTCCTGACTGAGCGCCTAGAACCGCTAGACCACCGCGGCCGGCGATGAATCTGGCGTTGGTATGTAATAATAAGAGGATGGAAACTGTCGTAACAGTAACAAATTAAAAACTTAACAACAATTCATTCGTAGTATACAATAGAAATAGAAAGTAGGTAATGTACAGTCTGTGTCTACATAACATGCCTTTATCTGCTTGTAGCCCGTAAAAGCAGCAAATTAAGTCGAGAAAGAGAGTTCTTCAACCACAGTTTTAACCTTTTAACTCTATTCTATCGCTTGGGCCTAATCCCGCAGTTACGCAGGGTCAGCCATCATTAATCGGATTTGGCATGTTAATGTTTTAGGGGCGGGCAGATGCCCTTCCTGCCAGCACCCCGTAACTCCCGGGACGGAAGTTGTGCACCCCAACTGTCTGCGTCGAATGTATGAGGGAATAGTGCTAAAGTGGTCAGATGTCTGTGAGCCGTGTAACTGAGGCGGAAAATGGGGACCATCCGGGTATTCACTTAGCGGGATGTGGAAAACCGCCTAGAAACCACATCCAGGCTGGCCGGCACATCGGCCCTCGTCGTTCACCCGCCGGGCGGATTCGATCTGGGCCGGCGCGCCTACCCGAGTCCAGGAAGCAGCGCGTTACCGCTCTCGGCTACCCTGGCAGGTCTTTTAACCCTATTCTCAATGCCAAAATAGTGGTATGATTCCTGTTTACAACATGATTTTTGAACAGGGTTTCAAAACTCACTAGAAGAATGCAGGTTCAACCACTTATCGGCTCTCTGCGGAGCGTGTTGGGTGACAACAGCGTACGTCAGAGGGCGTTGTCCTGTTGGAAAACATTCCCTGCAATGTTGTTCATGAATGGCAGCACAACACGTTGAATCACCATACTGACATACAAATTTGCAGTCAGGGTGCTTGGGATAATCACGCGAGTGCTCCTGCTTTCACACGAAATCGCATCCCAGATGTAGGTCCAGTGTGGCTAGCACTTGATAGGTTAGCAGTAGGCTCTCAACTTGCGTGCTTCTAACCAACACACAGCCATCAGTGGCACAGAGGCACTACCAGCTTTCATCAGAAAACACAACAGACCTCCTCCCCATCCTCTATCAGCTTTCGCTTGAGAATGAAGTCACAAATGACAGTGGTTTGGGATCAGTGGAGTGCACGCTACAGTTCGCCTGGCTCGGAGCCGTCCTCGAAGAAACTGATATGTAACGCTACATTGCGCCACTGTGGTGCACCGGCTCCTAAAATTGCTGCTGCAGATATAGTACTATGCGCCAGAACCATACGCCACACACAATGGTCTTTCCTCTCGCTAGTTCCATGTGGCCGTCTGGAGCTGAGTCTTATTGCGACTGTGTGTTCTCATTACTATCACTACCAGAGATCATGTACAGTGGCTACATTCCTGCCAAGTCTTTCTGCATCACTGCAGAAGGTACATCCAGCTTCTCACAGTCCTACGACCATGCTCGAACTCAACGTAAAGGCATTGTTGGCCAACACCAACTCACCACCTCCAGTCTAAGAGGTGACTAACATTCACAACCGTTACAGCGTGTATCTAAGACAAACCTGATTTGCATCCTCATAGCGCCGCTTCTAGCGCCAATCTCATGTAAGTGCGAAATCTCGACAGACATCATCATTCAGATTCACCGCACCAACTTTCATTTATGTCGCACAACTCCTCATTGGTGGCGCGATTTTTTTCCGTCCGTCCAGATTTCACTAACTACGAAGGAACTGAAACGAAAAACGTTGCCCTACATTCTTAAGCAGTGGAATGTAAATTACGAAGTCGAACTTTAGAAGCAGTTAAGTCACGGAAAGGTCAAACCTACCGGCAGAGCACCGGCTTATCAAGCGGATTAAAACGATCTACAAAATATTTACATCGTGGGTGTGGACAAAAGAATTGTGGATGCGATAAGGAACTGTACATAATACTGTAGCACAGTTGAGTAGTATATCCACAAATTAATTACTGAATACATAACATAAAACATTGTTGATTAGTGTTGGTGCCATGACGGGTGTTATAGCATCTCTCATTGTGTAGACATGTATTAAAAATAAAGATATTTTGAAACAGCGGCTACGACCGGCAATCCATTGTAAAGTGTCGTTACTACTAAGTATAACATAAAATCGTATCGCTTGGTTTATAGAACGTCATGAGATTCCTATCAGGGTAGTTATTATCGTTAAAATCCTGTTGGTTTCATTATACGACGAGCTGTATTGATGTCAAGTATTTGATTTTAAATTGATTTACATTTTGTTCCTTAAAATTTTATTAAAATTTGAAGATTTCATGTAAGTTATATAGCCTCCTTCTAACGCCATCTAGGGATCTTCGCCTCAAGGAAGACATCAGAACTCACTGCCGTCAGTCCTCGTTTCATTACAGTACCTGCCACACAACTGTATACTAGCAAAGGGCGAATGTTGCGTTTCTTGCACTTGCTATGAGCATCAGCTGCCATGCCATTCACTTGTACCATGTTAGAGCGACATATATATGATGCTCTCTGATACGAGATGATGTAAATACTAATTGTCTCAGTTACTAAGTTTTAACGGCATAACGTCTTTGATAAGATGATGCCTTCTACATTTAGTAATTCTAGTGGATGCAAATATTGCTCTTTTATTTTCACTGCCTCTCATCTATATTACTGTATATTTTCAATTCAGTTACATTGGCAACAAACGATGAAAAGATGCTTTTAACTATATTATGTACGGATGTTACCATTCTAAGAAAGATTTTAACGGTTTTGAAGCCATAATGGCACTGATGCTAATAAAGAATGTTTTATGGTAAGCGTTCTTTAATTAGTTTCAGTATACATTCCTCAAGCCTGCTACAATATTATGTTGTTTTCTGTAAGCTGTCGTATATTGCTGAAGTGAGAAAAAAATCTATTTTATGTCTTAGATCTGCAGATGGCTAGATTGTTAGCCGAAACTAATTATCTATCCAAGTAAAGAAGATTTCATGTGTGATCTTGATTTCATGGGTTTTCAATCTGTAACATACATTTAAAATAAATTACAACAGATCACGATCTCCTGGTTGAAAAAATCAACAAATTGAGAACCATTGAGTCATTCACTACGCATTGAAGGAACAGCCCAAGAATTATTACAGCAACATAGCGATAGAAACTGGAACAGTTACGTGGTATGAATGAAGGAGGAGATGTCTTGGAAGAAGACAAGGACTAAATACCTGTAAGATGATTAAAAATGTTTTGAAAAGAAATCAATTAATTTTTTGAATGCTTATGAGCAAGAAGCCTCCCTCTATAAAAGGATTATTTTTGTCTACATCTGTGGGTGTGTGTGTGTTTTTTTTTTAATTTTGTTATGTGATTGTGAGTGTATTTCCATATGGCAATATGTCTAACTGCGTTTGTCTGCATTTGATTGTACGTTACTACAAATTAATTGGATAACGCTCCCACCCACCCTCCCCTCCCGTGTATAAGCACAGAATCTGTGAAAATTTGTGTATTATACTTCTTTAAGCTGCACTGCAAAACTTTTATAAAAGACATTTTTATGTGCAACCACCACGAATGTGCTACTTATGAAGGTTGCCAGATGACGAGGAACTAGTTGCAGAACAATAAATATTTTAGCAGTATGGTGATTGTTACACATAACATGTATTTGAGATTATAATTATTATTATTATGTTCTCGGCCATTAATGAATATCATGAGCAGCAATGAAAAATTAAACATCTCTTTGGTGTCTCCGAAATTATTCTCGTGTCTCTGGATGCCTTGTGCGATCTAACGTTCTGCTTTCTGCCTGCGGAGGAGTGTTCAATACAATCGCAAGCCTAGCCATATTTCCTGTATTTACATGTTTTCTGCTGTACATATTGGCGTGGTGGTGATTTGACGGCATTTCGAAAGTTCTGATTCACCGAATCCACATGGATACGTCCATACTCGGTTGGCGTGGTATCATACATGAAAAGCGAACTTCGGTTTCACACGGCAGGTGTTTCCGGAATACACGGCGGTTTCCATGGAGAAGGCCACACTGATTTTCGTAGCGATCCCTGCGTCAGGAACCGTTCGACACGTTATTTTACCACAGCGATGTTTCTGTGCTTTCACGGTAAACAGCAGAAGCGTGGGCCGAACCACCGATGCGTTCGCCTGTATTTTTAAGAGACTGGCAAAGAAAGCACCGCAGCGATACAGCGCACCTGCTCTTGTCTCCTTACCCCTTTTTTGCCGCGCTTTTTTCTGAATTTGGTCGAAATTATATCGGAAACTCGTTGCCCGCGGCGACGACAATGGTGGATCGGAAGCAGGCGACCTATTGTTGATTCAGAGGCCCGTCTTGCCCCGAGGCCGGCAGTCGGAAGGGGCGGGGCGCGCGCGGCGGAATAATGCTTGCCACGTACCGCCACCCCCATCCCTTACAAACCGAACCCCTTTCTTTTTTTGTGTGTGTGTGTACGTGTATGTGTATGTGTGTGTGCCTGCGTTTTTTTTTCACGACAATTCCGACAAATCCCGGCCCCGTAATGCGTATTGATTCAGCGGCGTACACGGCATTGTTTTTAGTTGGGCGGACTCCAGGAATGTCGATCTTGAATAAAACCGGGCAGGCAGCGTGCCGCACACATTCAGACAGAGAGAGGGAGAGAGAGAGAGAGGGCAGCCGGCTGCCGAACGTGGGCGCTGTATGAAAAATTAACTTTGGCCCGGGCAGACCGCGCCGAGGCGCGCCTCCGCCCGTACATATTTTCGCTGTCAGCTTGTTTTGACAAAAGCTTGTCCCCCTATCCCCTCCAATTAAAAGTTATTCCGATCGGTGACAGCGGCATGACAGACGCACGGCGCCGGCGGCCTGGCCTCGCACAGGTACAGGTAGCGAAGGGCTTATTGTCTGCCGCCATCCACGCCGGCTGGCGAGGCGGCCATACCTGTACCTACACGTACGCCTGGCTCCTCTTTCCAGTGTGCTGCCCCCCGAAACCTATTGTAGTTCTCTGATTATAGACTCTGTAATTACTTGCGAAGCACCTGACCCGTGATGGAAGGCAAGTTAAACAGCGATTCCAGTCGCTACGGCAAAACAAATCTGTGCCCTTAGTGTTGCCACATTCCCGATCTTCGCATGACGTTCCGATTTTTAGGGATATCACGATTTCCCCCGCGTAAGCCTTACGCAGGATGCCAAATGTCGCGACTGCCGGCCACTACTGCACTATATAATCAAAAGTATCCGGACACCAGGCTGAAAATGACTTACAAGTTCGTGGCGTCCTCCATCGATAATGCCGGCCGAAGTGGCCGAGCGGTTCTAGGCGCTACAGTCTGGAACCGCGCGACCGCTACGGTCGCAGGTTCGAATCCTGCCTCGGGCATGGATGCGTGTGATGTCCTTGGGTTAGTTAAGTTTAAGTAGTTCTAAGTTCTGGAGGACTGATGACCTCAGAAGTTAAGTCCCATAGTGCTCAGAGCCATTTTTTTCCATCGGTAATTCTGGAATTCAAAATGGTGTTGGCCCACCCTTAGCCTTGATGACAGCTTCCGCTCTCGCAGGTGCTGGGAGGTTTCTTGGGGAATGGCAGCACATTCTTCAGGGAGTGCTGCGCTGAGGAGAGGTATCGATGTCGGTCGGTGAGGACTGGCACGAAGACGGCGTTCCAGAGCATCCCAAAAGTGTGCTATAGGATTTAGGTTAGGACTCAGTGCATGTCAGTCCATTACAGAAATGTTATTCTCTTATAACCACTCCGCCACAGGCCAAGCATTATGAACAGGCGCCCGATCGTGTTGAAAGATGCAGTCGCCAACCCCGAACTGCTCTTCAACAGTGGGAAGCAAGAAGGTGCTTAAAACATCGATGTAGGCCTGTGCTGTGATAGTGCCACCCAAAATAACAAGGGGTTTGAACCCCCTCCAAGAAAAACACGACCACGCCATAACACCACCGCCTCCGAATTTTACTGTTGGCACTAAACACGCTGGCAGATGACATTCACCGGGCATTCGCCATACCCACACTCTGCCATCGGATCGCCACATTGTGTACCGTGATTCGGCACTCCACACAACGATAATCCACTGTTCAATCGTCCAAAGTTTACGCTCCTTACACCAAGCGAGGCGTCGTTTGGCATTTACCTGCGTGATGTGTGGCTTACGAGCATCCGCTCGACCATGAAATCCAAATTTTCTCACCTCCGTCCTAACTGTCAAAGTACTTGCAGTGGATCTTGATGCAGTTTGGAATTCCTGTGTGATGGTCTGGATAGATGTCTGCCTATTACACATAACGACCCTCTTCAACTGTCGGCACTCTCTGTTAGTCAACAGACGAGGTCGGCCTGTACACTTTTGTGCTGTGCGTGTCCTTTCACGTTTCCACTTGACTATCACTTCGGAAACAATGGACCTAGGGATGTTTAGGAGCGTGGAAGTCTCTTATACAGAGGTATGACACAAGTGACACCCAATCACCTGACCACGTTCGAAGTCCGTGAGTTCTCTCTGACGATGTCCAATGACTACTGAGGTCGGTGATACGGAGTACCTGGAAGTAGGTGGCATCACAATGCACCTAATGTGAAAAACATGTATTTTGGGGGTGTCCGGATACTTTTGATCACATAGTGTGACTGTAACTAGTGTGGGTGCTTTCTGTAGATGCATCGTGAGCTGGGTTGAGTCAGGAGCCGCCCAATAACAGCAGGTTCTTTTAATTACGTTCCAGAACTTCTTATTAGTAGCTCATGCGCACGTCTGACGTGCGCTAGGGTAGCCCGTCGATCCCAAGGATAGCAAAGCGTTGTGAAGACATCAGTAATGGCTACGCTCATCCCAGCACAACGGCAGTTCGACCTGGCTATACGAGAATTGCTGGCCGAACGCTGTGCTGCGTCAGCAGGCATACTGGTACGGCAGGCCGAGTACGGGACCTGCTGACCGCCTGTCTCAGCTATGGCGTGGGTGGAGTGTTGACGTCAGATGTACGAGCCCTCATACGTCATTTGGCTCAGTTGTTAGGAGGCCTTAATTCGAAACTCGGACGTGAGCTGGAACCTCTGGCAGGCGGTTCTGTCAAAACGACAGCGGACAGCTCCGTCACGGTGGAAGCCAACACTACAGCAGATGCCTAGTTCATGACTCGCCGCTTAGGGGTGTGAAAAACCGACAGGTTAAAGCCAACACCTGTATTTTATCTCCGAATAGCAGGTATTTTTCGGTATTTGGTCTTGGCTACAAAAGGTGTTTTTATTTTTTACTAATAACCGAGCGAAGGAAGTGAAATATCATTTAACCGTAGAACTGCTAATATTTTTCGTTTTTAAATAAACCATATTCACAAAAGAAGTAAGTTTTGTTCGTAAAGTTAGCATTGGTTTGAAATGTTGCATTATTAGAACGTGGCAAAAGCGATCAGTGCTACTTTAATAACAATGCTAACAGAAACAAGCAACAAACGTATGGATTAAGAACTGGCACAGCTTTTCTGAGAAAATACGAGTATAAGTTGTAAGACTTGCCCCCACCTGATCTATTCGGAAGTTTCTCGCCTTCGTCGCCACATTTCTGTTGCATTACAGCATGGCACGATCCATAGTCTGGAAATATTTTTACGAAGTGACATACCAATAAAGAACGATGTTTCATTGTTTTAAAAGATTAAAGATTTGCCTGCCATTTCTATGAAACAATAAAAGAGAAAGGAAATTATGTTAACAGTAATAAATTGAAAACTTAACAACAATTCATCATAGTATACAATAAAAATAGAAAGTAGATGATCTCCTGACAGAGTCGACATAATATGCCTTTTTCTGTTGCAGCCCTTGAAAACCGACAAATTAACACGAAAAATAATTCTTCAACTTCAGTTTTGACTGAATATTCCTAACGCCCAAACACTGGTATGACCAACAATTGCAACATGATTTTTGAGCAATTTCTAAAAATTGGAATCAATAAGAGAATACTGACGATGTTTCTGTTGTATTCAACCACTTGTGTAACATTTCGAGAAAAGCAATAAACAGTGGACGGATTAAGTTTTGTTTTATTTGCTTGTTTAATTTTATATTTTGATTCTATGATCTTGAAACTAAGTCAAAATTGTTCAACCTTTGTTCGGTTTCTACGTCTATTACAGGGAATGATCGGAATGAAAACCAGAAATCGGTTATTTCAGAAAGCGGTTGTTTAGAGCGTTTTTGACAGTCAGGTTAAACTGGCGTGGAGAAATACCGATATACCCGAAAAATGGTTGTTTCAGTGATAATCGCCATCCCCATCACTGGCGGCAACTATGAAGGTAAGACTTGGGTGTTTCATAACGTTGTGATTAGTCAATGACTAAAGGGATGCCGCGGTGCATGCCCGAGCTGCACGTTACGAGAACTCTCAGCTGCGTGGTTTCCATTGTTGTATCGTTGCCATCATGTGGCTGTTGGTGGACAGTGTTTAAACTTTCCCCTCCTCTCATCCATTGACTGGCTCGAATGTTTTTATTCCCAGACTAACGCTGGTACTTTTCATGAATAAAAAAGTATTTTTGAATACAGTTATAACAATGCACCCACTTCACATATCACAAGGAATATTTAGCAAAATACTGAGAATACTTCATTTTTTAATGTCTCTATTTTACGTCTTCCTCGTGCCGCCTTTTTAAATCATCAATCCCGAAGTCCCTATCTTCTGGATCTACCAACATGAGATCTCTCTGTCTGTGTGTGTGTGTGTGTGTGTGTGTGTGTGTGTGTGTGGCAGTGTGCAGTATGCTGCATATCAGAAAATATTTCGACGTCATCAGTAGCCTGCCTGACCCTTTCACAACGTTAGAGTTTGGACGTCGTTTGCTTTACCCAGATGGAGTTGTAAGACTTCAGCAAAAATTTGGACGACGAGCTATGCCCATCCATGAAGGAGAAGCCTACAAAACCCTCGCTAGATCGATACTTGAATACCGCTCATCAGCCTGCGACCCGAACCGGATAGGAAAAAGAGACGTAGTAAGTGTCAAAGTGTAACGGAGATGATAACCCAACTGCAGTGGCAGACGCTACAAGAGAGGCATTGTGAATTACTGTGTCGTTTACTGTTAAAATTTCAAGAATGAACTTTCCTAGTCGAAACAACCAATATGTTGCTGCATCCCAAGTGCATCTCGTGGAAAGACCATTGAGGTACAATTAAATGGAGTCGGACCACACTGAGGCTACCGAACAATCTTTCTTGTCATGTACCATCCGCGACTGGAATACGAAAACGTGAAAGCGACTGTGGTACTCAAAGTACTCTCTGCCACGCATCATTAGGTGGCTTGCAGAGCTAATATGAACACGTCCGTGCAGACGTTCGTTACGAACGAACATGAACACTGAAGATTGTTCTCAATGTACAGTGTTCCTCCGAGGTAAGCATAGAGATAGGGGAGGAAATCGCCCATTAGCCTTCTAAAGAGCCAATCCAGCATTCACCTTAAGCGATTCAGAAAAATCGTTGAAAACCTAAAACTGTGTTGCGAGACTAAAATCGCCTCGAATACAAGTCCATTTCTCATAACTACTGCGCTAGGTGCGTCTTTTTATGTGCAGAAATACAAGCACTGTTTGCAAATTTAAAATAAATCATCTCCGAACAGGTACCATTACACACATTGCTTCGAGAGTCTGCCCCCCTTCCTCAAAGCCACTGTTATAACAAACAACGAACGGTAACCAACGTCTGTAATCAAATATATCGTCAAATGTGAGCCTTACAAAGATCACTAGTAGCGAACGTATTAAGGAAACCGGTAAAAGCCATTACTATACGGGACCATCTAAGTGTAGGATATGGACCTCTAAAACAGATGCATACACTATTATAGGACTGCCTTTCACATCAAGCGGTTCATATGTGCCGTAAAGCCCGCATCTCGTGGTCGTGAGGTAGCGTTCTCGCTTCCCACGCCCGGGTTCCCGGGTTCGATTCCCGGCGGGGTCAGGGATTTTCTCTGCCTCGTGATGGCTGGGTGTTGTGTGATGTCCTTAGGTTAGTTAGGTTTAAGTAGTTCTAAGTTCTAGGGGACTGATGACCTAAGATGTTAAGTCCCATAGTGCTCAGAGCCATTTGAACCATTTTTTGTGCCGTAAATCGGACATAACACAATCATTATACACAGATGTGAACACATGCCAGTTAACAACCCAAACAATACTGAGGGAAAAGCAGTCCTACACGGAATTCGCAGGCTCTCAAAACAGGAGTTTGTGCCCATTTGCAGCAAATCGATAGATGACGTGAATGAGTTTACCATTTCTTCAGTTGGCGAGTCTGTGCTGGGTTTCATTATGACGATCAAGTCATCAGAAAAATGAAATTTTTCCACTTAATATGTTTACTTTCATCACAGTGCTTTTGTTTATTAAGAACCACTGTCTACGTTGATAATTACTGTCATCATCAGACGGTGGCTAGTCATGAACCGCTTCATTTCTAGTAGCTGTTTAGCTACTTTGTGCTTCACGTTTGATACATCTTCGGACTGAATATGAGATAACTAAGGTGTGGAATATGTCATCCGATGACTACATTAATTGTAGAAACCAATAGTGACAGTTTTTAATAAAAATGGTGTGATTGTGCTGATGAACAAAAGTGAATATATTTAACAACTGACAATCGCTGAAACTCCGTCCAATTGATGCCAAAAATAAATAAAGTATTTCTCATTTTACGTTAGTTCTTCAGTAGCTAACATGCTTATTACTGTCTTTATAGTGTACAAATTCGGTCTCTGCGACTGAAAGAAAGCCTATTTGATTTCCACATAGGTTTCGCATCATTTATTTTTGAAGCCTCTACCGCCGTTATTTGGTGCGGTTCTTTTTTCACATCTACGACGCCATGGATGTCGTGTTTCGGTCATTTTCGTGTCCATTTCACTATATACACTCTACTTTTTCACAAGTATGTTTTCAAAAAGTTTTCCTGTATGAGTAGTGTTATTGACTGGTCATTATTTATACAACAATATTTACAGTTTGCCACAGACGAACATAATGTAGTAACCGCTTGCCGAGTTGCTAATTCCCAGTGAATCACACGATCCTTAAAAAAGATATTAAAATGTAATATAAGTTTCATTTCCCAATATAATTGAGTACTACGTCGATAGTGAACTCAATGGTGCCATTATTCAGGAAAGTGAGAAAAATGAATCAGAAATGCGTGTGTACCAAGATGTAACAATGTCACTACCACACAGGAGCAAACACAGAATGGCAATGTATTCCAACGAGCTACAACGTGGATGGATTGGATTTGATAAAAAAATATGAGAAAAATAGTGCGTGCAGTACAAACAAAAGATGGTTGAGAAATTAATGGTTCAAATGGCTCTAAGTACTAAGGGACTTAATATCTGAGGTCATCAGTTCCCTAGACTTAGAACTACTTAAACCTAACCAACCTAAGGACATCACACACATCCATGCCCGAGGCAGGATTCAAACCTGCTGCGACCGCAGCAGCAGCGCGGTTCCGGACTGTAGCGCCTAGAACCGCTCGGCCACAGCGGCAGGCGAAAACTTAATTAAAAGGTCCATCACAATATGCAGAAAGTGTCAGAAGTAATGATAATATCGAGGAGTCTTCGCTGGCTATCTGTTCAGATCCAATAGGAAAACATTAATCAGAAAAATATGCAGATATGTCTGTGAAAAGAAACCCACACTAGCTATGATCTAAGTGGTCAAGAAAAAAGATAATCAACTTAGTACTGCCAGCCAGGGAAACGATGAAAACCACGGCTTTTAGAAAACATTGGACGAACACTAACTAAGACGAACTGAAACTGTAACATGAAAGAAACAAAATCAATGAATAAACCGAGAGTATAGATTACTTTTACTTCGAGACTCACCGACTCGTGAATAATCAGTCCAGTGTCGCTCAACACACTGCATAAACGAATGAAATTCTCTGATGTGATCTAAAACTGTCTCTCTGTACTGAAAAAAAAAAAAAACTTTACCTATCTCAGCTCAGCGTTTGATTGGTTTGCTACATTTAGTCGAGCCGTATTTTACTTGAGACATTGTGAGGATTCTCATTTAATTAAACACTACATGAAAAGTGGACGCACTGTTTCAAAGTAAACGTCATATTCAGGTTCTTTTTCATCCTCTTTTCTTTGTGAAAAACGTACGTGGTTTGCTTTTTAGTAATACAAGCTATTAATCCCCCACTGAGAGATATATATATATATATATATATATATATATTCTTTCTCAGAGCACTGTAAGAAATTCTAGCGGAGGTGATATGAGGGAACTAGTATAGTGTGAGTGTTCACGTACGTGTCTTGTGCTCAAAAGATGATGAGTCGCTACAGCTGTTTCCCACTCTTTCTGTAAGATGGGTGAAAGCTTTTACGCAGTACGAAACGCGCAGGAGTTTCCTGAGGAAAGGAAGTTTGAAAAACTTGCTACCTCAAGTGGCGGTGAAGCCCCGGGCGACATATGTTCCACAGCAGCACACATCTGATCTGCAGCTTCAGGCAAGGCGATCGACAGAGGGTAGGGGTGTGGGGGAAGCAACAGCCTCTGCGCTCCTCAGTATCTGCAACTTCCCACACCGGCTGTCTGTGGGGAAAAGCTTTGCATTTAATGGAAGTAGTGTCCAACACAGGCCACGTTATTTACGTATCTTAGTCGAGGAACTTCCCAGGCGACAGTGCAGTGTCTAACGTTGCAGTTGTTCAAATAACAGAAACTAAGTGTAATTCAAACAATCAAATTCATTCAACCGCTTAATCCTGGAAAAAAAATTTAAAAAAACTAAAATTAAAGTATATGACTGGTAGATTTTTATGTTATAGTTGATTATGGGATAGAATTATTCAAATTTTTTTTGGAGAGGAAATCATTGTGGGACATATCAAACTAGCGACAAGCAAGATGAAGAAAAGAAAGTATGCGTTGTCGGAGGAGTATACGTAAATGCGAGGGGCATTTGAGAAGTCCGTGCAAAATCCAAGAGATGGCACCACCACCGAGCATCGATGTCATGTTTAGTTAGCAGCATCTTTGGAAAGAACGCCTACCAAGTTTCAGCCATATTGGTCTATTTCTTTGTGTTTGGCATTCGTATGAATCAAGGAAGTCGAGTGATTGTCAAAAAATGGAAGAAAAAGAGTTTCGTGTGGTGATCAAATATTACTTTATGAAAGGCAAAACGCCTTAGGAGACTAAAGAGAAGCTTGATAAACATTACGGTGACTCTGCACCTTCTCATTAGAACAGTTTATAAGTGGTTTCCAAATTTTCGGCGTGGCCATATGGGCACAAGTGATGCTGACCGTTCTGGACGCCCGGTGGAGGTTACGACTCTAAAAATCATAGATAAAATCCATGATTTGATGATGGATTACAGAAGAGTTAAGGTGCGTGAGATTGCTGGTGCTGTGGGCATCTCGAATGAACGGATACATAATATTTTGCATAAACGTTCGGACATGAGAAAGCTACCCACAAGATGGGTTCCGCGATTGCTCACGCTTGACCAAAAAGGGAATCGTGGGAAGTGTTGCAAGGATGGTTTGCAGCTGCTCAGGAAGAGCCCACAGGACTTTAAGCGTCGTTTCGTCACTGTAGATGAAACATGGATACATTACTATATTCCTGAGACCAAAGAACGATCTAAACAGAGGGTTACCAAGGGAGAATACGCACATTTCAGATGTGTTACGACCCGTGGCTCTACCCTTCATTCGTCCCTGCGAAACCCTACATTTCAGCAGGATAATGCACGACCGCATGTTGCAGGTCCTGTACGGGGCTTTCCCTGATACAGAAAATGTTCAACTGCTGCCCTGTGCAGCACATTCTCCAGATCTCTCACCAATTGAAAACGCCTGGTCAATGGTGGCCGAGCAACTGGCTCGTCACGATACGCCAGTCACTACTCTCGATTACCTGTGGTATCGTGTTGAAGCTGCATGGACAGCTGTACCTGTACATGCCATCCAAGCTCCGTTTGACTCAATGCCCAGGCGTATCAAGGCCGTTATTACGGCCAGAGGTGGTTGTTCTGGATACTGATTTCTGAGGATCTATGCACCCAAATTGCGTGAAAATGTAGTCACATGTCAGTTCTAGTATAATATATTTGTCCAATGAATACCCGTTTATCATCTGTATTTCTTCTTGGTGTAGCAATTTTAATGGCCAGTAGTGTAAGTATGGGGAAGAGGCGGACCAGTCCAGTCCGAATTCTTTTCGTTCGAAGAGCTTCTCTGCCTACGCTGTTCGATGCGGTAATGCACTGTCACCCATTAAAATAAAGTCAGGGCCGAATGCGCTCATGACCAGACGCACTGTATCACAATAACAGTGAGTGTACTGTGTTCAAATATTTGGAGGTCAGTACTCCCGCGCAATATTATGCCTCCCCACATCATAAAACCTGGACCACCAAAGCGATAATGTTCGACAGTGCTGGACGTAGCTTCTTTTGACGAGAGGTGGGAATACGTGAGGCACCCAGAAACCCTGTCGATCATGATTATTACTAAGCATGCACTGCCGTCCGTGGTGATCACAGACCCTACTGAGAAACATGCTCAGCATTTTGTAATGTCCAGAGGACATTATAAATCGCGGTAACTTCAGTGTAATAGTTGTCTCTGAATAACAGTCCCATTTCTGTTCGTCTCATTGCCTATTTCCTTCAATTACCTTCTGTGTTACACTGAAACAGTTATTTGTCTGTAAGGTCCAACTTTCGTCGAGTTGTGTCACTTGGCGGTAACAAATTGTGCTACTTTGGTTCTTAAGTTTTGCACAGCAATCTGCGTTTCTTTTCTTGTGGTTCTATTGAGCAATCCAGATACACGTCAAGATATGTCTGCTCAGATTCACGTTTAGGGCTAGATTTACACATAGCCCAGGTAAAACAAGCGTGTAGCGCAGTGAGAAAGGTGGACGCCGAGAGATCTCGATCGCCGATCATAAGTTAGCTAGACTTGGTCACATACACGAAAAAGAACTTCATATAATTTGAAAACATGAAATGAAAGCCAGCAGCCGGCACTACTGTCGCTGGCGTAGAGTTTGGTTCCTCGTTGAGTTCAGTTGGAAGCAGTTGCTGTTTATATCGCTGCAGATGCTATTGAAGTTGTGTTTTGCATCTATTCATATACATGTCGACATTGCTCCCGTTGTAAGTTGTAATCATTGCAAGTATCATCACTGGTTATATATGCATGTATATAGTTGTCAGTCCAACACGGTGGGTGGTGTGAAGACACGTGTTCCGTAAATGGTCCAAAAAATAAGAATGAAACTACTGACAGAAGAAAAGGAATATGCTGTTCATACACTTTCCTCTTCGCTCCCTGTGATCCCATTGGCCTGATTAGTTTTGTTGTCGTTGTAAGATGAAATTGGGTATTGCGCTTCCCTCCTACGTACCCCCTTCTTGTCAAAAACGCGATACCGAGTAAGTCGAATTTGATTGTTGACTTACTCGGATGTAGTTTTCCTTTTCATGTCAAGAAGACAGCTTTTAACTGCAGAGTAGAAGACATGTTTGTAAATAAGTTATATAAAACTACAACCAGTCACTTTTTTGAATAATTATGTTTTATTCCATGAACCGGTTTTCGAACCTTTTCAGGTTCATTTTCAGATGGTTTCTGGAAGTTACATACATATAACAACTGGACATCAAAATGGAGGCAAACAGATGGACACTAACGAAAAAAGCAGCCCATACCGTCGCAAGCCAGCACCCAGCATTATGCTAACACTCACGGCTCTAAAATATCAGTAACACTCACGGCTCTAAAATACCAGTAATGGATAAGCATAAGATATGTTTGTTTTAGATAATTTCATTATTGATTGCATCTTTTGTAATATAGAATCTTAATTTTATAGGAGGAAAAAGTACATACACAGAAAAATCTATACAAGTTTGTCTGCGTGACCATCATCTGCAACAAGCACAGAAATATTTGTATTGTAAAGAAAAACCGCCTTTTCTTTCTGCGATGTGTTTTATTTCTCCCAGAAGCATTTCGCCTTTAAGACATTTTCAGTGGGATCTAGAATGATGCAGTTTTACTTTGCTATGTGACATTTATAGACCATAGAACACTTCACGTCTCTTTTTTTTATGTAAACGAGTGATTGCTTACAGTTCTTCGCGTTTTTGGTTGGCATCTGCGTTTCCTCTCATTCGATCACATGATGGAGGTCGCACTGGTGAAACACAGGCATGTTTTCATGTTCCGAACCGTTTTCTTCCAATATTCATATTGTTTGACCTTTCTGCTTGTTTATCACTAGCTGTAGAAATTTGATCGAATGCTGTGATTTAAAGTAACTACTGTGAGCTCAGCTTATGTCTCATCCTGTTTGGTTTGCTTACGTACATGTTACCAACCTAATAAAACATATGCTGACAACTAACGTCAATTAATTTCTGTTATGTTTACATATGTGATGGCGCACGAGTATGTGTGTGTGTGTGTGAGTGTGTGTGCGTGTGAGTCGGTGGTTATTCAGTGTGAGTTGTTGTACGTTGAATATGAATGTAACAGCTGTCAGAGGTTAGTTGAAAGTTTCTCAGTTGATATATGTTTTGCTTTAAATTATTTATGGAGGGGTACACGGGCGAGTGAGTGGAAAGGGGTTGGTTGGTATTATTATTATTAAGATAATAATCCTCTATTGCAATGTTACTCTACTACTTTATCTATTATTGTAAACAATGACTTGTTTGGCATGTGTACTTGATCTGCTTTGTTTTTCTGTATGTGGTAATTTTCTTGCAGGGTTAGTAAATGTCTTCTTCTCTGGAGGTTAGTTTGTGGTTGCGTTCTCTTAGGTGTTCTGCAAATGTGGAGTGGTTTGTCCCATACTTGCAGACCCTCCTGTGTTCTTTGTAGAGATTAATGTGTGAATCGATGCTAAGGTCCCAAATCTGTATCTCAGAGTACTTACGTATTCCGTTATGTTTTACAGTTAAATTTGGTTGCTATAGTTTCTATTTGACTGTCGGCCGTGCCCCTTCAATGGAACTATCCCGCCATTTCCCTGAAGCGATTTAGGAAAATCACGGAAAACCTAAATCAGGATGGCCGGACCCGGGATCGAACCATCGTCCTCCCGAATGCCAGTCCAGTGTGATAACCACTGCGCCACCTCGCTCAGTTGGAGTAGGAGTAAGACAGCTATTGTTAAATGAGATTTGAACTCATTTAACTTCATAAGGTATTCATAACAACGCTAAGATTCTTCTGCTTTGCGATGGTGACCCTTGCATTAGAAGACTCAATTGGGTTTTGCTAACAAAGAGACAGTACAGTATATTCGTTTGAAAATGGAGTGGAGTTATCATATATCCAAATAAAGAAATATTTAATTGCGCGTTTGAGTATGTCTTCTATATAGGATGTTATGAATCTATTTCTTCGTAATGATGCAGGAGGTACAGAACATGAAAACAAAATATTTAATTATGGTACATACGGTTCCTGACAGCAATTTCTGAGCTAGGGACGATCTACGCAGAAGAGAGTTTAGTGTACTAATTACGGAAGTAGTATTCACAGGAGCTGCTCGAATGCGCGACCGTTGGGCAGTATGCACACAGTACATCATCGGACTTTTGATTGTCGTGTCCGTTCGAAGATTCCTGGCATGACCGCGATGGTTCTAGCGGCGACAGCAATGAGGTCTTCTTCTGTTTACACAACGGTTTCATACACCAGCTGCTTTAAATGATCCCGGAGGAAGGATTCCAGGCACCTGAGGACAGGTGAAATGAGTGTCCAGGCCTCGGGTGATTCATCTACATCTACATTTATACTCCGCAAGCCACCCAACGGTGTGTGGCGGAGGGCACTTTACGTGCCACTGTCATTACCTCCCTTTCCTGTTCCAGTCGCGTATGGTTCGCGGGAAGAACGACTGTCTGAAAGCCTCCGTGCGCGCTCTAATCTCTCTAATTTTACATTCGTGATCTCCTCGGGAGGTATAAGTAAGGGGAAGCAATATATTCGATACCTCATCCAGAAACGCACCCTCTCGAAACCTGGCGAGCAAGCTACACCGCGATGCAGAGCGCCTCTCTTGCAGAGTCTGCCACTTGAGTTTGTTAAACATCTCCGTAACGCTATCACGGTTACCAAATAACCCTGTGTCGAAACGCGCCGCTCTTCTTTGGATCTTCTCTATCTCCTCCGTCAACCCGACCTGGTACGGATCCCACACTGATGAGCAATACTCAAGTATAGGTCGAACGAGTGTTTTGTAAGCCACCTCCTTTGTTGATGGACTACATTTTCTAAGGACTCTCCCAATGAATCTCAACCTGGTACCCACCTTACCAACAATTAATTTTATATGATCATTCCACTTCAAATCGTTCCGCACGCATACTCCCAGATATTTTACAGAAGTAACTGCTACCAGTGTTTGTTCCGCTATCATATAATCATACAATAAAGGATCCTTCTTTCTATGTATTCGCAATACATTACATTTGTCTATGTTAAGGGTCAGTTGCCACTCCCTGCACCAAGTGCCTATCCGCTGCAGATCTTCCTGCATTTCGCTACAATTTTCTAATGCTGCAACTTCTCTGTATACTACAGCATCATCCGCGAAAAGCCGAATGGAACTTCCGACACTATCTACTAGGTCATTTATATATATTGTGATAAGCAATGGTCCCATAACACTCCCCTGTGGCACGCCAGAGGTTACTTTAACGTCTGCAGACGTCTCTCCATTGATAACAACATGCTGTGTTCTGTTTGCTAAAAGCTCTTCAATCCAGCCACACAGATGGTCTGATATTCCGTAGGCTCTTACTTTGTTTATCAGGCGACAGTGCGGAACTGTAAAGAACGCCTTCCGGAAGTCAAGAAAAATAGCATCTACCTGGGAGCCTGTATCTAATATTTTCTGGGTCTCATGAACAAATAAAGCGAGTTGAGTCTCACACGATCGCTGTTTCCGGAATCCATGTTGATTCCTACATAATAGATTCTGGGTTTCCAAAAACGACATGATACTCGAGCAAAAAACATGTTCTAAAATTCTACAACAGGTCAACGTCAGAGATATAGGTCTATAGTTTTGCGCATCTGCTCGACGACCCTTCTTGAAGACTGGGACTACCTGTGCTCTTTTCCAATCATTTGGAACCTTCCGTTCCTCTAGAGACTTGCGGTACACGGCTGTTAGAAGGGGGGCAAGTTCTTTCGCGTACTCTGTGTAGAATCGAATTGGTATCCCGTCAGGTCCAGTGGACTTTCCTCTGTTGAGTGATTCCAGTTGCTTTTCTATTCCTTGGGCACTTATTTCGATGTCAGCCATTTTTTCGTTTGTGCGAGGATTTAGAGAAGGAACTGCAGTGCGGTCTTCCTCTGTGAAACAGCTTTGGAAAAAGGTGTTTAGTATTTAAGTTTTACGCGTGTCATCCTCTGTTTGAATGCCATCATCATCCCGGAGTGTCTGGATATGCTGTTTCGAGCCACTTACTGATTTAACGTAAGACCAGAACTTCCGAGGATTTTCTGTCAAGTCGGTACATAGAATTTTACTTTCGAATTCACTGAACGCTTCACGGATAGCCCTCCTTACGCTAACTTATCGTTTAGCTTCTGTTTGTCTGAGAGGTTTTGGCTGCGTTTAAACTTGGAGTGAAGCTCTCTTTGCTTTCGCAGTAGTTTCCTAACTTTGTTGTTGTACCACGGTGGGTTTTTCCCGTCCCTCACAGTTTTACTCGGCACGTACCTGTCTAAAACGCATTTTACGATTGCCTTGAACTTTTTCCATAAACACTCAACATTGTCAGTGTCGGAACAGAAATTTTCGTTTTGATCTGTTAGGTAGTCGGAAATCTGCCTTCTAGTACTCTTGGTAAACAGATAAACCTTCCTCCCTTTTTTTATATTCCTATTAACTTCCATATTCAGGGATGCTGCAACGGCCTTATGATCACTGATTCCTTGTTCTGCACATACAGAGTCGAAAAGTTCGGGTCTGTTTGTTATCAGTAGGTCCAAGATATTATCTCCACGAGTCGGTTCTCTGTTTAATTGCTCGAGGTAATTTTCGGATAGTGCACTCAGTATAATGTCACTCGATGCTCTTTCCCTACCACCCGTCCTAAACATCTGACTGTCCCAGTCTATATCTGGTAAATTGAAATCTCCACCTAAGACTATAACATGCTGAGAAAATTTATGTGAAATGTATTCCAAATTTTCTCTCAGTTGTTCTGCCACTAATGCTGCTGAGTCGGGAGGTCGGTAAAAGGAGCCAATTATTAACCTAGCTCGGTTGTTGAGTGTAATCTCCACCCATAATAATTCACAGGAACTATCCACTTCTACTTCACTACAGGATAAACTACTACTAACAGTGACGAACACTCCACCACCGGTTGCATGCAATCTATCCTTTCTAAACACCGTCTGTACCTTTGTAAAAATTTCGGCAGAATTTATCTCTGGCTTAAGCCAGCTTTCTGTACCTATAACGATTTCAGCTTCGGTGCTTTCTATCAGCGCTTGAAGTTCCGGTACTTTACCAACGCAGCTTCGACAGTTTACAATTACCATACCGATTGCTGCTTGGTCCCCGCATGTCCTGACTTTGCCCCGCACCCGTTGAGGCTGTTGCCCTTTCTGTACTTGCCCAAGGCCATCTAACCTAAAAAATCGCCCAGCCCACGCCACACAACCCCTGCTACCCGTGTAGCCGCTTGTTGCGTGTAGTGGACTCCTGACCTATCCAGCGGAACGCGAAACCCCACCACCCTATGGCGCAAGTCGAGGAATCTGCAGCCCACACGGTCGCAGAACCATCTCAACCTCTGATTCAGACCCTCCACTCGGCTCTGTACCAAAGGTCCGCAGTCAGTCCTGTCGACGATGCTGCAGATGGTGAGCTCTGCTTTCATCCCGCTAGCGAGACTGGCAGTCTTCACCAAATCAGATAGCCGCCGGAAGCCAGAGAGGATTTCCTCCGATCCATAGCGACACACATCATTGGTGTCGACATGAGCGACCACCTGCAGATGGGTGCACTCCGTACCCTTCATGGCATCCGGAAGGACCCTTTCCACATCTGGAATGACTCCCCCCGGTATGCACACGGAGTGTACATTAGTTTTCTTCCCCTCTCTTGCTGCCATATCCCTAAGGGGCCCCATTACGCGCCTGACGTTGGAGCTCCCAACTACCAGTAAGCCCACCCTCTGCGACCGCCCGGATCTTGCAGACTGAGGGGCAACCTCTGGAACAGGACAAGCAGCCATGTCAGGCCGAAGATCAGTATCAGCCTGAGACAGAGCCTGAAACCGGTTCGTCAGACAAACTGGAGAGGCCTTCCGTTCAGCCCTCTGGAATGTCTTTCGCCCCCTGCCACACCTTGAGACGACCTCCCATTCTACCACAGGTGAGGGATCAGCCCCAATGCGGGCAGTATCCAGGGCAACCACAGTCGTAGTCCGATCGGGGGATGCGTGGGACGAGCTGGCAGTCCCCGACAAACCCCCATCCGGACCCCCACAGTGATGCCCATTGGCAACAGCCTCAAGCTGTGTGACCGAAGCCAACACTGCCTGAAGCTGGGCGCGAAGGGATGCCAACTCAGCCTGCATCCGAACACAGCAGTTGCAGTCCCTATCCATGCTAAAAACTGTTGTGCAAAGAACGTCTGAACTAATCTATAGAAAGCGCAAACAAATCGACACAAAATTTAAACGGTTATTAAAATACAAGATTGCCTAGTAAATGCAGTAATGCTGCTACTTGCGCACTGCTGACACACTGCTCGGCGGCGGAAGGAGACTACGCGATTTTACACTATTCAGGTACAAAAACGCGATGCTACAACTCTCAAATACTATAATACGCCCGAAATTTATGAATTAAACAATGCAAGTACCAAAACCACACAAAGAAATTAATAATTAAACTATGTAACAAATGAGTGAGCTAGGAGTATACGACTTGCTGCTGCAGCTGCTTATCCAACGGCGGCAGGGAGCACACTGACTGTGACCAACCGACACTGGCCGTTCAAAACAAAAACAGAAGACAGACGACTACGCGAATTTACACTATTCAGGTACTAAAACGCGATGCTACAACTCTCAAATACTATAATACGCCCGAAATTTATGAATTAAACTATGCAAGTGCCAAAAACACGCAAAGAAATTAAGAATTAAACTATGTAACAAATGAGTGAGCTAGGAGTATACGACTTGCTGCTGCAGCTGCTTATCCAACGGCGGCAGGGAGCACACTGAAATCACACAGAAATCACACAGAAATCCCTAAATGGGCTGGCATCCCATCGTGCTGGATGTACTTCCTTTGTCTAACAGTCAGACGTACATCCTCCAGCAGCTCGGGCGACCCTTTTCCACGAAGATGCGATACCCCTTTCCGCTGAGGTGGAATGGAAGAATGTATGGCCAAACCAACCAATCACCGAGAATAACGGCCCACACATCAACACCGAATCATCGATGGTGAGCACGAGGTCGAGCACCTCGTGGATTCACATGTGTCCAAACTTGCAAATTGTGGTTATTTGAACGTCAGGAGACATGTCCAGATACCGACGCAACAGCTTTCGTCAGCACCTTAAACATAAAGTTTCCAAACATTACAAGCGGACTTCAGAGACCACATTTTCCTTATCGAAACATATTTGTTTCGACGTTCTACACCTCCTGTATTGCTTTTAACTAATAGTTTTGGAACACCGTGTATATAGTGCTTGATTTGTAAAGAGATTCCGGTACTGCGAACTTCCGGGGTGCTTTTTTTTTTAAACTGAAACATCTTAAAACTTTATTTATACGCTTAATTAATAAATAAATATAAGTGTTTTCAGCATAAAATTAAAAACATGAGTCATTTCATGGTCCTGTTTAACAAATTCGATTCTCCCTCCCCTTTCACAAAACCCTGGCTTCGTCCTCTACATCTACATCTACATGGACTGCAAAACACATTCAAGTGCGTGGCAGAGGGTTCATCGAACCACCTTCACAATTCTCTATTATTCCGATCTCGTATAGCGCGCGGAAAGGATGAACACCTATATCTTTCCGTACGAGCTCTGATTTCTCTTATTTTATTGTGGTGATCGTTCCTCCCTATGTAGGTCGGTGTCAACAAAACATTTTCGCATTCGGAGGAGAAAGTTGGTGATTGGAGTTTCGTGAGAAGTTTCCGTCGCAAAGAAAAACGCCTTTATTTTAATGATTTCCAGCCCAAATCCTGTATCATTTCTGTGACACTCTCTCCCATATTTCGCGATAATATAAAACGTGCTGCCTTTCTTTGAACTTTTTCGATGTACTCCGTCAGTCCTATCTGGCAAGGATCCCACTCCGCGCAGCAGTGTTCTAAAAGAGGACAGGCAAGTGTAGTGTAGGCAGTCTCCGTAGTAGATCTGTTACATTTTCTAAGTGTCCTGCCAATAAAACGCAGTCCTTGGTTAGCCTTCCCCACAACATTTTCTATGTGTTCCTTCCAAATTAAGTTGTTCGTAATTGTCATTTACGGTTTTTAGATTAGACTCATTTATCGTATAACCGAAGTTTAACGAGTTCCTTTTAGCACTCATGTCGATGACCTCAAACTTTTCGTTATTTGGGGTCAGCTGCCAGTTTTCGCACCATTCGGTTATTTTTTCTAAATGGCTTTGCAGTTTGTTTTGATCTTCTGATGACTTTATTAGTCTATAAATGACAGCGTCATCTGCAAACAACCGAAGACGGCTGCTCATATTGTCTCCAAAAGCGTTTATATAGATAAGGAACAGCAAATGGCCTATGACACTACTATAGGGAACCTCAGAAATCACTTCTGTTTTACTCGATGACTTTCCGTCAGTTACTACGAGCTGTGACCTCTCTGACAGGAAATCACAAAAAAATGGCTCTGAGCACTATGGGACTTAACTTCTGAGGTCATCAGTCCCGTAGAACTTAGAACTACTTAAACCCAACTAACCTTTCACACACATCCATGCCCGAGGCAGGATTCGAACCTGCGACCGTAGCGGTCACGAGGTTCCAGACTGTAGCGCCTAGAACCGGTCAGTCACTCGGGCCGGCCAGGAAATCACAAATCCACTCACATAACTGAGACGGTATTTCATAAGTACGCAATTTCACTACGAGCCGCTTGTGTGGTACAGTGTCAAAAGCCTTCCAGAAATTCAGAAATACGGAATCGATCTGGAAATCCCTTGTCAATAGCACTCAAGACTTCATGTGTATGACAAGTGAATAAAGAACTAGTTGTGTTTCACCCGGAATGATGTTTGCTAAACTCATGTTGACTGTGTGTCGATAGACAGTTTCCTTTGAGGTAATTCGTAATCTTCGAACACAATATATGTTCTAAAATCCTGCTGCATATCTACGTTAACGATATGGGCCTGTAATTTAGTAATCCAACTTCAGGACGCGAGTGGCCTACCGGGACCATCCGACCGCCGTGTCATCCTCAGTGGAGGATGCGGATAGGAGGGGCGTGGGGTCAGCACACCGCTCTCCCGGTCGGGTCGTTATGATGGTATTCTTGACCGAAGTCGCTACTATTCGGTCGAATAGCTCTTCAGTTGGCATCACGAGGCTGAGTGCAACCCGAAAAATGGCAACAGCGAAAGGCAGCCTGGATGGTCACCCATCCAAGTGCCCACCACACCCGACAGCGTTTAACTTCGGTGGCCTTACGGGAACCGGTGTATCCACTGGGGCAAGGCCGTTGCCGTAATTTAGTGGATTACTGAATGGATTTATTTTTCTCTTATCCGTTGTGCCCGGTCTGAGAAAAATGTTTATTTTCGTCAATTGCCATTTCGCATTTTTATACCGAGTCTGGGAATAAACTGGGAACTCTTTCATTGTTAGCAAATATGCATTATTCAAAAATTATCATAAGAACTGTACTACAGTAATTGTTGTAAAGTAGTTGATGTCAACGAATTAAAGACCCGACTGATGGAAGTAGTCTGTAATGTAACTTCATACACTGCCTTGATTTTCTTTCCTCCGCTAGTCATTTGTGCAGCAATTACCCCCGCAACAGTTTGGCAGTCGATATGAGCTGACCCTTATTCAAAAAAATTCATGATCTGAGATATTTTTGGTATGGTTTAAGTGCTTAAAAGTCACGTATATGCACTTTGGACTTCGCGCTATGCGGCTCTACGTTCTCTTGTCACGGTTGCGTCTGCTTATTCGTCGATTAGCGCACTAGGCAGGAAGGGCTGTACAAACCACTGTCATCAGCGGTTCTTCGTGCAGCAAAAATGATTAACTTCAACATTAAAAAAAAAAATACACCACTGGCCATTAAAACTGCTACACCACGAAGACGACGTGCTACAGACGCGAAATTTAACCGACAGGAAGAAGATGCTGGGATATTCAAATGATTAGCTTTTCAGAGCTGAAACACGTATGTAACATAGCAGCGATGGCGAGGCATTGTAGCATCTGTGACCAGAGAGTATGCGCTTGACCGCGCGAGTGTTGCGAGCGGTTCTCAGTCTGTCGGGCAGTCGTTGCGAGTCTGTAGCTCTGTCTAGTTGAGAGCAGTACTCTGTCAGTAGTCGTCGCGAGCAGTAGCTCTGTTCAGTGGCGTGCTGTACGCCAGTAGTCGTCATGCAGAGCGGTCGGTCAGTGGTAGCAGCCCAGTGGGGTTGCGTGATGTGGTCTGGCGACAACACTGGTCAAGATGCTGAATGAGGTATACTGTTAATTAAGATAATCCTCGGATAATGTAAAGTTTAACTATTGTAACTAATTTTCAACAAGTGCCCCCAATAATAACTTTGATTTCAAAAGCAATTTTACATAAAATTTTCATTTAATTGAAGTAACTATTTCGTCTCACTTCCCCTAAACAAAAGTTTCAGTTTTCAATTAGATTACAAAAAAAAAAAAAAAGGGAATATTATTATTTGCAATGCAGTTCCTCCAAGCGGTGCGCAACAACAAGAGCAGAAATTTGACTAGGTGTTGCAATGAGGTAAGAATTTAATTTTGATTTTTGCACAGGGCCAAAGACCGATATTTCGGTTTAATTGAATCATTATTATCACTGAGATTTTCTTATCACCGAATGGACCTTAATTTTTTATGAAGAACTTATACTTGAGTCAGATTGCGATTCTCACTTTTATTGTCATTAAATTTAATTGCAGGGAGGTTACGTTTGGCTCCCATTTCTATTAAGTATTGTCATTACATTCCTTTTTAAATTTTTGTGGGGAGGTTACACTTGGCGACCCTGCCAGGATCGTATTTCGTTGAGAGTCTTTTGAACAACAGTCAGATATCTGCTCTTATTTGTTTAGATATAATTAGGATTTAGTGCAACGCTTTTAATAATATTGTGACTTTCTTTCTACAGGTCAACGGCAATTTGTTGCTTTGTTGTATTTGTGTGTTGCTTTTGCATTGTGCTTATTTATTTTGTGAATAATTTTGACTATTGTTAAAATGCCACGAAAGACTGTGAATAGTGTATCGCGAGGTATTATGAATGAAATTACCGACCCAAACAACTTTACCGATAGGACATGTGACACGCAGTGTAATGATGACAATCCTGCGTTCACTAACAATCAGTGCATTCCAACCACTAATGATGACTTTCACCTTAATGATGAACAAACGAACTCAATTGTCTCGTCTGTTAACTTGACGACAATTGATGACGCGGAGCGGTCTATAGTAATGAGCGCTGCCGAGCTTAACACACCCGATTTAGAAAATCCAAGTAATGTACAGACAAATTTGTCTAATGAAAATGAACAGGATACACAAAGTATGACGGATCCATTTAATTCCGAAATAATGTGTGATAGTATACATTTGACTGACAAACCTTTTTGTAAATCTCAGAATAACCAAATGGTTACAGTAAGCGAGACAATTCCAGATCCACCACTAAACAGTACAGATAGTATATACGTTAATTTTGACTTGGTACGAATTATGGCAAGATTGCTACAACAACAGAGTGAAGAACTCAAACAACAATTTAGTGAACAGGACAAAAAATTTAATAAAATTGATGAAAATTTCAAACAACTTAGGGAACAGTACAAACAGCGGAATGAAATGATGAATAATTATTTCAAACAACTAAATGAAAGTGTCGACAACCATTACAAACAACTTAGCGAAACAATTAATGAAAGTTTCAAACTGACGAACGAAAAACAAGACAACCTTAACGGACGGAGCAGACAAGTTAGTGAAGAGAATACAGCTATTACCGTGCAATGCCAGGACATTAAAGAACAATTACGTGAGGATACTGAGGCTTGTGCTAAAAACAGTAATAAAGAAGTTGGCACTGTTGCACAAGAATTAAATAGCACACGTGTAGGCACAACAGAATCACATAAAGACGAAGTTAATGCAGTCACTGAACAATGTTCAGCAAACGCAACAGTGATACACGAAATTAATGCAGTCACTGAAGAATGCCCTAAAAACGAAGTACAGATTCGCGACGAAATTAATTTAGAGTCAGTGGAAGTTTCACACACTCCGAATACGGAAGATGACGAGAAATTTGCACGACAGATCAACCAAATTGACGAAAGTGTTACAGTAACAGAGTTGAAAACTATTTCAGTCACCAATACGTCACAGAATCCGCCACTTTGCGAGCATTTGTCAGAGTCACGCAGCGCGTATCATGTGAGCAATTTACAGAGACTATGAGACGTAAAATCCGAAAAGCCACGCGACTTAAAATCTGAAAAGCTACGTAACTTGAAGTACGAAATGACACAGACGAACAGATTCACATACAAGCCTGAACGTGTTCTCAAATTCGGTGACGAGAACATAGATTATGAGCAATTTTTATCCGCAAGAAAATGTAAAGAATTTAATAATGACAGAACACAGGTACACGCTTTGAGCTGTATACGACAATTTGTTTTTATGCTTTCACCGCTATTACCTGTAATGCAGAAGCTAGCTTTGAACCAGATGCGACAATTTATTTTTGTATTTACAACAGCATTGCCTATAATGCAGAAACTGGAATTAGCACGGATACAACAATTTGCCTTTGGAATTTTACCGCTATTGCTTGCAACGCAAAAGCTAAAATTTATTTGCAGTGCGTAAATGACCTCAGGGGATTCATTACGCTTTAATGAATATGTGCCGTAGCGAGCATAGGGCCCCGAGCTGTAGTAGTGCTGTTTCATCTTTAGTTTTCTGCACTGCTGCCTTTTCTTCTACTATCCTTTATATCTATCAAAACTGCTCTTCAACTATTGCTCTATCTAGGATTAAGAATATGTAAAGAAAACCCGATGTGACAAATTTTTAGCGAATGTGACAATTTTCATTAGGCACTCCAGAATCACGAGAACTTAAATAACAGATAAAAATCGTAATCATCAGTATGTGTAAAATTAACAGCAAACGCATTTTTTGGTAACAATAGACGTTTTCCACCACAATAGCATGAAAGTCAGCCGCTTAGCATACGTAACCAACAATGCAGTCTACAAGGTCAACCAAACTTTAATGTTTCGCCGCGTGCACGTATAGTCCCAGCTCCAACAAATAGTAACGCATGGCAGCAAAGAAATAACTACGTACAGATAACACACTATTTCAACTCGTATCGCAATGCGCCGTATAGAAATTACTATCACGACAGACGTAAAAAAAATGATGAGCACAATTTTCAGCGTACATCTAATAACAGTCGATCTTATGAGCAGCAACAACATCAGCAACAACATATTATCATGAATGAAACAGACAATAGGTGTCATCCATAGCGTAACACGTCAGTAAGAAATAACAGAGCAGTTCATATAGTAGATATGCCACAATATTCTCCCGTAATTAATAGCACGTACGACAGAATTTGACCAGACACAGTACAGATTGCATATTCCAGTAACGCAAACATTACTTTTGACACGCAGAATTTTGCTCACGTGAATGTTATTTGAAACATGCTTTGTTGAATGCTCCACTTTTATCGCACCCAGATCTTACCAGAAATTTTTCCATTGCCACTGACAGTTCCAACAGCGCTTTAGGCGTACATATTTTCCAGGAAATTGAAGAAGATGGTTCAATAGTAATTAAAAACATCGCATTTGCAAGCCGCATTCTGTCACCTGCTGAACGAAATTATTCCGTTACAGAATTGGAAACATTATGTGTTGTATGGGCTTTTACGAGATTTAGGCACTTTCTTTATGGCAGACATACCACCGTCTACACAGACCACAGAGCAATACAATTTTTGCTTTCAGCTAAATTTACTCACGACAGATTAAGCAGATGGAAACTTTATTTGCAAGAATTTAATTTTACGATTGTTCACATTCCCGGCACACAAAATGTTATAGCAGACGCACTATCGCGTTCTCTCGGCAACAATCAGCAAGACGTAGCAACCAACTTCTGCAAAACAAATTTCAGTGTCATGTACATTCAGCAAGTCGCACTTGAAAACTTTATTTCATCGTCACTACAGGACATAGCGCAAGAGCAAAATAAGGACAATGTGTGGAAAGAAATTAAACACCTTTGGCAAGATAGGAAAAATGTTACGATTAGGAACCACTACACTGTACGCAATGACATTCTGTTTCGCCGCTCTCATCCTGACAGCAACAATTGGTTATTATGCATTCCTGACGAACTGGTTAACAAATTAATTTGGTACACTCATTTAAGTTACGCACATTACGGAGCACGAAAATGTTTTCTTATACTGAGATAGAACTCTTATTTTACTAACGTGGAGAAACGTATACGACGAGTTTTAGCGTCTTGTAAAATTTGCCAGAAAGCTAAATCAGACACCACTTCACATATTCCTCCATTATATCCCATTATACCTGTTAAATTAAGACACATGGCCGCAGTAGATATTTTTGGTCCGATTCCGAGAACTAACAGAGGTTTTTGCTACATCTTTGTCGCTGTTGAGCTCACTTCAAAATTTGTTACTTTCACTCCATTACGTAAAGCTACTGCTAAAACTGTTTCGAAAGCATTTGTAAAACATTTTCTATTTCATGTAGGGCATGTGATGAAAGTAATTTCTTACAATGGATCACAATTTCGTAGTAGCGTATGGACACGCATGTTACGAGCTAGAAACATTTCTCCGATTTATATATCCAAGTACCACGCTTCTTCGAACCCCTGTGAAAGATTAATGAAAGAAATTGGTAAGCTGTGCCGAATATACTGCCACAAAAGACATATTGATTGGGATACACACATACTCTCATTCCAAGACGTAATTAATTCCATTCCAAATGAATCCACTATGCTATCTCCGTCAATTATACTGAAAAACGTTGAACCACCAAAGAAAATTAAAGAACTAGTAAACTTCCCTAAATGTCGTCGACTAAGACATCACGAAATAATTGACATTGCGCTGGACAACATCAAACGTGCCGCAGAGCGCCGGAGAAGACAGCAAAAACAGGTTTGTAGACGCCGAGACTTTCACGTTGGACAGAAAATATTAGTACGTACACATTATTTATCCAGTAAATTAAAAGGTAAGTGCAGTAAATTTGAACTTCTATACGCAGGTCCATATCGGATTCACAGCATCCCTCACCCCAATGTTGTACACGTCGAAACTTTGAGAACCAGAAAATCGAAAGGCAATCACCATATCTCAAACATTAAACCGTTTATTGAGTGAAACCACTTTATGATGTAACATGCTATGATGCCTTTTACTTATGCAATTATTTCACCTAACTAATTACTGATGATTATCGCTTTTTTTCTTGGCAAGTGCCCGGCAAGGTAAGGTTAGCAGGTCGCTTTTCTTGTCGTTACACATCAGACCGTGCACATTTTCCACTTTTTTGTGTATATGATTGTATTCCAGTTTTGTTTATATGCACTGTGAAATAGTTAAGATATAACACACACCAGTTGACTTTGACATTTTTTTTTGCCTTATGACATCTCAAGATCGTGACTGTTTTACATTTTGCTGCTGCATCGTATTATTCTGTGTACATTTTTGCATCTGAACACTGTCAATTTCTTTGACATATTACGTTTTCTGTCATGTTATGCTGTATGGTTAATTATGTTACCATAAACCAGTCATTATTTAGTGGGTATATGATTTAAATGCAAGACATTAATCTCTGTTCATCAATTTCAGTAAGAAATGGTGTGTGTAAGAAATAAATTCAACAGAAATGGGAATTTCACCTACGGAATAAACGATAGAAGATGCAATAACTTTATGAGGAAGAGTAAATGGATCAGGATTAACAAGCATTAACGAGAATATACTATACTCATCATAGAATAGCAGCCATAGCTAATTTTTTCTTTCAGAATACAAGGTGATTGATGCAGGCTGTCAGACTGAACTACACATCTTAGTTTTAGTGATGAAATATGCTAGAGATAAGGAATAGTTGTATAATGAGTAATGAAGTGATTTTTTGCAGATGATAATGAATACTGATGAATAATGATGAAGGATATGGTATTATGAATAATGAAGTTTTTCTTTACAGGTGATGATGATAGTGAAGTTATGATAATATGGATAATGAAATGATTGATAATGAAGTTTTTTCTTTACAGATGAGGATAATGTTGGAGTTTTATATTTATGCTCTGTAGTTATTTAAGTATTTGTTGCAGTTTGTTTTGACAGCAGGTGTTATATTGCATAGTAGGATGACGGAAAGTTTTGGAAAGGACAGCTATGGAACACATTTTATACACATTTCACTACCTGTTAATTCGAAGATCACTACTTTTCAGCATAGTGTGCGTTTCTTCTTTCAGGTCAATAATCCATTTTTTGTATTTTTTCCAGGAGAAGCTTTTCATGATACTTACTAAACCTGTTACTTATTATATGTGTTCTAGTACTTGCATTTTTTTTTACCCATTTGTGTCTATCATTTATAAATGTAATCACATATACTGCCTTGTTACATAACCTTGCTACAGCTGACTCATGACGAATGACGTTACCTATCCTCATTGGCAGCAATAGGTCAAAAGCAAAAAGTGTTATGCCTCAGCAATTAATTATCGATCCCAACGCAATGCATTGCTAACAAAAAAAAAATGTATTAACAGTCCCAAATAGTGATACCAGTTTGAGAAAATTCTGAATAATACTGATTAGCTCTGAATAGTATGTCACTTGAGTAATGACTTCTTAATGAGACAACAAAAATACACATATATATAAAATAATGCTTAGTAACTGGCTAGTAATTGCCACTGTTATTGTAATGAGACTACTTATAATCCCCATGATTATTAATGCTATGACTATAATTAACTGATTTTTAATAATGACTTCGTAATGATCTGAATAATAATGAATGAGGAACAATGCTTTATACTATTCGATACCTGATGGCCACTGGGTGCCAATAATTAGTGTCACTTAATGAATTGTTATTAATTATGCCATTAATTAGCTCTTGTTTTCAATGTTCATGCTTTATAATTAGAAATGGAATGCGATTGTTTCATAATGCTTTGTAATTAGAAGGCTAATGATTCTTACTATATTGAAATGACAAATGATTAATTAACTATGCTTTATAATTGGAAATGAATGTGACTGTTTAATAATTCTTTGTAATTAGGAAAAAGCTAATGATTCTTACTATTGAAATGACAAATGATTAATTAACTATGCTTTATAATTGGAAATGAATGTGACTGTTTAATAATGCTTTGTAATTAGGAAAAAGCTAATGATTATTACTATTGAAATGACAAATGATTAATTAACTATGTCATACTTTGTAACTGGAAAGAATGCGATTGTTTCATGATGCTTTGTAATTAGGAGAAGGTTAATGATTAATACTATATTGGAATGACAAATGATTAATTAACTATGCTATACTTTGTAACTGGAAAAGAAGCGATTATTTAATAATGCTTTGTAACTAGGAAAAGAAGATTACTGATTCTATGTAAAACAATTAATGAACATTTTTCTGTAATACTACATACATGGTACAGAAATGTTCAATAACTGGGCTATGAATGCCGCAAACTACTACTGTAATTGACAATATTATGTGACTTAATGTCCTTCACCTTATGAGCTAACTACCCTGAATTACTGCAATGTCCATTTGTCCTGTTTATCCTAGTGATCATGGAGCACTATCTGTGGTTTTGCACTAATTCTACGTTGATGTGCCGTGTAAGAGCGTGGTGTTGACACGACATGCTGTCCATCACCGTGAGCGATGAAGACGTTATTATGGTCCCACTGTTTGGTGTACCTAATATACTGCCAAAAAAAAAAATGGAATATTACTACGACAGTTCAGTGTCCTGGCTATGCTGATAAATTCTGAGGGGAAAAGAACTTCAAGTTGTGTCACTTGGTGTTGTACTTCTGTGGAAAGATATGGACTTTCAAAACAGCTGTGTGCAATCTAAAGTGCTACACCCATGATGCAATCCTTCCCTTTCCTATCCTAATTCTTGTCACATAGTGAAAATCATTTTTGCTAACATTATTTATGTTCATGGCTATACATTTTTTCAATTCGCTAAACTCCAGTGCGAGTACACTTATGTCACTGGTCGACATGATATTTTTTTGCTATTATGTTTATTTATTGCCAAAATGCTAAAGACATTTTTTTGATTTGTTCTGAAGTACAGTATATGTGCACTTTTGTCTTTTATATTGTATATACATTTTTTATTTTCTGAACTACAGTGCATGTGCACTTCTGTTAGGTGTTAATATGTTTTCTACTGAACTTCAGTGCCTGTACACTTTTCTCATTTTTCAATATGATTTCTACTATATTCAATACTTTAATGCGTATGCACTTATGTTATTTGTTACTAATTGTACATACATTTCATCAATTACTGATATGTTCTCAACTGCAGTGCATGTGCACTCATGTCACTTGTCAACATAATATTTTGCCAGTCTGTTTATTTGTTCTGAATATGCTAAAGAATTTTTTTTTCAGTGCCTGTGCACTTTGTTACCTGTCAAATAATTTGTATATACATTTTTCTGATTTGCTACTATGTTTTGTACTCACATTTTGTCTTTGTCTGATATATTTTGTACTTAGTGCGTGTGCACAACATTTAAATATTCTGTAAGTTGTAGAAATTTGTTTATTAAAGAAAAATTTTGCCGCGCTTGGCAAGTCCAAATGACTCACCATCGCTGCCAAATTTTTGCCCCCCCAGTGGAGGGTTATGAAACACGTATGTAACATAGCAGCGATGGCGAGGCATTGTAGCATCTGTGACCAGAGAGTATGCGCTTAACCGCGCGAGTGTTGCGAGCGGTTCTCAGTCTGTCGGGCAGTCGTTGCGAGTCTGTAGCACTGTCTACTTGAGAGCAGTACTCTGTCAGTAGTCGTCGCGAGCAGTAGCTCTGTTCAATGGCGTGCTGTACGCCAGTAGTCGTCATGCAGAGCGGTCGGTCAGTGGTAGCAGCCCAGTGGGGTTGCGTGATGTGGTCTGGCGACAACACTGGTCAAGATGCTGAATGAGGTATACTGTTAATTAAGATAATCATCGGATAATGTAAAGTTTAACTATTGTAACTAATTTTCAAAAAGTGCCCCCAATAATAACTTTGATTTCAAAAGCAATTTTACATAAAATTTTCATTTAATTGAAGTAACTATTTCGTTCCACTTCCCCTAAACAAAAGTTTCAGTTTTCAATTAGATTACAAAAAAAAAAAAAAAGGGAATATTATTATTTGCAATGCAGTTCCTCCAAGCGGTGCGCAACAACAAGAGCAGAAATTTGACTAGGTGTTGCAATGAGGTAAGAATTTAATTTTGATTTTTGCACAGGGCCAAAGACCGATATTTCGGTTTAATTGAATCATTATTATCACTGAGATTTTCTTATCACCGAATGGACCTTAATTTTTTATGAAATACTTATACTTGAGTCAGATTGCGATTCTCACTTTTATTGTCATTAAATTTAATTGCAGGGAGGTTACGTTTGGCTCCCATTTCTATTAAGTATTGTAATTACATTCCTTTTTAAATTTTTGTGGGGAGGTTACAGAGCATTCACACAAGGTTGGCGACACCTACACCGTGCTGACATGAGGAAAGTTTCCAACCGATTTCTCATACACAAACAGCAGTTGACCGGCGTTGCCTGGTGAAAAGTTGTTGTCATGCCTCGTGTAAGGAGGAGAAATGCGTACCATCACGTTTCTGACTTTGATAAAGGTTGTAGCCTATCGCGATTGCGGTTTATCGTATCGCGACATTGCTGCTCGCGTTGGTCGAGATCCAATGACTGTTACCAGAATATGGAATCGGTGGGTTGAGGAGGGTAATACGGAACGTCGTGCTGGATCCCAACGGCCTCGTATCACTAGCAGTCGAGATGACAGGCATCTTATCCGCATGGCTGTAACGGATCGTGCAACCACGTCTCGATCCCTGCGTCAACAGATGGCGACGTTTGCAAGACAACAACCATTTGCACGTACAGTTCGACGACGTTTGCAGCAGCATGTACTATCAGCTCGGAGACTATGGCTGCGTTCTAGGCGCTACAGTCTGGAACCGCGCGACCGCTACGGTCGCAGGTTCGAATCCTGCCTCGGGAATGGATGTGTGTGATGTCCTTAGGTTAGTTGGGTTTAAGTACTAAGTTCTAGGGGACTGATGACCTCAGCAGTTAAGTCCCATAGTGCTCAGAGCCATTTGAACCATTTGAACTCAACGACGAAGCTGGGTGCACGAATGGCAAAACGTCATTTTTTCGGATGAATCCGGCTTCTGTTTACAGCATCATGATGGTCGCATCCGTGTTCGGCCACATCGCGGTGCACATTGGAAGCGTGTATTCGTCATCGCCATACTGGCGTATCACCCGGCGTGATGGTATGGGGTGCCATTGGTTACACGTCTCGGTCACCTCTCTTTCGCATTGACGGCACTTTGAACAGTGGACGTTACATTTCAGATGTGTTACGACTCGTGGCTCTACCCTTCAATCGATCCCTGCGAAACCCTACATTTCAGCAGGATAATGCACGACCACATGTTGCAGGTCCTGTACGGGCCTTTCTGGATACAGGTAATGCTCGACTATTGCCCTGGCCAGCACATTCTTCAGATCTCTCACCAATTGAAAACGTCTGGTCAATGGTGGCCGAGCAACTGGCTCGTCACAATACGCCAGTCACTACTCTTGATGAACTGTGGTATCGTGTTGAACCTGCATGGGCAGCTGTAGCTGTACACGCCATCCAAGTTCTGTTTGACTCAATGCCCAGGCGTATCAAGGCCGTTATTACGACCAGAGGTGATTGTTCTCGGTACTGATTTCTCAGGATCTGTTCACCCAATTTGCGTGAAAATGTAATCACATGTCAGTTCTAGGATAACATATTTGTGCAATGAATACCCGTTTATCATCTGCATTTCCTCTTGGTGTAGCAAATTTTAATGGCCAGTGGTGCAGTTGCAGTGCGCCTTAGCAGCTAAAATTCTGAGTGCATTTCTTTAGGGGTATTCTTCCCGCGTGAAAATTTCAGGGGAAGGAGGTTAGGCTGCCACTAGACTGGGAAGCTGGGTGTTTACCGGGAGCCACGGTGACGTCACATAGCGCCACGTCACTGCTCGTTACGTCAGCCCGCCAACGCGGCGGCTGTCCGCGCAAACGCCGCGCCGCACCGGTCGGTTCTCACGCGGGTGCGGCGACTGCGGCCGGCAGATATGCAAACGCATAAAAGGCGGCCCGGTCCGGTGCGTCTGTTTGCTGGGCACACATCGTAAAGCAGCGCGCCACCGCCGCTGATGTCACGCGCTCTGAGCTCATCTTCGGCGCCGCTGCTGCCCGCCAGCCGTAAATCCGACGACCGCCCGGGGAGGTCCGTGTCACGTGCGGGTCACGTGCTCGTCTGCAGTCAGACTGACACAGTGCGACTATTTCACACTCGATACCACTCGCCAGCAGCCTTCCGAATCTAACAGAACAGCTCCCAGAGGCAACGGTAATACTTCGCAGCGTTTAAGGAGGAACGTGCGTGGAACGCATACTCTCACGTTTTTAGTGTATCTGCAATATTACACATGCGCACTGCAACACATTATATCGTGGTTAATATCGGTATAAGGCAACTTTAAATCCAATTTTAAAAATTTTTCTTCGAATTTAGAAATTACTTGAAAAATATCAATTTTAATACACCAATAAGTACTAATGCCCCCCCCATGAACCATGGACCTTGCCGTTGGTGGGGAGGCTTGCGTGCCTCAGCGATACAGATAGCCGTACCGTAGGTGCAACCACAACAGAGGGGTATCTGTTGAGAGGCCAGACAAACGTGTGGTTCCTGAAGAGGGGCAGCAGCCTTTTCAGTAGTTGCAAGGGCAACAGTCTGGATGATTGACTGATCTGGCCTTGTAACAATAACCAAAACGGCCTTGCTGTGCTGGTACTGCGAACGGCTGAAAGCAAGGGGAAACTACAGCCGTAATTTTTCCCGAGGGCATGCAGCTTTACTGTATGATTACATGATGATGGCGTCCTCTTGGGTAAAATATTCCGGAGGTAAAATAGTCCCCCATTCGGATCTCCGGGCGGGGACTACTCAAGAGGATGTCGTTATCAGGAGAAAGAAAACTGGCGTTCTACGGATCGGAGCGTGGAATGTCAGATCCCTTAATCGGGCAGGTAGGTTAGAAAATTTAAAAAGGGAAATGGATAGGTTGAAGTTAGATATAGTGGGAATTAGTGAAGTTCGGTGGCAGGAGGAACAAGACTTCTGGTCAGGTGACTACAAGGTTATAAACACAAAATCAAATAGGGGTAATGCAGGAGCAGGTTTAATAATGAATAGGAAAATAGGAATGCGGGTAAGCTACTACAAACAGCATAGTGAACGCATTATTGTGGCCAAGATAGATACGAAGCCCACACCTACTACAGTAGTACAAGTTTATATGCCAACTAGCTCTGCAGATGACGAAGAAATTGAAGAAATGTATGATGAAATAAAAGAAATTATTCAGATTGTGAAGGGAGACGAAAATTTAATAGTCATGGGTGACTGGAATTCGAATGTAGGAAAAGGGAGAGAAGGAAACATAGTAGGTGAATATGGATTGGGGGACAGAAATGAAAGAGGAAGCCGCCTGGTAGAATTTTGCACAGAGCACAACATAATCATAACTAACACTTGGTTTAAGAATCATGAAAGAAGGTTGTATACATGGAAGAACCCTGGAGATACTAAAAGGTATCAGATAGATTATATAATGGTAAGACAGAGATTTAGGAACCAGGTTTTAAATTGTAAGACATTTCCAGGGGCAGATGTGGACTCTGACCACAATCTATTGGTTATGACCTGTAGATTAAAACTGAAGAAACTGCAAAAAGGTGGGAATTTAAGGAGATGGGACCTGGATAAACTAAAAGAACCAGAGGTTGTACAGAGATTCAGGGAGAGCACAAGGGAGCAATTGACAGGAATGGGGGAAATAAATAAAGTAGAAGAAGAATGGGTAGCTTTGAGGGATGAAGTAGTGAAGGCAGCAGAGGATCAAGTAGGTAAAAAGACGAGGGCTAGTAGAAATCCTTGGGTAACAGAAGAAATATTGAATTTAATTGATGAAAGGAGAAAATATAAAAATGCAGTAAGTGAAACAGGCAACAAGGAATACAAACGTCTCAAAAATGATATCGACAGGAAGTGCAAAATGGCTAAGCAGGGATGGCTAGAGGACAAATGTAAGGATGTAGAGGCCTATCTCACTAGGGGTAAGATAGATACCGCCTACAGGAAAATTAAAGAGACCTTTGGAGATAAGAGAACGACTTGTATGAATATCAAGAGCTCAGATGGAAACCCAGTTCTAAGCAAAGAAGGGAAAGCAGAAAGGTGGAAGGAGTATATAGAGGGTCTATACAAGGGCGATGTACTTGAGGACAATATTATGGAAATGGAAGAGGATGTAGATGAAGATGAAATGGGAGATACGATACTGCGTGAAGAGTTTGACAGAGCACTGAAAGACCTGAGTCGAAACAAGGCCCCCGGAGTAGACAATATTCCATTGGAACTACTGACGGCCTTGGGAGAGCCAGTCCTGACAAAACTCTACCATCTGGTGAGCAAGATGTATGAAACAGGCGAAATACCCTCGGACTTCAAGAAGAATATAATAATTCCTATCCCAAAGAAAGCAGGTGTTGACAGATGTGAAAATTACCGAACTATCAGCGTAATAAGTCACAGCTGCAAAATACTAACACGAATTCTTTACAGACGAATGGAAAAACTAGTAGAAGCCAACCTCGGGGAAGATCAGTTTGGATTCCGTAGAAACACTGGAACACGTGAGGCAATACTGACCTTACGACTTATCTTAGAAGAAAGATTAAGGAAAGGCAAACCTACATTTCTAGCATTTGTAGACTTAGAGAAAGCTTTTGACAATGTTGACTGGAATACTCTCTTTCAAATTCTAAAGGTGGCAGGGGTAAAATACAGGGAGCGAAAGGGAGCGAAACCAGGTGGCAGTTATAAGAGTCGAGGGACATGAAAGGGAAGCAGTGGTTGGGAAGGGAGTAAGACAGGGTTGTAGCCTGTCCCCGATGTTGTTCAATCCGTATATTGAGCAAGCAGTAAAGGAAACAAAAGAAAAATTCGGAGTGGGTATTAAAATTCATGGAGAAGAAATAAAAACTTTGAGGTTCGCCGATGACATTGTAATTCTGTCAGAGACAGCAAAGGACTTGGAAGAGCAGTTGAATGGAATGGACAGTGTCTTGAAAGGAGGATATAAGATGAACATCAACAAAAGCAAAACAAGGATAATGGAATGTAGTCTAATTAAGTCGGGTGATGCTGAGGGAATTAGATTAGGAAATGAGGCACTTAAAGTAGTAAAGGAGTTTTGCTATTTGGGGAGCAAAATAACTGATGATGGTCGAAGTAGAGAGGATATAAAATGTAGGCTGGCTATGGGGAGGAAGGCGTTTCTGAAGAAGAGAAATTTGTTAACATCCAGTATTGATTTAAGTGTCAGGAAGTAATTTCTGAAAGTATTCGTATGGAGTGTAGCCATGTATGGAAGTGAAGCATGGACGATAAATAGTTTGGACAAGAAGAGAATAGAAGCTTTCGAAATGTGGTGCTACAGAAGAATGCTGAAGATTAGATGGGTAGATCACATAACTAATGAGGAAGTATTGAATAGGATTGGGGAGAAGAGAAGTTTGTGGCACAACTTGACCAGAAGAAGGGATCGTTTGGTAGGACATGTTCTGAGGCATCAAGGGATCACCAATTTAGTATTGGAGGGCAGCGTGGAGGGTAAAAATCGTAGGGGGAGACCAAGAGATGAATACACTAAGCAGATTCAGAAGGATGTAGGTTGCAGTAAGTACTGGGAGATGAAAATGCTTGCACAGGATAGAGTAGCATGGAGAGCTGCATCAAACCAGTCTCAGGACTGAAGACCACAACAACAACAAGTACTAATGTTTCCTTTCCTCATAAACTATTAAAATAATCACTGCCAAATTTGAAGTGTGTCATGCCTCTGTTCATCCTAACACTTACACGTACATCATTTTGAATATCTTTTATAAAAATATTTTATAACCTTGTACATCTTTTTTGTATGAATCGATATAGAAATTTCAGCACCTTTATCTACATATCTCAATTTATACAAAAAATTTGAAAATTAGCTGTGTATGTTCGTTTGTTGTACTGTGAGAAACGTATGAACCACATATCATCGTACGAGTATCGTCATTTTTCTTTCCTACTCCATTTGCTTACTGTGTGACGGAAAAATAGCTGTCAGTGCGTCTGTTTCCATGCCCTGATATTTCTTACATCATTCCTATGATTTATACGCGATATACACGTTGAAGGAACGGGGAATGGTCACAGTCTTCTTCCAGTACTGCCTCCACAGGGTATCGCGAGAACTACATCTGTTTTACAAGTGCCGGCCGACGTGGCCGTACGGTTAAAGGCGCTACAGTCTGGAACCGCAAGACCGCTTCGGTCGCAGATTCGAATCCTGCCTCGGGCATGGATGTTTGTGATGTCCTTAGGTTAGTTAGGTTTAACTAGTTCTAAGTTCTAGGGGACTAATGACCTCAGCAGTTGAGTCCCATAGTGCTCAGAGCCATTTGAACCATCTTTTACAAGTAGGCCAGTTTAAGTTCGCCAAGCAATTCTGTTACACTTTCGTATGAGCTATACGCGCCTGTTACGTTCCTAGCAGCCTGTCTCGGAATTAATTACTTATATGTTGTTCTTGACAAGTCTGAAAACACTTGAAGAACACTCAAGACTTAGTCGCACTAGCTTCTTTCGTGTACAAAAAAACTGCTCAAATGTGTGTGAAATCTTATGGGACTTAACTGCTAAGTAGTGTGTAAGTCCCTAAGCTTACACACTACTTAGCCTAAATTATCCTAAGGACAAACACACACACCCATGCCCGAGGGAGGACTCGAACCTCAGCCGGGACCAGCCGCACATTCCATGACTGCAGCGCCCAGACCGCTCGGCTAATCCCGGTCTGCTATTCCGTGTAGCTTCCTTCACAAACGAGTAACATTTTTCCCAGAATGGTCATAACTAATCTAAGCCGACCATTAATCTTCCCTATTACTGGTTTTACGAGAACGCCGAATTTCGGATTCCTACTTAGTATTATTGCTACATAATTACACAGTGTGGCGCCCGCTGTGTGTTCACCAATAATCCGGTAGTTGGACGCTATCTGGCTCTTTGCCTTCGTTGCGGGCAATATCTTATATAATTATCTATATTTGTATAGAGCTGCCATTCAGTACACCTAGTGCAAATGTTGTACTTTCTTCACTTTCTTTCGGTCGTCCGACAATACTTTGCTGCACACAACAATATCGTTACCGAACAGTCTTTCACTGTTGCTGATCTTGTTTGATAAATAGTGTATGTACATTGAAAACATTAAGAATATCGCTACTAGATGTCGGATACAAGGTGTCAAAACTATTGCTCAAGAGAGTAGAAGAACAGGTAGAAAGTACAGTTGGCGACTACCAAGCGGGATCCAGGAAGGGAAGAGATTGTGCAGAACAGATATTTATCCTGAAGCAACTGATAGAACATAGGGCCTCAAAAAACAAAAAGACAGTAGTAACCTTCGTGGACTTCACAAAGGCATGTGACTCCATCGACAGACAGACTCTTGTTAGGATCCTGATGAACAGAGGACTTGATGGAACTACACAAGAACTCATAAAAGAAATTCTGATAGACACAAAAGCAAGCGTGAGATTCAGAGGAGCACTGTCAGAAGAATTTGAGGTCAAGACTGGTGTTAAACAGGGAAATTGATTGTCACCATTCTTGTTCAATACAGCACTGGACGAAGTGATCAGGCAGTGGAGAGCAATAAACGAGGAAATGGGAATACCAAAGACCCATGTGGGGGACAAAAAGGACAACAGGGCTCAAGTGGACTGCCTAGCCTTTGCAGATGACATAGCGATAGGAGGTGAGACGGGAGAAGACGCAAAGACACAACTCGACAACTTAAGTAAGGTAGCCAGAAAGGTGGGACTGAGGATCGCCTATAACAAGAAAAAGACATTAAACACCACTGCAGACTGGGAAACATCGGAAGGCACTGTGCAAATGGTGGTCAAATTTAAATACTTGGGAGAATTTATAACAGGAAGGAACAGGAGCAAGGAGGGAATAACAGAGAGGATAAAGAAGATGAGGTCAGCCTTCTGCATGACGAGAGAGATATACAATAAAAAGAATATATCCACAGAGGCAAACTTAAGCCACTACAAGGCAACAGTGAAGAATGCAGTATTATATGTTGCTGAGACAGTGACACTAGGAAGAAATGGGGCAGAACAACTAGATAAAGAAGAGAGGAAAATAATGATAAAAATACTAGGTCCAAAAGAGGTGGAGAGAGGTGGATGCGAAGACCTAGGGAAGAATTGTACCGAAGACGTAGAGAAGAATTGTACCGGAACATGAGAACAATATCCGGGGAAATCAGACTCAAAAGGGCAAGGTTTGCTGGGCATGTAGTTACGATGAGTATGGACAGAATGATGAAGAGAGTGTGGGAAACTACAGGGAGGACAAGGGGAAAGACAGGAACCAAGTGGGTTGTTGAACTTCGGAAGGACTGGTTGGAATTGGGGATCAAGGTCGAAGGAAAGGATAATTGGAGGAACAAATATACACCGACAAATATGCCGGAGATCAGTGACAGAGAAGAACTGAGGAAAAGATTAGAATGTCACCCGTGGAGCGGCCAGGAGAAACGGAAAGTGACGATCTCGGAAGAAGAGTGGGAGAGAAGAAGAGAAAGAATGAAGAGGTTCTGGGAGAAGAGGAGGAAAATGCAGTCCACAAAGGGGCTACCCGTGGTCCTACAGAGGCCGTAACGCAAGAAGAAGAAAACATTAAAAGGCCCTTCTCCGCTTCATGGGGCAACCACAATGCTACTTTCGTTCCTATGGATTCCATATCGATCTCTCTCTCCGGTAGAAATTATTGTATCTACATTTCCACTTCAGTGCTTGGCTGGGGTATAAACTGGGATTCTTTCCTTTCGTTTTCATGTCAACATAATTTCCTTTCTGCACTCTCCGACCGTCGTCATTAATCCCTACACGAACAGCATGTCGCTCTTCTGCAGAGGCCGAGCGCCACCAGAGAGCGGCAGAACGCAGCCGCCTGCTCGGGCACGTCACCGGCGCGCCCCCGCGGCCGCGACTGCAGAGTCACTCCCTCCCCCCCACCCATCCGCCCCCACCTCCTACGCCCCCCACCGCCGGCCCGGCCGCGATTCGGTAATTGCCGGCTGCGGCCGCTGAGCGCTATTTACGGTCGGCGTGCCGCCTCAGGTATTTGCTCATAATTGAATTTATCGCCTTGTTAGCAGAGGGACCGCAGTTCGCTTCCCCGCGCAGCCACCGATCCCGGCTTTAATTGCGCCGCCTGCTCCGGAGGCAAAGGCCAAAGCGGCAATTAGGCGCGGAAGCGTCGCGACGCCGGGCGCCCGCTAACGTCTCCTGGAGCCGTCTCCTTATGCACACGGCCCCACGCGCAGGTACGCGATTTACCGCCAAAGCCGTCCGTCCTCACACGGGACGAGGTAGCTGACATTGATGTGAACCCGGACGGGTAATTCAACGCGCACGAGACACAGCGACCGCGTCACGTGGGACGTGCTGGTTAACGTGATTTGCGAGTGCAGCGCTCTCCACCGGCAGCAGTCGGCTGCATCTGACTCGCGAATGTCACAGTTTGTTTATGAAAATCGACGAGCGTTAAATTCCTACGCCACCTCTGTTAAAACGCACATTTTCCCCTTGTCCACATACTAGTAATGTTGTCCTGTCTGTACTATACACAAATAAAATTTCAATGTTCATGAATATTTATTATTATTATTATTATTATTATTATTAGTTATTTCCTTTCTCAGACGTTATGTCTGGTTAAAAATGGAAAGTGACGCGGACCTTGATCAAGCGTGACTTCCTTTTAACTGTACGGTATATGTTACATTGCATTTAGGAACTTTCGGGTAATTGAACATGTATCAATAATTACAGAGTTCTGTAGTTGCATATATACGTTTGGATGTAGCTGCATTGCGTTGATGTACTGGTGGATACTGTGGTATGACTCCTGTAGTCGGTAGTATAATTGGTATAATGTCAACTTTATCCTGATGCCACATCTCCTGGACTTCCTCAGCCAGTTGGATGTATTTTTCAATTTTTTTCTCCTGTTTTCTTCTGTATATTTGTTGTGTTGGGTATGGATATTTCGATTAGTTGTGTTAATTTCTTCTTTTTATTGGTGAGTATGATGTCAAGTTTGTTATGTGGTGTTGTTTTCTCTGTTATAATGGTTCCGTTCCAGTATAATTTGTATTCATCATTCTCTAGTACATTTTGTGGTGCATACTTGTATGTGGGAACGTGTTGTTTTATTAGTTTATGTTGTATGGCAAGTTGTTGATGTATAATTTTTGCTACATTGTCATGTCTCCTGGTGTATTCTGTGTTTGCTAGTATTGTACATCCGCTTGTGACGTGATCTACTGTTTCTATTTGTTGTTTACAAAGTCTGCATTTAGTATTAATTATATTTTATATTTCTAATTATATTTTAATATTATTATTATTGTTTCTTTCTTTCTTTTCTCAGAGGTTATGTCTGGTCAAAAATGGAAAGTGACGTGGACCTTGATCAAGTGTGACTGCCTTTTAACTGTACAGTATATGTTATATTGCATTTAGGAACTTTCGGGTGATTGAACATGTATCAATAATTACGGATTTCTGTAGTTGTATATATAAGTTTGGATGTAGCTGTATTGCATTGATGTACTGGTGGATATTGTGTGGTATGACTCCTGTAGTTGATAGTATAATTGGTATAATGTCAACTTTATCCTGATGCCACATGTCCTTGACTTCCTCATCCAGTTGGATGTATTTTTCAATTTTTTCTCCGGTTTTCTTTTGTGTATTTGTTGTATTGGGTATGGATATTTCGATTAGTTGTGTTAATTTCTTCTTTTTATTGGTGAGTATGATGTCAGGTTTGTTATGTGGTGTTGTTTTATCTGTTATAATGGTTCTGTTCCAGTATAATTTGTATTCATCATTCTCCAGTATATTTTGTGGTGCATACTTTATGTGGGGACGTGTTGTTTTATAAGTTTATGTTGTAAGGCAAGCTGCTGATGTATTATTTTTGCTACATTGTCATGTCTTCTGGGGTATTCTGTATTTGCTAGTATTGTACATCCGCTTGTGATGTGATCTACGGTTTCTATTTGTTGTTTGCAAAGTCTGCATTTATCTGTTGTGGTATTGGGATCTTTAATAATATGCTTGCTGCAATATCTGGTGTTTATTGTCTCACTGTATATATTGCCTTTCCTTAGCCATGTGTTGGATGCGTCTTTATCGATGTGTGGCTGTGTTAGATGATACGGGTGCTTGCCATGTAGTGTGTTCTTTTTCCAATTTACTTTCTTCGTATCTGTTGATGTTATGTGGTCTAGAGGGTTGTAGAAGTGGTTATGAAATTGCAGTGGTGCAGCCGATGTATTATTATTATTATTATTATTAACTGTGGCTATAATGGCTACACTTGGGAACGATGACTCTCTGGAGTACTTACTTATTTGAATTTTCTGCCACCAGTCACTTTTATTGGCTTTATGTTTAATTTAATATAATGTAATCCGTTTCAAGCATGTTATGCCCACCTCCAGGCATTTATCCATACAGAAAATTTTTACTCAAAAACAATTTATCTTAAAGTAAATTAACATAAAACTTTTTTTGTTCCTGCTTGCTGTTGCAGTGACTACTGGGGTACGTGAAGGGAGTGGGGGCACTTAGAGTAACTTCGTCATTCAGGTAACGCTTGTATGTTGTTGTATGGCCATGTTGCTGCGTAAAGATCAAACTGTACATCGGAAGATCGAAAGTTCAAACCCAGTGGAGAAGTTTCTTATTGCGACATTAAATTACACAACCGCGACTCAGGCCCACTACCTAACTTATGAGAACCATAATGTGAAGGATCTGTCTGCGATCGAAACGTATTGGATTTTCTCAACATTCCATCATTTTACACAACACGAGAACCCTATTCCGCTATCTTGGATTTCTATACATCCCAAGTGGGTTGCTTCCTACATTTTGGATTTATTTTTCTCGATGGAAATCTGGTACAGCACAGTGATGCAAGTTTTCCCTGTCCTTCGAAATCTGAGAACAATCTAGGCTGTCTGTGTGGTGTATACTGACAACTTGTGTTTGCTGTAACAAAAGAAGTAGCACAGAACATACCTATGTCACCATGTTGGTTCATTCTGTAACTCATGTGTAAGAGGGGGAGAAACAATGTCCCACCACAATAGCAACTGAATGTCTGGGAGAAATTAAATCCAATCCCAGGAGTGTGGTTTGATCATTCACTTGCTGATCATTGTCCTTTCTGCACATAATCACCTCGCTCGCTAGATCGCTCACTGTGGAAATGCTGACCGTAGGTTTTTGTCTGATACCATCTCAAAATCGGTCTAGGATTGAAAAATTGCTAGTCCACAGCCATTGAGCACACCACAACACACCTACTTAAGAGAACTCGCTGATAACAAGACATGATAACTCTCATATTATGTACGTGGCTCACATCAAGCGAACCTAGGTTATTGTAAAATGTTAAGCTTCCCTCTGTGAGGATATGACGCTCATGTTAACGCAAATGTATCCTCATGAAACAGTTTAATTTGCTGTCAGTTGTGTGGTTTCAGTTGAGCTGTTTAGCGTACTTCTAAGATGCTACAGATTCAATTCAATCCTCGAACGCATACAAGGAACGGATGATACCCATAAGATCATGCAAATTTAAAACAAATAATGTTGCACAATGGATAAAGTGTGCCCTTGATGCCATCCCTGAAGGAAGAGTATTCTTTGATACCCTTACAGCAGATATGTTCCTCATTCACAAAACATAACTGTTTCTGCCCACCGCAGAATCTCACTGACCAATTGAAGGAGACCTTGCGAGCTCTCACCAACACTCTGACCAACAATAATATTAGAAGCAACTTTAACAATTTCTTACACTCGCAAATTTTTTCATGGTCAACCGATAATGGTGTGGCTTTGGAGAGAAAACAGAAAATTTGACCCACTACATCACAGATTTCCAGCTGTGACCAACGAAAAGCGTCACATGTAGGCACGTTTGGGAAAATCGTGCCTTTTACCAAAATAACTACTGTGAGCCAATCACAGAACCCCTTAGTCAGGTTTAAATGAACATTCCCACAAGACAAGGCAGGACCCAACAGCTGATCCCATGGTCTGAAGGTCTGTATCTTTACCAGGCCTTGAGATCTTATCTAGCCAAAAAGGATTCCTTTTAGCGTCTTGGACAAAACAGTTTTTATGGAACGCAGTCCACTTTTTTATGCTCCTGCTGTGCAAATGCAGGAGACTACTATTTCTCTGTTCTGTATATTTTCAGAGATAGCTTTCAGCACCAAACAGTTTTATGACGCACCAGTCATATGGCTTTCAGCACCAAAAAATTTTATGACACACCGGGTAACTTCTTTGTCATGAGCCAGTTAAATAAAGCCTCCGAGGCTGCACAAACAACAGGTCTTCTCCACGGAATTAAAAGAAAGGGAGAAGAAGGAGTGATTATCAGCGCAATCATTAGCAGTAGTGAATGCAGTTTCCATGCAGCGCTAAAAATTTAAATGTACTAACTGTGGGATCTGCAATTACGTCATAAAAATAAGTTAGGTGACTGTATGGACATAAAATGCCACGTAACAGTGTGCCACTAACCAAGAGGTAAAGTCTTTGTGATGACAGGTACATAAGAATGGAAGTGACTGAAATGGAAATGTTGGAAGTAAAAATTTTGGTGTCTGTGTTCTAATTTTCACCTCTAAGTTGAATCCAAAGTTATTTATATAATCGAGCGTAATTAGTTCCAAATGTTCACTTTTATGATATTGCATCCTGATAAGTGCAAGGCGATTTCAAAAAGTAAGTTACACATTATTATGGCAGACAAAGTAAATTTTATTGAATGCTGCACTACAAAGGGACAGAGATACATGACACTATTATTCAACATAGTCACAATGTCTTTGCAAACAATGGTCAGAACGTCCTACCAACTGTTCAGGAGGAGGAGACTGGTGTTAAATGTCCTATCGACAATGAGGTCATTAGAGACCAAGGACAAGCTAGAATTAGGGAAGGATGGAGATGGAAAGCGACCCTGCCCTTTTGGCATCTGCCATAAGTGATTTAGGGAAATCACGGGAAACCTAAATGAGGGTGTCCGGAGGGTTTTTTTAACTATCATACACACAGATTCGAGTTCAGTGTGCCAACAACTGCACTACCACGCTCGGTAAATCGTTCAGTTCATCAGTGATCGAAATCCACTCCTTTGTCTCACAGCCATTTGAGAACCACTGTATAAATATCCTCGTAGTCGTCGATAGGACATTAACTACTTATCTTCGTCTTTCTCTCGTCTCCAGTCTTGCTGTAATCGTTACAAAGTCAGACGTTAGTCGATCTCATAAAATTCCGATTTAGTTAGGTGACATTTAGACTCAAGTATAAAATCTAACAAAAATTGAAACGAAAAGGACATTAATTTGGTTACAATTAGAAACAGAAATTGACTACAGATTATTACTGAAGTGCCTCGAAATTCTAACTTTCCCGTCCCTGTACATATGTTCCATCATACACACATCAAAAAAAGTTTTGCATCACCTTGGTTCCGAGATTTCCGGAACCTGTACAGAAAATTGGAATAGAGATCAACGTAAACATCATTTCTGCCCCTTTCATTGCTCATGAAAACCACACAATACATGTTGTACAACCATACAGCGAGACCTTCGGAGGTGGTGGTCCAGACTGCTGTACATAGTAGCACGTCCTCTTGCATTGATGCATGCTTGTATTCGTCATGGCATACTAACTGCATGTTCATCAAGGCACTGTTGGTCCAGATTGTCCCACTCCTCAACGGCGATTCGCCGTAGGTCCCTCACAGTGGATGGTGGGTCATGTTGTCCATAAACAACCCTTTCCAACCTGTCCCAGGCAGGTGCGATAGGGTTCATGTCTGGACAACATGCTGGCCACTCTAGTCGAGCGATGTCGTTATGCTGAAAAACTCATTCACAATATGTGCACGTTGGGGACGCGAATTGTCGTCCCTGAAGACGAATGCCTTGCCAATATGCTGCCGATATGGTTGCACTGTCGATCGGAGGATGGCACTCACGTATCGTACAGCCGTTGTGGCGATTTCCATGACCACATGCGGCGTACGCCGGCCCCACATAATGCCACCCAAAAACAGCAGTGAACCTCCACCTTGCTGCAATCGCCGGACAACGTGTCTAAGGCGTTCAACCTGACCGAGTTGCCTCCAAAAACGTCTCCGACGATTGTCTAGTTCAAGGCATCTGCGACACTCGTCGGTGAAGAGAACATGATGCCAATCCTGAGCGATCCATTCGGCATGTTGCTGGGTCCATCTGTATCGCACTGCATGATGTCATGGTTGCAAAGATGGACCGCGCCATGGCAGCACCCCTATAGAGGGGGTTTTGGCCATGGACGTCGGTAGTGAAGTTGCGCAACACGAATCCTATTGCCCACAGTTTGAGTCGTAACACGACGTCCTGTGGCTGCACTAAACGCATTATTCAACAGGCTGTCACAGTTCAAAAAACGGTTCAAATGGCTCTGAGCACTATGGGACTTAACATCTGAGGTCATCAGTCCCCAAGAACTTAGAACTACTTAAACCTAACTAACCTAAGGACATCACACACATCCATGTCCGAGGCAGGATTCGAACCTGCAACCGTAGCGATCGCGCGGTTCCAGACTGAAGCGCCTAGAACCGCTCGGCCACAACGGCCTGCTTGCTCTGTGGAAAAGCTGGACTTTCCCATAAGCATCACTCGCGTCTGTGTGGCCTTGTTAGGACTGTTGACACCATTTCACTATAGCTAGATGCGACATTGCATTTGGTACATATATATTCAGAATTAAAGGGTGGTTTTGCATCTAATTCTGTTGTTTTATCTTCAAAATACGTACTATCGCCGCTTCTTACTTCAACTTTGCAGCAAGTTTGCCAGTTGCTGCTCTGTGATTCTCCAGTTATCCATACCGCAGTAGAACTGTCGCTGCAGCAAAACCAGAAAATGTGTTTTCTTCTGACAATGCATCACTCTTGCTGCGCAGTGGTCCTAGTGCTGAATTACACGAGTACTTTATTTTTTGAAGTGCCCTCGTATTACACAAAGAAGCTTAGCAAGCTATACCCACATTTTAATCTATAATTCGTAAAAACGAGTCCCACAGACAGAACACATCGCGTTGTTCCCAAATTCAGTCTACACTTGCGTCTACATTTGTACTTTGAAACAAACTGTACCGCGTTTTGCAGAGGGTACTTCTTTTAACGCTATCATTCCACTATATATACCAATCACTTTAAGAGTCTTTTATTTGAACATATATGAGGATATTACTGCTGAGGACCTGTGGAGGAGCAAACACATCATAGGAATACATGACCTGGCCAAGACCAAGACATTCGCTGTATAATATGCAAAAAGATTTGGTTGGGGTTGTTTGGGGGAGGAGGTCAGACTGTGAGGTCATCGGTCTCATCAGATTAGGAAGTCGTCCATGCCCTCTCAAAGGAACCATCCCGGCATTTGCCTGGAGTGATTTAGGGAAATCACGGAAAACCTCAATCAGAATGGCCGGACGAGGGATTGAACTGTCGTCCTCCCGAATATGAGTTTAGTGTGCTAGCCACTGCACCACCTCGCTTGGTAATTTGGTCTTCATAACAAGTACTATCTGACAAAGCCGGTGTTGCCCAGGCATTCATTTTGCCAATTTTCTATTAGAAACGGAAACCAAAAGTGAAATGTATGTCTAGTGTAATATCGAAAAAATTTCATTTTCATGTATTCGTGAAAACACGACCGAACGTAAAGATGTATAAGCACTACTGCTCCGCGTGTCCGCAACGCGATTTTGTAAACATCTCCATGGCAACGCCTCTTCATAGCTCTGAAGACGTCTATTGTTTTCACCTACATTTTATATTTCGCAATTGAAGGCTTGCATGGGGGCTTAATTAAATAAAATGAAAATACTTTTTAAATTTTTAGTAGCTGTTTGTCCGATTACGCTGTGTCTCGTAAACGGTTGGCCCTGACTAGTATTATTACGCAATCTGACTGCATAGAACAACGACAAAGAATGAAATGAAAATTTTCGTTAACAGAATTAATTAATTAAGTCCCCAGCAACTATAAAACCTACGAAACCAAAATACAAGTGTAACTGTTCTGTGTGTGGAAGTATGACTCAACGTACACATCTGGCACGGTTCTTCTTCAATAAGACAAGAAATTTCAAACACCATTTATACTGACGTAATTAAAAAATAGAAATACTATAATTGCGTAAGGAAAGCAGAATTACACTCTAATACAAGAACACAAGCCAGATGCTTTGTTGACTGAACCTGTAATGCTGCATTATTTAAGACATTGAGATAATAAAAAGAAAAGGAAAAATTTTTTTTCTTTTACCTTCATATATTGACGAAAAGCACTCTAATCATTACAATATATCTCCACACCGACGCTCTACTACCACATCTCAACAAGAACTCTTCAGTATCACATCTCAGCAAGCACTGCCTACTACGAGTTCTCGACCAGCACTTTTCACTAGCACATCTCAAAAAGCACTGACTACAACGAGTTCTCCCCAGCACTACCTGTGGAGGCGGCTGAATAATACTCTTTGGCGCAATCTCTGGCGCTGTGGCTCAGTGTAGCCACCTTTCATATGCCCTTTCTCCACAGGCCAGAATTTGATGCTATTTTTGCCAGCATTGGTGGTGAAAATACCACCAAATTCGTCCACAAAAATACAGACAAAAATAAAAGATAATATTAATGCCTAAATATCACATAATTAGTTAAAATTTTGGCTTTGCACTGACTTTTCAATAACCTAATATATGAAATACAGTAAGCAGTACAACTTCTTTCATACATGTGACTTTACATAATAGTTCACACAATACACAAAAAAATCAGTTTATACAAATGTTCACATAAAATACTTTCAATGATTAAAAAAAAATAGTTGATAGTTCCAGCAGTAGCACCCAGCAATGGTCAACAGGTGCAAATACCAACAAGTGACATCATTTTAGTAGAAGCAGTTCATCAGTGGCACCCAGCAATGTTGAACAGGTGCAGACACCAACAAGTGACATCATTTCAATAGAAGCAGTTCATCAGTGGCACCCAGCATGTTGAACAGGTGCAGACAGCAACAAGTGACATTATTTCAGTAGAAGCAGTTCATCAGTGGCACCTAGCAATGTTGAACAGGTGCAGACAGCAACAAGTGACATCACTCAGCAGAAACGGTTCCATTAGTGGCACCCAGCATTATTGAACAGGTGCAGACACCAACAAGTGACATCATTTCAGTACAAGCAGTCCATCAGTGGCACCCAGCAATGTTGAACAGGTGCAGAAACCAACAAGTGACATTATTTCAGTACAAGCAGTCCATCAGTGGCACCCAGTAATGTTGAACAGGTGCAGACACCAACAAGTGACATTATTTCAGTAGAAGCAGTCCATTAGTGGCACCCAGTAATGTTGAGCAGGTGCAGACACCAACAAGTGACATTATCTCAGTAGAAGCAGTCCATTAGTGGCACCCAGCAATGTTGAGCAGGTGCAGACACCAACAAGTGACATTATCTCAGTAGAAGCAGTCCATAATATTCACTATCACTAATCACACTGTTCATCAGAGTTTATAAGCAGAAATTAAACATGTCCTAGTGGCACCAATCATGTAGAAAAAGTACAAGTAACAGTCCATAATATTCACTATCCTAATCACACAGTTCATCACCAGAAATTAATCATTTCTAAGTGACACCCATTATGTCGAAAAAGTGCAGGTAACAGTCCATAATATTCCCATCACTAATCAGACAGTTCATCAGCAGAAATTAAACATTTCTAAGTGGCACCCATTATGTTGAAAAAGTGCAGGTAACAGTCTATAATATTCACTATCACTAATCAGACAGTTCAGGCATGAACAATAGTTTGAATGCACATACAAATGCTTTTACAAAATTATTCTCAATGCTCTTACACTAAACATACAAATTCTAATAAACACACAAATGATATCAGATAATTGTCATATTAACTATTACAAATACTCAAATATCAGTAAACCTATAATATTTATGGGTGTCAGTGCAAGCCACTACAAACAAATAAAATAATATTTAGGAGATAGGTGGGTAGGATTAGGAAAGGTTCAAATGGCTCTGAGCACTATGGGACTTAACATCTATGGTCATCAGTCCCCTAGAACTTAGAACTACTTAAACCTAATTAACCTAAGGACAGCACACAACACCCAGCCATCACGAGGCAGAGAAAATCCCTGACCCTGATAGGAATCGAACCCGGGAACGATTAGGAAAGGAAAACACACAAAACACACTCACTCATCTTTCATCCACATTAAGTACTATTGTGTAATTGAATAGTGTTAACTGTGTAAATGCAATTCTGTCAAAATTTGATGTTCATCATGTGTATCAAGTAGTAGTGGTAGCAATGTATAACAGTCAATAATAGTTAAGTCAACGTCATAGTCATCATGTCAAGACCAATGTTTGCCAAGCCAGATCAAAATGTACGGTTGCTGAACAACTGTCAGTGAGCCAAGATATGCAATTACTTCCTCTCTCAAAAAACAAAAAAACAAAAAAAAACAAAAAAAATGTACTGCTTATTGATTTAACAAAGTGTGTGTAGACAATCTTCCTTCTACTTGAGTGTTCTAGTCTGCTATCTTCATCCTCCTTGTTCCATATAGACCAACAAAAAAAATATGCACCTCACTTACTTTACCTCTTATCCACCAAAACTCCAATAATCATCAGCATCACGTAATCTCAATACTTCAATAATACCTCTTACGTCGATACATATAAATCTTATCATCAATATCATTTACCTTACCTCTTATCCACAAAAACTCCAATAATCATCAACTTCATATAATCTCAATACCTCAATAATACCTCTTCAATACGTCGACACATATAAACCTTATCGCCAATATCATTTCACTTCCATAACAACTCTTTCCTCTAGTCAGTCTCATCGAACAAGTACAGATAAAATCCTAATGCAAACCTCATCATCCCATACAATCCGAAGACACACTGTCAACACACAACCTCTGTGTAATCCATCTGACCCAAATCTTTTACTCATTATAAATTATAAGATGGATTTTGGTTACCTTGTCCATCATTAAATAAAAGAAATGCATACATGACCTCTAACAGACTTAGTTCGAATAACTCTCAGTAATTAAGTATGATTACAGAGTGTGAATGATCATAATATTTCACAGTGTGTACACCACTTCAAGAATTATGGCAAACAGAAGCAAACATGTGGAGTATTTCTTGTGTCACTTCCTATTTCAATTGCTCACGAAAAATGCAGTGTAATAACTGTCAATGGTCTAAACATAGTTTTGGTATGTCATGTCGTTAGCTTCCTTCCTATTAGCATAAATTTATACAGCTTCCATAAAACCTCCAGCTCATGTGACTTCTATGAAGTTTCTTGTACTAATGTCATTTATGTCGAATTATAGCAGTTCATTTTCATATCTTAAAAATATAAGGCACTGAGCGTAAGCAAAACATGCAATAGCGAGTAAATATACCAGTAGAGAACAGAATGTCAACAAGTGGATGCAGCACAATTCTTACAACGAGGCTCTGCCAAGCGAGCAATCTATAATTAATACAATAGTGTGACCTAAACTCTATGTTTGTACACAGTATATCAGCATTTCTATATACCAAATTAAAGAGTAGTTATGACAACAAACAGAAATGTATAAATATGCAATCCATACGCATAGCAGCAAACATATATCTTACGTAATAAACAGGTCATTAGCATCATATCAGCATAAGCAAATAAATGTTCATATGTCATCTTAATAAGTAAACATGAAGGCGCAAGCAGATAAATCACAAAGTATAACTTACATACATATCAGCACAACTAATCAGGTGACAATTATAATTTAAATAAATAAGCACAGCAGACACATAATAAAAAAATATTACATCAGTGAAAAAGCATTGCAGCCAAGCGATGCATAATATATACAAATAACAACCCTGTTCATTAATAAAACATTGACAAAAATCAGCAAATGTACGCAAGCACGTCGCTTCACAAGTAAATTCATAGAACATGAAATTAGCACAAAGTATGAATCACGTAATTGCGAGCAGCAAATTACGTCTAAAGTACGTACCTAAGTGGAAATATGTTACCTGAAAAAATAAACTCAATTAATAGTTACCTTTTTAGTTTATTAGTTTCTTCTCGGAAATTACATTCTTTCTGAAATTTTCTCGATAGCAAGTCCTCTTAACGTCGGAGACACACAGAATTTACCTGAAGTTCTTAAATATTTTATACAACCGTATCCTGAAAAATACTGAACGTTAATAACGTAATTCATCAAGTCACTATAGCTTTATACTGAATTTAGTCGGAGAAATTAGACTGTGTATTTGTTTACGGCTGTCAGCGCATTCGCACTGAGCGCTCGATCAGCTGTAGGCGCATGACGTAGGAAGCAATTGTTTGCGGTTAACGACTGCCTTGTGCGGCGCGCAGACTTGACTGTTGCTTTGAGTATATGCCGCCGCCAAAACACAGCGCGGTATCCTTGTATTCTCTGCATGTTTACGTATACTTTTGGTTTCTCGAAAGTATGTCATTCCACAAAAATTTTAACGTGTGATATATGATGTATTCTCTTAGAGCGTCGTGATTTAAGAGTTTCTACTTCAACAGTGTTATCATGAATAATTTTGCGAATTCTATATGGACCGTTATAAAGCAGAAAAAAATAGCCACACAGGCCTTTTCCTTTGTGAGACAAACGATGAGACTTAATTAACACCTTCTGACCAACTGACAAAATTTTTAAACGACCAGGACGCTTAGCTGATTTCTCTCTTCTAGCAGCCGCAGATGCAATATTTTGTAGAGCCAGGTTGACAACTTCAGAATGCCACAGTTTCCGTGAAGGCGGAAAAGGAACGATTTCAGATATGCGATTTGTCGGTGCTTTGTTTTTTTTAATATCAGTATAGGCGGTAAAGAAGTTGAGTCATTAGGAAGTTCATTCAGAATGTTTTGAAAAATATGAAGATACTGATCCCACGTTCTGTGATTCTGATGACAATAAAGACGACACAATTTATTGATTTCCTTCATCCATCTCTCTGAAGCGTTAGATTGAGGGTGAAAAAGTGAAATGAAAATTGGTTTAATTTTACGACGCCGTAGAGTACGAAGCCAAATTTTAGAACGAAACTGTGAACCATTATCTGATATAACCTTATCAACATGACCAACTTCTTTAAGAAAATGGTTAATGAAAGCATTAGATACTGAACGAGCTGTTGCTTTGCGTAATGGTGTAAAACACACATATTTTGATATCAACTCCACTGCTACGAAAATGTACGCAAAACCATTAGTAGAACGAACCACTGGACCGAACAAATCGACTGCAGCCATCTCCTTTAATTTCGCTGGAATGATAGGAAACAACGGTGCTCTGTGAGAAATAGTTGGCGGCTTAGCCTTTTGACATAATTTGCGTTTGGCAAGAACAGATCGAATACGTTTTTCCATATTACTGAAGTAGCAATTTTCTCGTAATTTATGAAAGCATTTTCTGGGACCAAAGTGCGCATAACTGAAATGTGTGTACCAAATCAATTTATTGACCCACTCATCAGGAATACAAACTAACCACACAGAGTTGTCAACCGATTTTCGTTTAAAAAGAACTTTCCAGATAGATCGCAAAAACGAGGTGTGGCCAAATCGTCCAATCTAACAAAGCGTCTAAGAAAATTAGAGACACCAAGGAAACTACGAACATCACGTTTTGTGGTAGGAACAGCATAATTACGAATAGCGTCTAATTTCTCTGGATCAGGAAGAATACCTTCTGTAGAAATAATGTGACCGAGAAATTTCACCTGAGAACGACCAAATTCAGATTTTTCCAAGTTCACAGTAATGCCAACTCGTGCAAAAATACGTAATAATGAATCCAAAATTTTGTTGTGCTCACTCCAAGAACGTTTAGCAATAAGAATATCGTCAACATATGAAGTAATATTGTTACGAAGATAAACAGGTAAAATTTCGTTTAAACTACTAATGAGTGCTGCTGAAGGTACAGTAAGTCCAAATGGTAATTTACGAAATCACTTTTAGGTAAAATCGTCATATCTGGTTATTGTTTACTTACTCTCTAGATAGATTGATAGTCGAAGAGTTGTTTTGACAGATGCAAAGAATAGTAAAAGAGTAGGCAGCGGTGCAGAAAACTAAAAGGGAAATAGCACCACTACAGCTCGGGGACCTATGCACGCTACGGCACATATTCACTTAGTGTAGTGAATCCCTTGAGGACATTAATAGCCACACATAATTTCAAGTTTGTGACTTAGTGGCAAATTTGGTGGAAGTGCGTACATAAATTGATCTAACGATGCACATGGATGTATGTCATTCTTAGAATTGCGGAAGATCTTAAATTTCCGAACAGTTAAGAAGTGTTTATAGTCAAAGTTTTCGCCCCGTGGCGACAAAGACCTACCGCGTCTGTCCCAGTCACAATGACGATTATTGTTAAATTTACGCGCCTGGCGCTCTCTTGTTGCATCCCGTAAACGAAACTAATTATTTTCTTCAAACCCCTCTGGTATCTGTGATTCGAAATTTCTTTTGCTGTCTCTTCCTACAATTTCGCCTTCGATTTGTTTGACTTGCTTTCGTAATGCCTCAACTTCCCTTTTAACGCGTTCATTAAATTTTCCCTGATTTCCAACATGTTTATTTATGTTCTGATACTCTTCGGTTTCTGCAAATGGCAATGGTGCTGTATCATCTGAATCTCTGTCCCCATTTAAACTAAGACTTGTCAATTTGTCTGAAATCCCCTCAACTCTTTCCGATAAGACACCTATTTTTTCGTTCTGTTTATTTACGTCTTCCGTAAGTGTCGCGACTCGGGTTTCAGTACTGACACATTTGGTAGCTAACTGTTCATATTGTTGTGTTAGGTTATTTAATCTGTCATTTGGTACGGATTCCTCGATTGTCTCAAATATTTCTTCCTTATGTTTTGCACGTTGTAAATTTAACTCTGAAAATTTCTGTACTATCACGCGATCTCTTTCCTCCTGTTCTCTATCCTGTTCCCATTGTCTAAACTCTACTGCAACTAATCTATTATTATGAGAATTCAAAATCGGTTGTACTTCTTCTCTGATTTCTTTCTTTAATTCATCTTTCATATTTTTGAAACATGTCCCTATTCGTGAATCTAACCGTGTTTCCATTGTTCCCATCTGTGTTTTTAATTCAGATCTAAACCGTGTTTCCATTGTTCCCATCTCTGTTTTAATTGTCCCTATCTCTTTTTTTAATTCAGATCCTAACTGTGATCCAAGTGAGTCTAACCGTGTTTCCATTGTTCCCATTTCAGTTTTAATTGTTCCTATCTCAGTTTTAATTGTTCCTATTTGTGATCCCACTGTTTTTAATTCAGATCCCAAATTTAATATTGCACCCATCAACTGCTCCATATTAAATGGTTCGAAATTCTTTTCGCCCCTAACATTTCCCGCAAAACTAACTTCTTTCTGCATAGCCATAAAGCTATCTGTGTTCGATACTATTCCAGAACCTTCTGTCGTTAATCTCGGATTCTGAAAATTTTTTGATTGTGAAAAATTTTGAAATGGTTCCGGACTATTTTCCCGACTTACCACATTGTTTTCCCCTTCATTATCCATCATACTGTTTTCCTCTGTTGGCGAGTTCGCCATGGCAACAATTTCGTCATTCTCACTATTTATCATTTTTGCCTTTTTCATCGATCGCGTAATCATTTACAAAACATACAAAACTCGTCACTGTACGAAAATTACACACAATGACTCCTTATCTCCAACAATACCATTCACACGAAATGTTTCCTTCAAACACGATTAACGAACAATTGAAATAATTGCACTAAATTGTCAAACGCGTATACAAGACAGCAAAATTAAATTCTGAAATAGCATTAGAAGAATGACAATTACCAAATGTACACATGCAAAATAGACTACAATTACTAAACTACAAATTACTACAACAATACTACTGTCTACTATTTTTGCAATCAGAACAATTCCAAGGGACGATCCGAAGCAGCGGTCGCCACGTGCATGGGGGCTTAATTAAATACAATGAAAATACTTTTTAAATTTTTAGTAGCTGTTTGTCCGATTACGCTGTGTCTCGTAAACGGTTGGCCCTGACTAGTATTATTACGCAATCTGACTGCATAGAACAACGACAAAGAATGAAATGAAAATTTTCGTTAACAGAATTAATTAATAAGTCCCCAGCAACTATAAAACCTACGAAACCAAAACACAAGTGTAACTGTTCTGTGTGTGGAAGTATGACTCAACGTACACATCTGGCACGGTTCTTCTTCAATAAGACAAGAAATTTCAAACACCATTTATACTGACGTAATTAAAAAATAGAAATACTATAATTGCGTAAGGAAAGCAGAATTACACTCTAATACAAGAACACAAGCCAGATGCTTTGTTGACTGAACCTGTAATGCTGCATTATTTAAGACATTGAGATAATAAAAAGAAAAGGAAAATTTTTTTTTTCTTTTACCTTCATATATTGACGAAAAGCACTCTAATCATTACAATATATCTCCACACCGACGCTCTACTACCACATCTCAACAAGAACTCTTCAGTATCACATCTCAGCAAGCACTGCCTACTACGAGTTCTCGACCAGCACTTTTCACTAGCACATCTCAACAAGCACTGACTACCACGAGTTTTCCTCAAGCACTGCCTGTGGAGGCGGCTGAATAATACTCTTTGGCGCAATCTCTGGCGCTGTGGCTCAGTGTAGCCACCTTTCAAGCTGTCAAAAGTTTGCCAGGTGTCAGAGATTTCTTAAGTTGACTCAGCTGTAGGAGTGTCTTAGTAGTAAAGAATAAATGTTTTAACACTTCATGCATGATGCGGAATTTTTTCACGCATCTCATTGTTTATGACATCGTATCTCCTTATCTATTTATGGTACCGTGGTATAAATGTGTAGGTGCATTTAGCGGTATATGTGCACACAGTCTGTGAAATTTATTGCGAATAGAATTATTAACACAGAAGTATTAAATTTAAACGTCATGCGTGATGCGGCTGTTTTTTGCGCATCTCATTCTGTATGACGTCACGTCTTCTGAACTATGATAAGTAGCTGGTTCTTACCCCGACAGCGATTGTAGCCTCACAGTAAGAGATATTTGTACCAAGTATGCTTGAAACCAGTCGAGTGATATAGGAGAAAATGTGAAACAAACACACACACACACACACACACACACACACACACACATGCATATTTTTATAATACGTATACGTTTACATGATTACGATAACTGATAAAGTTATCTCCCTATCTTCGAAAATGATCTCCTGAAGTTTTTAATACTGAATATTAATGAAGATTAGTTTCGTCACGCGACATAGGAGATAATGGCATATGCGAAATAACTGTGTGAATACGTAAAGAACACGATCTTCGCACTCATATCATACCTGTATTGCTAATCAGAGCTACCATGTACAAGGAAAACGTTTGCCAGATATTACACAAGTGGAAGCAGTGACACGTAATGTTTGTAGATGAAGTACCGTAAGGCAATTTAATTAAACTGCCTTGAGAGAACACTCAGTTTCAGACAAGAATTGCACCAGCTCACCGCTGATAAGATATGGAGGGACAGATAAAAGGAAATCCTGTACGACAACTGGCGTAAAAGTTACAGCAGGAAGATGAAGAGCACTAGTAACTCACGTTTACTTTCGTGGCTATTGTATCTGCTTAATCTGGTGGTTGCAGTTGTTCGTACTCGATTCGGACAGTACGATCTTTACCTGAGTGCACTCTGGGTACGGTTTTCAATATCGAAAGAAGCGCTTTATTTACACTGTAACGTTAGTGGCTGTTTTCTTTTCATTTTATGCCACAGTATCTGGTGATGCTGTCTAAACGGAATTTCAGAAAACGCATGAGACTGAACCGCGTTAACTGGATTTTATTACTACTACTACTTCAGCCGTAAGTGACCTGGAATCACAGTCACTTTGTATTTGTTGTTGTCATCTCATATGAATAGGACGGTTGTTGCACTTGTAAATGCTAAGAATGAGTTTTTTATTACGTATTTCACATGTATTAAAATATTAAATGCTTTGTGTTTCAGTATTTATGACATATGAAGTGTTAAGTGGTTTTCGTATCTGATGATGGCTTACATCCGAAGCCGGTAGTACTAACAAAATCCATTTAATGCAGTTCAGTGTCGTAAGTTTTTTGAAACGTTTATTGACAGCTGAAAATTGGCTGAAAAAAAAACTAACCGGAATTTTAAGGTTTTTAACATGACTGTCAATCAGCGACTGTTGTATAATACAAAATTTTGAAAAACACAGCCCTCAGTCACGAACACAATTAATTTGTAACCTGGGTTTCGGTGTCACAAGGGACACCTCGTTCGGACAAAATTAAAACCAAATGTTACAGCATAACGTACCAAAAAATACGAAAGCTGCGGTCATACCTGACAGTGTCAGATAGTCAGAATTAAAGTAAAATGCAACAGAGGTGCAAGCCACTTTATAGGGGCTACAGCCAACACAAAACTGAAACATCATGTGACTTGTGCGCCACGGCAACTTCAATACAATACCGCCATCTGGTGGCTAATTGTTAAAACAAGCTATTTTGTAAACATCTCTCGTAACTGCAGAGAGGGAAATAAACAAACACCTGAACGGTGTACATGAAGTAATTACAATAGCGGGATACTGCATGATATAAAATACAACTAATGAATGACTGGCTGTAGTACAAAAATTTTAGAATAAATGCATAAAGAAGACATATACGAAATAATCCATTAAATGACATTACTGCTTGCTATAATAGATACGCTATAAAAACCAAAAAAGTTTTTTTATAATTTACGTATATGAGCCGTAAAAACTAGAAAGAAAAGGTATCTTTGAATCTGCAAGTAGTAGTTGGTACATCAAAGTGTTAGATCTCGTCAAGCAACGGCTTTAAAGAAAGTCAAACTCACGAGTGGGATTTATGCCCTTCCTCGAAGAAGTCGATAACACCTTCAGTACTATCAGATTATACAGTTTTATTCGTTTGATGAGTTCAATGACAATCTCCCATGTTATGTGGTGTGTACGTTAAGGAGCAGCAATTTACAATTATACGCCGGCCGAAGTAGCCGTGCGGTTAAAGGCGCTGCAGTCTGGAACCGCAAGACCGCTACGGTCGCAGGTTCGAATCCTGCCTCGGGCATGGATGTTTGTGATGTCCTTAGGTTAGTTAGGTTTAACTAGTTCTAAGTTCTAGGGGACTAATGACCTCAGCAGTTGAGTCCCATAGTGCTCAGAGCCATTTGAACCATTTTGAACCACAATTATACTTCAAGTTTGTAAGTTTGCATTACTAACTGTAGCTGCCATGTCTGCAATAGCATATGTAGAAAAGCTATTTTCCGACTCCAAAGAAAACTGAAATTGAAAAAAATAAACACATCGTGGGCTGCTCAAAGTAAGGCAGTATTTCAGTCGTGGCACATCAATATACTGAGAAAGCTGTGCTCCTTCAGTTAAGCACCCTGAAATTCCAAAATCAACAAAAAAGTACTCTTAATCTGGGAACATAAAATGGATGATTTGCTATCCCCGTCAGGCTCCCGCGTGCCGGACGAGGAATTGTTCACAGCAGAGAGACAGATTCCTCGCCTCCACCGTAAGCGATCGAGTGTGCCGCGGACAGTGTGCATGGCCTTTGGAATCGTAGCTTTTCTGGTGCGACCATGCGGACTCCGAAGTGAGTCACATGCTAGCATTAGCCCGGATTCTTGTTTGCTCGGCTTCGCTCGCTTGCAGTCTTGTTGTGAATTCTTTGCGCCGTCGCGCTCCTACAGATACGTGTTTGCCGCCGGCCATGGTTTCGGACGCTGTGGTCGCCGATTACGTTGACACACTGTGTTCATGGCGGGCGCCACGAGCCGTGGTACTATACGCTCATTCCGAGCGATTTTCGTAAACGCCATCATCTTGCTATGCGAGACACAATGGAAGAAGTTGTAAGTAGGCTGTTGAGGTTTTTATGTTGGTTACATCACGTAGCGCTCTGTATGAAAATCGCTGGCTGTGCTGTGTGCATTCTGTGGCTGGTTGGCATTGTTGGAATATTCGCTATTGTAGTGTTGGGCAGTTGGATGTTAACAGCGCGTAGCGTTGCGCAGTTGGAGGTGAGCTGCCAGCTGTGGTGGATGTGGGGAGAGAGGTGGCAGAATTTTGAGAGTGGACGATCTGGACGTGTGTTCGTCAGAAAAACGAAATTTGTAAGACTGGATGTCGTGAACTGATATATATATTATGACTTTTGAACATTATTAAGGTAAATACATTGTTTGTTCTCTATCAAAATCTTTCACTTGCTAACTATCCCTATCAGTAGTTAGTGCCTTCAGTAGTTAGAATCTTTTATTTAGCTGGCAGTATTGGCGCTCATTGTATTGCAGTAGTTCGAGTAACGAAGATTTTTGTGAGGTAAGTGATTCATGAAAGGTATAGATTATTGTTAGTGACGGCCATTCTTTTCTAGGGTTTATTGAAAGTCAGATTGCGTGTCAGTTTAGTGATGATCAGAATAAGTAAAGAGAGAAATGTCTGAGTACGTTCAGTTTTGCTCAGCTGTTTGAAAATCAAATAACGTATGGGGTTTACGAGCACAGACACTCATAAATTTTTCTAAGGGGATGTGTCAAAGTGAATGACATATTGAAGAGTAACACGCATCAAGTTCAAAGAGTGACAGAAGTCGTGAAGCAATAATGATTCACGTATTATCGAGAACTTCTACACCTTAAATCTGTAAACGAAGTACTGAGTTGTTTTGTAAAAGCTAAATGTACGGTTTCTACTTTTGTCATGTCTACCATTTTTGTCATAGTTAATGTTACAGACTGGCGCGTGTTGTACACAGATGCTGAAGCTCTTTTTTCTGCTTGTTTATTGAGATTTTTTTAAAAATAAAATGATCTCGTGGAATTATCTTGACCGGTTAATTAAGAAAATTGGAGCTCATACGGAGGTTTACAGACATTGCTTCATCCAGCGCACCATTCGTAATTGGAACAGGAAAGGAATGCGGAGGTATTGCTAGCAGTATAGCAGTATTGTTCTAGGAAAAGTATCAGGAATGTAAAATAAGGAACTCCCACCCGTCGATGATGCCGGGTCATTAAAGACGGAGAGATTTGAACCACTGTCATCCCAATTACGAGACCTTTGTCTTACCACCTTGCCACCTCGCTTGGTACAAGGATTATCCTGCATAACTCACCGAAAGGTGGCTTTGGTTCAAATGGCTCTGAGCACTATGGGACTTAACTGTGGAGGTCATCAGTCCCCTAGAACTTAGAACTACTTAAACCTAACTAACCTAAGGACATCACACACATCCATGCCCGAGGCAAGATTCGAACCTGCGACCGTAGCGGTCACGCGGTTCCAGACTGCAGCTCCTAGAACCGCTCGGCCACTTCGGCTGGCGAAAGGTGGCTTTCGGAGAATTCATATAAATTTGAAATAAATTAACTGTTTATTCTTTAAGCGGATACGACCTCAGTTCACGACGACTGTTTGGTGACCATTTTACCTAAGGCCTATGCGTCATGAAATAGCTGTACCACGCGATAGCAACAAAAGACTAAGAACCAGTAAGGACAAGAGAAGACAGTGTCAGAGAATTCAGTCCCTTAGGTTGTAAGAAAACAGCAGATAACCCAAAGCTGGCCCGATTTGTGAGCAAGCTTATGGGGGTATATCCCAGCACCTGCTCCACTGCTAGGGCCCCTAGCTTTTTGAAACGGAAAGAAGAGGCAAGTCCAGCATCTCTTTGTCCGTTCTCGCCACGTATATCTAGGTAAAGTGTTCCCATGTGCCCAAGTGGAATGGCATCTGAATGAAAATTACAAATCAATAGTAATAACACGAAATCCATAATATGGATTATTAGCCCAGTAAGTGTGGAATAGTGAAATGTTTCTCTCAGGTCTCTGGTTAAGAGATAAGGTAGCAAAATTGCATCTTACAAATTAAGGAATTTTTAGTAAATGATTTTATTGATAACTTACCGTAAGCAGTGAATTAATATTGACCGAACCAACAAAAATCATTGGAGATTAATCATTGTCAGAACCAGTTAGCTTCCTGAGTTTGTGGTTTGTGATGCTACAGCTTGACGGTGAAGTGCTGGCCGAGTGAAGTGGCGCAGTGCTTAGCATACTGGACTCGCATTCGGGAGAACGTCGGTTCAGACCCGTGTCCGACCATCTAGATTTGCAAATAACTTCCAGGAATTCAGCCAGGTAACACTTTAAGCGACCGCCGATATTTCGGCGGGAGAACATCCCGCCATTTTCAAGGCAAAATTTGAAAGTTGTATACGCCAGGAGAAACTCAGGTCTCACATCCAGATTTGGTTTTCCGTGATTTTCTTCAGACAAACGTTGGCGCATGGCCGAGTTCCTTCCCCATACTTGAAACAATCCGAGCTTGTGCACCATCTCTTATGACTACTTGACGTTTAACTCCTAATCTTCCTTCCCTGCTTCTGAAGTCCTGGCTGGATTGCGCAGGCCAGTACCGTACATCGGTTTTGACCCCTGATGTAACATTGCGACGTTTGACGCAATACAGAGAACAAAACAGTCACAATAATTATTTTACTTCTGCATTATTTTTAGCAGTGTAGGTCATGGTAACAGACTGACCTGTATCGTAGCCTTGGGCATCGGCTTATCTCCAATGTGAAACGACATTAATGCTTGCTATGGCGCATATTTAACACATACTGGATTTCGATAGTTAGTTACGTCATCGGTCGAGGTAGATTGATGCCATCGGAAGGTTCAATTACTTACAGAGCCTAATAGTGCAGAATCACGTCCATTGATTGGTGTCATAGGCCAAGCAGATGGATTGCATCGGAATGTTAAATACCTCTGAAGTGCCTCATAGTGCCGAATCATTTTCAGTAAGAGGTTTTGTGACTTCGTGGATGAAAACAGATAGGCGGTATCGGGAAACTCAATTTCCTTAAATGCCAAACAGGGCAGAATCCGGTACAATTAGTGGTTTATGACTTCATGGGACAAAGCATATGGGTGGTTCAAATGGCTCTGAGCACCAGGCGACTTAACTTCTGTGGTCATCAGTCGCCTAGAACTTAGAACTAATTGAACCTAACTAAGGACATCACACACATTCATACCCGAGGCAGGATTCGAACCTAAGACCGTAGCGGTCGCGCGGTTCTGGACTGAAGCGCCTAGAACCGTACGGCCACTACGGCCGGCATATGGGTGGCATTGAGGGGTTCAGTATTTGTTAAAATGTCTCATTGTGCAGAATCAATTTCAATGAAGGGTTTATGAGTTCAAGGATCAAAGCACTTGAGTGGTATTGGGAGCTTTCGTATTTCCTGAAGTAACTCGTAGTGCAGAAACAGGTTCAACGAGTGGTTTATGAGTTCAAGCGGAAAAGCTGACGGGTGATATCGGGAGGTTCACTTTTCCATGAAGTGCCTTATAGCATAGAATCAGGTTGAATGAGTGGTTTATGATCCTATGGGCCAAAGCAGTTGTGTGGTATGGGGAGGTTCACTATTTCACAAAAATGTCTTACAGCACGGAATCGGGTTGAATAAGTAGCTTATGACGTCATGCGTCAAAGTAAATGGGTGACATCGTGAAACTCAGTATTTCCTTATTGGGTTGCAGCAGACAGATGGTATTTGGAGGTTCCGTAGTTTCCTGAAGTGCTTCATAGTGCGGAAACAGGTTCAATGAGTATGAAGATGGCATCTGTTCTTTCGGACATGTCATCTTCATATAGTTAAGGCTAACCGGCCATTGACCTGCTTCTTTTGTCCGGATGCACACGTATTGCCCGAACTCTTACTACACACACACACACACACACACACACACACACACACACACACACACACAAGCGCACACACAAATGCATACAGGAACAGACCACAGATACTTCGATAGTTACACTCATAAGTTTGGCAGTAATATACGATCTTTGGCAAAAACATTTGACAGTCGGCAACAGAAACCAAAACATTGCAAGCGTTCAGTGCATAGTGCTGTGGAATGCAGAAAAAACAGCAAATTGGCGCTCATAGGAAGAAGAACAAGACCAAAAATGCAACAGGAGCGTAATATGTAAGAAACTGTCTACGCAACCTGTAAGTACAGTTCAAAACATTACTACTTAATAGGAAATACCAACCACCAGAACTGTTTATAACCTATAGGCACAGTGACAAAAATGTAAATAAAATAGCTAACATATGTACATATTACAGGCCACTGATGATGCCTTGCAGAAAATAAAGGCGATACGCGTATGGCACTAAAATTGTGTTTTATTCAGTTGCTGTCAGACGGTCCATAAGTGAAAATCATCAACATACCGTAGTATTACGCGCAACTGAGGAGGACAGGAGCAAAAAATTGAAGATCTCGGTAAGATGGTCTGCCGCGAGTAGTGAGTGTAATGGGCAGGGGCACTAATAATGTAGTGGTTGGTTGGTTTTGGGGAAGGAGACCAGACAGCGAGGTCATCGGTCTCATCGGATTAGGGAAGGACGGGGAAGGAAGTCGGCCGTGCCCTTTGAAAGGAACCATCCCGGCATTTGAATAATGTAGTGTGTGGACATTAATTTGGGAATGTGGGTCTCACGGGGAGCGTGTAAGGGAAAAATCCCTGCAGTCACACTATTCTCTGAGCTATCGCTGGCTCCGATGGACGCCGGCACGGTAGCTCAGCGTATTCGGTCAGAGGGTTAGCTACGCTCTGTATAAAAAAACTGAGTGAACGGATCAACGGAGAATCTAGAGGGGTGTCATCGGACGTCCGCCCCGAACAAATTTAAAGAATAGTGTGGTGTCACCGCCAGACACCACACTTGCTAGGTGGTAGCCTTTAAATCGGCCGCGGTCCGTTAGTATACGTCGGACCCGCGTGTCGCCGCTATCAGTGATTGCAGACCGAGCGCCGCCACACGGCAGGTCTAGAGAGACTTCCTAGCGCTCGCCCCAGTTATTCAACCGACTTTGCTAGCGATGGTTCACTGACAAAATACGCTCTCATTTGCCGAGACGATAGTTAGCATAGCCTTCAGCTACGTCATTTGCTACGACCTAGCAAGGCGCCATTACCAGTTACTATTGAAGCTGTAAAACATGTACCATCAAGAGCGATGTTCACCATTTATGGATTAAAGTTAAGTATTCCACAGCTACGTCCTTTTTTGCTAGTCTAATTTCCTTGACCTGTTCCAGACCTCACGCCAGCCTGCGTGAGCTAAAACGCGTGCCTTTCGGCTTCCTCTCAAAAACGGGTTGGCTCTCTTGCCAATCCACAACAAATAGTATTGAATAAAATGAGGTCAACAAAAAATGAAATGGATAGAGCGTCTGGCATGTAAGCAAGAGATCCCGGGTTCGAATCCCAGTTGGGGCCCACATTTTCAACTGCCCCCGTTGATGTATATCAACGCCTGTCGACAGCGTAGGGTCTTGATTTAATTATCATTTAGTTCAATGAGTGGTTTATGACTTCATGAGCCACAACAGACGGGTGGTGTGCAGAGGTTCAATATTTCCTACAGTGTCTCATAATGCAGAACCAGATTTTGAGGGCCGGCCGTAGTGGCCGTGAGGTTCTAGGCGCTGCAGTGTAGAGCCGAGCGGCCGCTACGGTCGCAGGTTCGAATCCTGCCTCGGGCATGGATGTGTGTGATGTCCTTAGGTTAGTTAGGTTGAATTAGTTCTAAGTTCTAGGCGACTGATGACCTCAGACGTTAAGTCGCATTGTGCTGAGAGCCATTTGAACCAACCAGATTTTGAGAGAAATTAAGAGTTCTTGGACCAAAGCAGATAGGTGGTATCTGGAGGTTCAATATTTTCTAAAGTACCTCATAAAGCAGAAACCTCTTCAGTCTCAGTGAGGGGTTTATGACTTGTTGGATCAAAGCAGACGGGTGGTATCGCGAGGTTCAGCATTACAGCCTTACAGCGCAAAATCTAGCTGAATGCGTGGTTTATGACCTCATCGGTCAAATCAGACGGATGGTGTTTGGAGGCTGAATATTTCCTAAAGTGTCTAATAGCGCTGATCCAGAATCCAAAGCGTGACACCCCGCACTAGAGAGCGCATCGTCGAGACGCGGTCCTAATTCGCGAAGTCCTGCCTGGCTGTGTGTCTCGCCCTCTGGGACGGCGCTCGCCGCCAGCTTCACGCCCGTAATAACCGAGTTCTCGGAAGCATTCCGCGCCGTAATGTTTTCCATTAGCTGATGAAGGACGCTTTTACCCCCTCCGGCTGCCCGGGGTCACTCCAAAGAAACTAACTCGTATAGTCTCATTACACTTAAGGTGCTGAATAAATGACCAACTTTTTGGCCTTTTTATTCTGCGCCGGGCCGGAACTCATTTCCGGCGCGAGGCGGCGTTCGTAATTGGTTTACAAAGACTGCACGCGGCTTGCTTGCGCCGCGCTGTCGCTGATACTAAATTAAGACAGCGCCGGCGTGTCGCTCCGATGCGTTCGGCTCGCCGCTCGTTTCTCGGCGAGGTCGTGAACCTGCGGCGACGCGGTGCGACGAACCCGCCCGCCAAACAAATCGCCCGTCGAACAATGTAAGAAATCTCATTAGTGCCGTGACATCCGATCCATTTTAGTGCTCGTAAAAACGTGATTTATCGTAATGTAAATATTAATTTATGAACGGTGACAGAAAAATAATTAAAGACGTAAGTCATTAACATTTACGTTCGGAAACACCGAAGGCATAAACGCACCTCCTCATTGTGCGCAGGCACTAAAAACACTCGGCTCTCCCTACGACCGGACGCTTTGAATATTGGTTTTAGCTAGTTGTAGCTCTCACAAAACATCGTCGCCACGACACCGGACAGCCATACCATTTCAGCTAACAACATCTGGTCAAGTTACCGCTCGAGCGATGTACCTTTTAAGTGAATGTACACTGTACTTTAAGGCCCCTTAGCAGGAGACGTCGGTAATTCATTACGTATCTGACCTCCAGTAAATTTCTGATTCATTGTCCGTACGTATAAGCGGTTATGTATTTCTCAGTCTGACGTTGGTAACACGTCGTAGCACCTTGACACTTGACGAAAGAGGAATTGTTTCGCATTCCGGTGGGGAAAGAATGTTCATTACCAGAATATTGCTGGTAGGTGGAACAAACGTGGCCCGGTAATCACTATAATCGATACAATCGAAGATTCACCTGCTCCCTGTTCAAGGAAAATGCGAAGAAGGAAGTGAGGTTTGAACTGAAGGTCACATCGGTTTCAAAGTATTGGAGGCCAATACCACTGCAGAACGATATTTAACACACCATTCCCGAACTCGGCGGAAGATACGAGGGTTGGAACTTCAATACTGACAACTATTTATTTACAGCTCATACAAGTCCAGTACAATACACCTTCTTCCTCTTTGTGCACTTGACAAAGAAGTACAATAAGCTTTGGAAACACGTGGATTCAGCATCTCTGACAAGATGATGCTGAGTGCTTTTTGAGACTGGCATGCTAACAAATTACGTTCATAAAGGCCAAACAGTCACAGAAGCATACTGCCGAAAACTCCTGACTAGGTTGCAGGAGGCAGTCAAAATGAACCGCAACTGGAAGCTGTCAAATGGGGTTTTCTGCTTCACGACAACGGCCCATTGGACATAATGACACGTGCTCATTCTTTAGACTATCAGATTTTGCCTAACCTCCCTCCCCCCCCCTCCCGTATTCTCCAGACTACCCTCCCCAACCCACGACTTATTCCTCTTTCCTCGAAAGAAGAAATTGTTGTGAGCCGGCATTCCCAGAATTATGAGGTGATTTTTGAGGTGCAAAATTTCCTGAGTCGAAATGCAAACCTCTACGACTAAGTTCTTTGCCAAATCATCAATCGTTGCGAAATACCTTTCGCACTGAAGGGTGAAGACGAAAGGAAGGGTAACGCTACCAACAGGTTTCATGGTCGCAGTGTACAAGTTGGCAGCCAGTTAGGAATATACGAGGGTTGGAACTTTAATAGTGGCAACTTTATTTACAGCTCGTACAAAATAGATACGTCGTTCAAAGTTTTACTGACCTTCAAATTAGTCACCAGCATTGTGTATAACCCGTTGCCAGCGATGTGGAAGTCGTAGGATACTCTTACCAGTGACAGTAGTGTTGACAGTTCGAGCGGCGCTGTCTATTGCCCGACGAATTTGTAGCAGTTCTGAAGCGAGTGCCGTGAACTGTTTCCTTCAGTTTAGAAATCGAGTTGAGCTCACGAGGGCTTAAGTCAGGGGAGTGCAGTAGGTGGTATTGCACTTAGCAGCCCCATCAGTCAAACAAATCAGTAACAGCTTGCACTGTACGTGCTGTTCATTTATGGAACACAACCTACGACCAACTTAGAGACAGAAGTGATGACACTTTCTGTAAGACCTGACCATCATTTTGCAGGACAATACTCAAGCCCTCGTGAGTTCAGTTCGATTTATAAACGGAAGGAAACGCTTCACGGCATTCGCTTCAGAACTGCTACAAATTCGTCGGGCAATAGACAGCGCCGCTCGAACTGTCAACACAGCTGGCACTGCTAAGAGTATCCTACGACTTCCACATCGCTAGCAACTGGTTATACACAATGTTGGTGACTAACTTGAAGGTCAGTAAACTTCGAAACATCTATCTATTTTGTACGAGCTGTCAATAAATAGTTGCCACTATTAAAGTTCCAACCCTCGTATTTAGACAAGAGGTCACAGTCGCCTGTCAAAGTGCACTTCCATTTTTGCCCACAATTTTTGTTCTTTCGAAAACTGCACAATATTTCAGCAAAGATATCTAATGGTCAGCTTCGGTTAGCTGTGCAAAATCTTTGAGCTCTGTCTCTTTTTGGCACCACTGTAGTGTGTTTCATCCCAGGCCCTCAGCCAATGGCAAACGCTAGCCGTTGCTAACTCTCCGCAGAGAGTGAGTTCAGCTGACCAAAAGTCTACAAATTGAATTCCAACGGGACACGAGATTTTACTAAAATGGCTCTGAGCACTATGGGACGCAACTGCTGAGGTCATTAGTCCCCTAGAACTTAGAACTACTTAAACCTAACTAACCTAAGGACATCACAAACATCCATGCCCGAGGCAGGATTCGAACCTGCGACCGCAGCGGTGTTGCGGTTCCAGACTGCAGCGCCTTTAACCGAGATTTTACTGTTTAGGGATAACTGGCTTGGCTTCTTATTTTCGCGACCGTGAAAGCTTTGAATATCTCAAATGTGCTAGTTCTGTTCGCACTGGGTAATTGGACTTCGTGAATTAAATTACATGCAGGTTGTAAGTAATTACAATTCGCAGTTGTAACAGTGAGATCGCTATGATGGCGGTTAAGTAGGCATCGCGCAAGGCGGTTATTTTGTACAATAAGACTCACGCGCGCTTCCACTAAAAGAAACCTGTCAATAACTTACCAGAGGTATTGGTGGCACAAAATAAAAGGACATGAACACAATGCTTGAACATATTGCGTGATTATTCTCACTTAAAGACACTTAGCGTTAGTAGATGCATATTAACAGACCATGGTTAGGAGGAGGAAAGGCAAAGAAGGTAAAAGCAGACAAAAGGCGGATACTACTTTACGAAAATAACTTTGTCACTGATCGTATTCCTGCCACTTTAAGCGTTATGACTATATGTTTTGTATGTATGAGTCTTTTCTTAATTACAAATAATATACCTGAGAGTCATACTATTATATTTGTTTTTAAAAATTTTTACTTGAACAGGAAAGAAAAGAATAAATACTATTATGTCTTTACAGGCTGTCGGGATCACGAGGTCGTGTAGATTTCAACTGGTCACTGCATTACATTCTACTGTTTGTTCTGAGATGGCGCGAGGCGGTTCGGTGGTCTGCGATTTTGTAAATTTGGGGTGAGGTATTTCCAATTACTGTGCCGTGGTTGTTAATACGAAACGTGTAGGTCGTTTCAGTAGCGTGATGTAAATATCCGAACCATTATTTTGCAATCTTTCCGCGTGCAGACCTTGCAGTGAGTTGTTAGGTAAATTGATATTCATGCACGTGGCGTCACAAAGGTCAACTCGCTCGTTTTCGTAAACCCGAGGCTGATGTACGGGATCGAGTAATACCTACTCAATCCATAGTATTAGTTATTGAGTCTTATAATCCTCTCCTGCGTTATGAATAGTTTATTGCCTTTCTGGAATACGTATTTAGAGACTCTGTATTTTCAGGCCTTTTACTAGAACTTCGATGTATGGTGCGTCTATCGAGAATCCATGTGGGTTTTGTTATCCATTTGCACCGTTTGAGTACAATGTTGTTGTTGTGGTCTTCAGTCCTGAGACTGGTTTGATGCAGCTCTCCATGCTACTCTATCCTCTGCAAGCTTTTTCATCTCCCAGTATCTACTGCAACCTACATCCTTCTGAATCTGCTTAGCGTATTCATCTCTTGGTCTCCCTCTACGATTTTTACCCTCCACGCTGCCCTCCAATACTAAATTGGTGATCCCTTGATGCCTCAGAACATGTCCTACCAACCTATCCCTTCTTCTGGTCAAGTTGTGCCACAAACTTCTCTTCTCCCCAATCCTATTCAATACTTCCTCATTAGTTATGTGATCTACCCATCTAATCTTCAGCATTCTTCTGTAGCACCACATTTCGAAAGCTTCTATTCTCTTCTTGTCCAAACTATTTATCGTCCATGTTTCACTTCCATACATGGCTACACTCCATACGAATACTTTCAGAAATGACATCCTGACCCTTAAATCAATACTGGATGTTAACAAATTTCTCTTCTTCAGAAACGCTTTCCTTGCCATTGCCAGCCTACATTTTACATCCTCTCTACTTCGACTATCATCAGTTATTTTGCTCCCCAAATAGCAAAACTCCTTTACTACTTTAAGTGCCTCATTTCCTAATCTAATTCCCTCAGCATCACCCGACTTAATTAGACTACATTCCATTATCCTTGTTTTGCTTTTGTTGATGTTCATCTTATATCCTCCTTTCAAGACACTGTCCATTCCATTCAACTGCTCTTGCAAGTCCTTTGCTGTCTCTGACAGAATTACAATGTCATCGGCGAACCTCAAAGTTTTTATTTCTTCTCCATGAATTTTAATACCTACTCCGAATTTTTCTTTTGTTTCCTTTACTGCTTGCTCAATATACAGATTGAACAACATCGGGGAGAGGCTACAACCCTGTCTTACTCCCTTCCCAACCACTGCTTCCCTTTCATGTCCCTCGACTCTTATAACTGCCATCTGGTTTCTGTACAAATTGTAAATAGCCTTTCGCTCCCTGTATTTTACCCCTGCCACCTTTAGAATTTGAAAGAGAGTATTCCAGTCAACATTGTCAAAAGCTTTCTCTAAGTCTACAAATGCTAGAAACGTAGGTTTGCCTTTCCTTAATCTTTCTTCTAAGATAAGTCGTAAGGTCAGGATTGCCTCACGTGTTCCAGTGTTTCTACGGAATCCAAACTGATCTTCCCCGAGGTTGGCTTCTACTAGTTTTTCCATTCGTCTGTAAAGAATTCGTGTTAGTATTTTGCAGCTGTGACTTATTAAGCTGATAGTTCGGTAATTTTCACATCTGTCAACACCTGCTTTCTTTGGGATTGGAATTATTATATTCTTCTTGAAGTCTGAGGGTATTTCGCCTGTTTCATACATCTTGATCACCAGATGGTTGAGTTTTGTCAGGACTGGCTCTCCCACGGCCGTCAGTAGTTCCAATGGAATATTGTCTACTCCGGGGGCCTTGTTTCGACTCAGGTCTTTCAGTGCTCTGTCAAACTCTTCACGCAGTATCATATCTCCCATTTCATCTTCATCTACATCCTCTTCCATTTCCATAATATTGTCCTCAAGTACATCGTCCTTGTATAGACCCTCTATATACTCCTTCCACCATTCTGCTTTCCCTTCTTTGCTTACAACTGGGTTTCCATCTGAGCTCTTGATATTCATACAAGTCGTTCTCTTATCTCCAAAGGTCTCTTTAATTTTCCTGTAGGCGGTATCTATCTTACCCCTAGTGAGATAGGCCTCTACATCCTTACATTTGTCCTCTAGCCATCCCTGCTTAGCCATTTTGCACTTCCTGTCGATCTCATTTTTGAGACGTTTGTATTCCTTTTTGCCTGTTTCACTTACTACATTTTTATATTTTCTCCTTTCATCAATTAAATTCAATATTTCTTCTGTTACCCAAGGATTTCTACTAGCCCTCGTCTTTTTACCTACTTGATCCTCTGCTGCCTTCACTACTTCATCCCTCAAAGCTACCCATTCTTCTTCTACTGTATTTATTTCCCCCATTCCTGTCAATTGCTCCCTTATGCTCTCCCTGAATCTCTGTACAACCTCTGGTTCTTTTAGTTTATCCAGGTCCCATCTCCTTAAATTCCCACCTTTGTGCAGTTTCTTCAGTTTTAATCTACAGGTCATAACCAATAGATTGTGGTCAGAGTCCACATCTGCCCCTGGAAATGTCTTACAATTTAAAACCTGGTTCCTAAATCTCTGTCTTACCATTATATAATCTATTTGATACCTTTTAGTATCTCCAGGGTTCTTCCATGTATACAACCTTCTTTCATGATTCTTAAACCAAGTGTTAGTTATGATTATGTTGTGCTCTGTGCAAAATTCGACCAGGCGGCTTCCTCTTTCATTTCTGTCCCCCAATCCATATTCACCTACTATGTTTCCTTCTCTCCCTTTTCCTACACTCGAATTCCAGTCACCCATGACTATTAAATTTTCGTCTCCCTTCACAATCTGAATAATTTCTTTTATTTCATCATACATTTCTTCAATTTCTTCGTCATCTGCAGAGCTAGTTGGCATATAAACTTGTACTACTGTAGTAGGCGTGGGCTTCGTATCTATCTTGGCCACAATAATGCGTTCACTATACTGTTTGTAGTAGCTTACCCGCATTCCTATTTTCCTATTCATTATTAAACCTACTCCTGCATTACCCCTATTTTATTTTGTGTTTATAACCCTGTAATCACCTGACCAGAAGTCTTGTTCCTCCTGCCACCGAACTTCACTAATTCCCACTATGTCTAACTTCAACCTATTCATTTCCCTTTTTAAATTTTCTAACCTACCTGCCCGATTAAGGGATCTGACATTCCACGCTCCGATCCGTAGGACGCCAGTTTTCTTTCTCCTGATAACGACATCCTCTTGAGTAGTCCCCGCCCGGAGATCCGAATGGGGGACTATTTTACCTCCGGAATATTTTACCCAAGAGGACGCCATCATCATGTAATCATACAGTAAAGCTGCATGCCCTCGGGAAAAATTACGGCTGTAGTTTCCCCTTGCTTTCAGCCGTTCGCAGTACCAGCACAGCAAGGCCGTTTTGGTTATTGTTACAAGGCCAGATCAGTCAATCATCCAGACTGTTGCCCTTGCAACTACTGAAGAGGCTGCTGCCCCTCTTCAGGAACCACACGTTTGTCTGGCCTCTCAACAGATACCCCTCCGTTGTGGTTGCACCTACGGTACGGCTATCTGTATCGCTGAGGCACGCAAGCCTCCCCACCAACGGCAAGGTCCATGGCTCATGGGGGGGGTTGAGTACAATATAGTAACTATATTGAGTATTCCTATTAATTGTTTTGCTCTTACTAGGCCATTGACTATACGACAGTTCCATGCTGCCGTGCCGCCATGTTGTCGACACCTATTTGCTAAAATCATTGTCCAGTCAGCCTTAACTAGGTGTGCGACAATTCATGTTCTTCACTCGTACACAACACTGCTGGAGTTCATCGACAGTAAATACCCGGCTCTGTGCATGAGTACTTTACAGGTGCATTGAGGTAAGCTGTGGATGCTTCTCTGCGATGCAGATTGCTGTAGTACAGAGTGTGGTAGACTTCATATACTTGGGAGATATTTTGTGAAGTATATGGTACTGAGGAGTCTCCAATTTTCCAAGAGGATGCGCAAATTTTGCTTTTGAATTACGATATTTTACTATTGGTTTGACGAAGAGTATCGGCGATAAATCTTTTCGAGTCCAGTTTCAGAAATTTCCGTCACGAGGAAACATCCTCACTGCACTGCTTTTGACTATAAGCTGAAAGAATCCACATTATATAATCCTCGGGTGGGACTTGATGAGTACTTCCCTGTCATTGATGGTTCACGTACATAGCTGTGCAAATTCATTTGCCGTCGCGCATATTTACGTAAATGTATGTGCTGCTGTGACCGATTTCTTTATTTACTTTTTGTCAGATTGCGTTTTCATTTTAATACAGGGGCATTAACATTGCCATTTTAGAGCACAGTTTCAAATCTCAGGGCTTTATATGTGTACTCATGATGGCAGGTTTCATATCAAAACAAACAACTTAAAACTAAACTAAACTCCGCCCGAACAGGCCATGAAGACCGTACGGTACCGACCGCCCGCCGTGTCGTCTTCAGCGCACAGACGTCACTGGATGCGGATATGGAGGGGCATGTGATGTGCACACCGCGCCCGCGGTCGTGTGTTAATTTACGAGACCGGAGCCGCGTATGTCAGTTTACGAAACGGGGCCGCGACTTCTCAATTAAGCAGCTCCTCAGTTTTCCTCACAAGGGCTGAGTGCACCCCGCTTGCCAACAGCGCTCGGCAGACCGGATCGTCACCCGTCCAAGTGCTAGCCCAGCCCGACAGCGCTTAACTTCGGTGATATGAAGAGAACCGGAAAACATACACCTTACAAACCTTAAACTGAAGTTAAAGCTTTTAAGGTGGCTATAATTTCGCACCTGACAAGCACCCATCCACATACGATGCCGTTGTCTACAAACACAATTAGTTATCATTTAATAAGTTGTTCATCGGATATATGAACACATAAAGGAGAATGACATTGTCAGGTACGCCTTGTAAATAATTGTTAATGCTTATTGCATGAAAGGTGACGGAATGTCTTCATTATCAGAACGGCATAATGAATGATTGCCTATACTAGTAGAGGTTGGAACGCCAGTGGAGATGAAACATTCGGAACTCAAGCCCTGGATGGAAGGCCTACACAGGTGCGTTGGTCCTGCTTAAACACAGGAAGTAGCTAGACGGACGTCGTGACACCTGAGCGCGAAGACACAATACAGGGGCGACCGGCCGCTAACAAATGGTTCAAATGGCTCTGAGCACTATGGGACTCAACTGCTGAGGTCATTAGTCCCCTAGAACTCAGAACTAGTTAAACCTAACTAACCTAAGGACATCACAAACATCCATGCCCGAGGAAGGATTCGAACCTGCGACCGTAGCGGTCTTGCGGTTCCAGACTGCAGCGCCTTTAACCGCACGGCCACTTCGGCCGGCCGGCCGCTAACGGCCGCTATTCTAGTAGGGCCAGAAGGATAACCGGATAATACTTCCGAACTCTGCAAATTTTGGACGCAGGTGCGGGGAACGAAGAATCGGCACCTCGGAAATCGGAAACCACGCAGGCTCGGTTATTTCCAAGGATTTTTACTCAGAAGCGTACCATTGTACGAGTATAGATTTTTCCCCGCAAACTTTCCGCACTGGACAACAAAAGACTAAAATATGGTTGGTCGGCGTTCGGAAGAATCTGTAGAGGGAGAGAATCTTCCGTGGTTTCCGGAAAATGATTCATTTTCGGAATTACGATGGTGGGGGAGCTGAGCCTTGCTGGGAGGCCAGCGGTGGAGAAACGAGGGCTTCCGTTGTGAGCTCCCGTGTGTGACGGTCGCTCGATATCAGCTTTGTTGGTACAGACAGACTTGCTGTCTTTGCTCTCAGGAGAGTTTATAGTTAGAACAGTTAGGCACTGTACTGTTGCGAACCTATACGATTCTGAACTTCTCCTCCGGGTTGGAAGTCGTCGTTGAGTACGTAGCGATCAGTAATTGAGAGCACTTCTTCTGCTTATACTTACGTTGAGACGTTATCTGAACTCCGTCCTTGTGGCTGGGAGTTCGCGTTTCTCGTCTGTATAATACACAGCGGAGAAGACAGTATTAGAGTATATTAGTCAGAGGACCCTATCTGCCGCCGTAGTATTTGAAAGAGTTTATTTGTGGCTGAAGTTCTTCCTTCGTCTCAGACGAGTACGAGAACCATCACTTCGACGCAACGGACGCAGTACATACGTGATATCGCAAATTGCTTCGACTTAAAAGGGCTATAAAAGCTAAACAGCTGTGATCACGTTAGTTTATTTCCACTGAGGTTCCACCCCACCGTAGATCATATTTGAAAGTAGTCTATTTTAGTGTTTAGTATGTAGATGATGTCAGTCATTTCGCGTTATTGATATTAGACCGCGCAGTCATAATAAGGGGCAGAGTTGAGCAATTGATTAGTAATTTTACTTAGTAAATGTAAATTTTGTAATCTAAAGGTTTTTTTTTAAATCTACAATAAATATATAAGCAGCAACAACGTTTATCATTTAGTAGGATTAGTTGCCTTCATCATTGATTTATGTTTAAATTGTAATTTATAGAATTAAGAGATCCTAAGATCTGCTTCAGGGGGTAGTTAGATAGGGCCAAATCTTCATTTAGCGTTTATTATTTTCCGCTGCACACATTCAGTTTACATCCGGCTGGATTAGTATCTTGGAAGCTCAGCGATCAGACAAACAAGTCTACACGATGCCAACGGCGTCATGCGGAAGCTTGAAGCCGCTACTTCTCATCAAAGCACAAGGGGCGATCAAAAACTTTCCGTTCGAAGGCCGTACGGTCCAGAATCGGTATATCAACTAGGCAAATTTCCGTGAGCATTGAGTCAGTCATCCCACCGACGGACCAGGTTGAAAACAGACGTTGGGTAAAACACTGTGACCTGCTGCGTGAAGAACTCGATAACTGCCTGCAGCACATCCTCGTTCTACGGGAACCGTCGATCCTTCAAGTCCTTTTTAAGGCACCGAATGGGTGATAATCGCGTGGAGAGAGATTAGGGGTTTAGAGCGGTTGCTCGAGTGTCATCTACTGGAGTTGGCGCAACTTCTGCAATACGACATTTGTGAGATGGGGGCGTGCGTTATCACGAAGCACCAGCACTATTCCACGACCGTGGCTTTCAATAGATATGCAGCCCCGTACACGTTCTTCATTCTACGATGCATGACCACCGTTGTTCGCCTTTCGGCAGCCAAGAAAAGAATAATAGCACATTGGTTCTGTTTGGACGCATTTGGTAATAATGTAGCTACGTAGTGGAAAGCAGTTTCAGATAAGTTTTTACAGTCTGACGATAATTTATGGATTTGTAATTTTAGCTTGGCGATGTCCACTGCGGATAAACGGTAGTTACTTTTATTGTGAAGAAGGTTGGGTTATCCCGACTGAAACCTAGGTAAATTAAGGTAAACTTTGCAACTGAGGCTGTTGATTTTTAAAATTAAAATTGATATTCATGCAGTTTCTGACAGGGCCGCGAAATGTTGAAAATATTTAAATTCTATAATGTGTTGCCTATAACAGTTTGACAATGTAAAAGAAATTTTGTATAAAATTCTTTGGATGTATAATATCGATGTATTACAAGATGGCTGGACTGCGACTTCTCGTTTTTTCTTTCTTGATTTTTAAGTCAGTAGTTGTCAAGTAGCTGTCATGGAGTAGTTGTTGGTATGGAGTTTAGGCTAGAAGTAATCATGGAGAAGTTGATATGAAGTTGTTACGTTCACAAGAACGGACTGTGCCAGACTGAAGACCAATTTGTGAAATTATACTTCAATGTGAGTTGATGAAAATAAACGGAGAGATGAAGAAATTTAATCAAGAAATGTCGTAACCGTACCGTCTAGAAATAGAATTACTGTATTCAGCGAGTTGTGTTTCAACATATTTTCGCCGAAAAGCTACAATAACCAGAAGAGTACTTTACTTTAATTATTACTTTGAACTTTCTTCTCGCTTATAATGGCTGCGCTGACCTTGTTTTACAATGCCTAAAAAAAAGTGTATATGTATAATAACTGCAGGTTTTTAAAAAAAATGGTTCAAATGGCTCTGAGCACTATGGGACTCAACTGCTGAGGTCATTAGTCCCCTAGAACTTAGAACTAGTTAAACCTAACTAACCTACGGACATCACAAACAACCATGCCCGAGGCAGGATTCGAACCTGCGACCGTAGCAGGTTTTTAACATGGCTGTCAATCAGCGACTGTTGTATAATACAAAATTTTGAAAAACACAGCCCTCAGTCGCGAACACAATTAATTTCTAACCTAGGTTTCGGTGTCACAAGGGACACCTTCTTCGGACAAAATTAAAACTAAATGTTACAGCGTAACGTACCAAAAAGTATCTGCCTATCTGACGCTGTCAGGTATGACCGCAGCTTTCGTATTTTTTGGTACGTTATGCTGTAACATTTAGTTTTAATTCTGTCCGAAGAAGGGGTCCCTTGTGACACCGAAACCTAGGTTACAAATTAATTGTGTTCGCGACTGAGGGCTATGTTTTTCAAAATTTTGAATAATAACTGCTTTTTAGAAGTAACCCATAGAGTGACTGGTGACAAGTCCCATCTCCACATTATTTTCTTTGCTTCTTTCATTCATGTCGAATGTAATCCGTTTCTATAATTTGCCAACAATCTGGGTTCGTTCATAACGTAACCCTCAAAAAAACTGAACAGCACTAACCCGTATGTACGTAAATTACGTTAAGACGTTCAAAATCGATTGACAGATTCTGCTTTACACTTAACTGATGCCATCCGAACACAAAAAAATGTTTGTTCTTTATTTGTGGTTTTCCCAAATAAAAGTACTACAATCTGCAAATTTAACTTCAACAATTACCCAGAACGAAAAAGACACTTTAATTCTGTATTGTCAAAGCTGCATTGCAATTCGCGAAGAGAATTTTATGACGTCATGAATGTTCTCCGAGGCTATTCGTTCATCAAGTTTGGTATCTGTAAACCGATAAACGACTGAATTTATTGGTATAAATTATACATTTTCGTATTTCCTTCTGAGTGCACATTTTCGAAAAATCAATATAAAGCTGGAATTAAAGAGCGTTGTTAATAAATAATACTGGCTTGCACTTGCTTATTAATCACTTGCCTTGAAAATAACTTCATTCAGTATGCAAAGTGAAAGTAATTTTGCAAGGAGCCTTTAATAAAACGCAAGCGTGCAAGCCGACGACTCGGATAACCAAGTTTAATATGACATGAGAGACTGGCATTCGGCACAGTCTCCACGCTAAAATAAGATGGCGACCAGGCAAGTGAAGCGATAAAGGCTTTGCAGTAATGGTTGATAAGCATGTTCGCTGATTATGGAGGCCTTGAAAATTAATGAGGTGTACGTTGCAAGTATTAATGAACAGTCTTTCTCATCACGATCTCAGAAGCACTAGTGTGAAAAGGTGAACTAGCGCTCAAATTTCACATTTTCGTAAACTAACCTTTGAATACCTTGTCTCAGCTATATCACACCAGATAAAACGAGCACAGCGGTTTCAAGAAAATTACAATAATTCCAGTCCCAAAGAAAGCAGGTGTTGACAGATGCGAAAATAACCAAACTATCAGTTTAATAAGTCACAGCTGCAGATTACTAACGCGAATTCTTTACGGACGAATGGAAAAACGTAGAAGCCGACCTCGGGGAAGATCAGTTTGGATTCCCATAGCAATGTTGGAACACGTGAGGCAATACTGACCCTACGACTTATCTTAGAAGAAACGTTAAGGAAAGGCAAACCTACGTTTCTAGCGTTTGTAGACTTAGAGAAAGCTTTTGACAATGTTGACTGGAATACTCTCTTTCAAATTCTAAAGGTAACAGGGGTAAAATACAGGGAGCGAAAGGCTATTTACAATTTGTACAGAAACCAGATGGCAGTTATAAGAGTCGAGGGGCATGAAAGGGAAGCAGTAGTTGGAAAGGGAGTGAGACAGGGTTGTAGCCTCTCCCTGAAGTATTCAATTTGTATATTGAGCAAGCAGGAAAGGAAATAAAAGAAAAATTCGGACTAGGTATTAAAATCTGTGGAGAAGAAATAAAAACTTGGAGGTTCGCCGATGATATTGTCATTCTGTCAGAGACAGCAAAGGACTTGGAAGAGCAGTTGAACGGAATGGACAGTGTCTTGAAAGGAGGATATAAGATGAACATCACCAAAAGCAAAGCGAGGATAATGGAATGTAGTCGAATTAAATCGGGTGATGCTAAGGGAATTAGATTAGGAAATGAGACAAAGTAGCACATGTGTTTTGCTATTTAGGGAGCAAAATAACTGATGATGGCCGAAGTAGAGACGATATAAAATGTAGACTGACAATGGCAAGGAAAGCGTTTCTGAAGAAGAGAAATTTGTTAACATCGAGTATAGATTTAAGTGTCAGGAAGTCGTTTCTGAAAATATTTGTGTGGAGTGTAGCCATGTATGGAAGTGAAACATGGACGATAAATAGTTCGGTCAAGAAGAGAATAGAAGCATTCGAAATGTGGCGCTACAGAAGAATGCTGAAGATTAGATGGGTAGATCACATAACTAATGAGGAGGTATTGAATAGAATTGGGGAGAAGAGGAGTTTGTGGCACGACAAGAAGAAGGGACCGGTTGGTAGGATATGTTCTGGGGCATCAAGGGATCACAATTTAGCATTGGAGGGCATCGTGGACGGTAAAAATTGTAGACGGAGACTAAGAGATGAATACACTAAGCAGGTTCAGAATGATGTAGGTTTCAGTAAGTACTGGGAGATGAAGAAGCTTGCACAGGATAGAGTAGCATAGAGAGCTGCATCAAACCAGTCTCAGGACTGAAGACCACAACAACAACAATATCGGTTGATTCTTTTGTGTTATGTGTGCTCTAGGGTGGACCTTAGGCGACTTCTAAAAGCACCATCTCTTCATGGGCTGTTCCTGGGAAAACCCATAAAAACTACGATTTTTGGATACGAAAAGTACTAGTTGTGGGTATGGCTCTTTCTATAATTTCTATTTCTGCAGATCGCCAAATGTTTCACATTCGTTCTTACGATGAACTTCTCGAGGATCTCGAAACTTCCCTCGACATCGTTATCCGTTACGGAGATCCAGTAGATAAAAGTAACAGTACTTATGCAGAAAAACGCAAAAACCGGTTTTTTGCCCATTTTACACCGTGGACAGCAATTATCTTAATAACTAACCGTAGTAAATAGCTCAAAATTTAATTCCGCATTCTTTAGGTAGTCATCTAGAAACTTATTTTCCCGTTTTCGAACATCGGTATCCGTTATTAAGATACACCCGAAAAATCTCGATTTTTTGTTACAAAAGTGCCAATTGTAGGGACGGCCGCGTCAGTAACTTCTGTTCATGGGAAATCGTAACATTTTTGCAATCAAGCTGATGTTCAGGGGGAAACTTTTTCGATAAGCTACCGTTATCCATTCCCGAGATCCAAAGGTTCCAAGTTACCGTACTTGTGCACGTAATATCCTGTCTAAGGCGATAAAGAAAGAAAAAGAACGACGCACCTCTAAAGAATTATCCGAATGGAATGGAAATCGATAGATGGGATGTACGTGGACAGAGGCAATCAAATGATAACAATTTAAGAAAAATTGGATGATATATTAAAGGGAAACGGGTTTTCAAATTGAGCAAGTCAATAACGCGTTGATACACATCCGGACCTTACTTAAGCAGTTATTCCACTTGTCACTGATTGAAATAGTTGTTGGATTAACTCCTGAGGGATATCGTTCCAAATTCGGACCAACTGGCGCTTTAGGTAGTTGAAATCCAAAGGTGGCTGGAGGGTCCTGTCCATTATGCTCCAAGATGCTACTCCAGGCGGGTGTAAAATAAATATGCGTAACGGACAATAATAAACGCTAAAATGAAGATTTGCCCTGTTTGACTACCCCCTGAAGCAGTTCTTAAGATCTCTTAATTCTATAAGCTACAATCTAAACATAAATGAATGATGAAGGCAACTAATCCTACCAAATGATAAACGTTGTTCCTGCTTATATATTTATTGTAGATTAAAAAAGCTCTTTATATTACAAAGTTTACATTTCCTAAGTAAAATTACTGATCAGTTGCCCAACTCTGCCCCTTATTATGATTGCGCGGTCTAATATCAATAACGCGAAATGACTGACATCATCTACGTTCCAAACACTATAAGACACTACTTTCAAAGATGATCTACGGTGGTGTGGAACCTCAGTGGAAATAAACTGACGTGACCACAGCTGTTTAGCTTTTATAGCCCTAATAACTCGAAGCAATTTGCGATATCACCGTATGTACTGCGTCCGGTGCGACGAGGTAATGGTTCTCGTACTCGTCTGTGACGATGGAAGAACTCCAGCCACAAATAAACTCTTTCAAACAGTAGCACGGCAGATGACGGTCCTCTGACTAATATACTCTAATACTGTCTTCTCCTCTCTGTGTTCTACAGATGAGAAACGCGAACTCCCAACCACAAGGACGGAGTTCAGATAACGTCTCAACGTAAGTATAGGCAGAGGAAGTGCTCTCAGTTATTGAACGCTGCATACTCAACGACGACTTCGAATCCGGAGGTGAAGTCCAGAATCGTATAGGTTCGCAACAATACAGTGTCTAACTGTACTGACTATAAACTCTCCTGAGAGCAAGGACAGTAAGTCCGTCTGTATCAATAAAGCTGATATCGAGCGACCGTCACACACGGGCGCTGACAACAGAAGACCACGTCTCTCCACCACTGGCCTCCCAGCAAGGGTCAGCTCCCCATCCTCGTAATACCGAAAACGAATCATATTCCCGAAACCACGGAATATTCTACCTCTCTAGAGATTCTGCCGAATGCCGACCAACCATATTTTTGTCTTTTGTCGTCCAGCGCGGAAAGTTTGCGAGGAAAAACCTATACTCATACAATGATACGCTTCTGAGAAAAATCCTTGGAAATAACCCAGCCTGCGTCGTTTCTAAGGCGACGCTTCCTCGTTCTTCTCAGCTGCGTCCAAGATTTTCGCAGTTTACGAAGTATAATCCTTCCCGTCTGGTTACAACACCGGCGGGTCGCGACTCTATTGTGCCCCAGAGCTCAGCTGTCCCAAAGTCCGTCTTGCTACTTCCTGTGTATAAGCAGGACCAACACACTTGTGTGGGCCTTCCACGCAGGGCCTAAATTCCGCCTGCCATTTCATTTCCACTGTCGTTCCAACCTCTTCTAGTAAAGACACACTGTCACCTTTCATGCAATAAGTGTTAACAATTATTTACAAGGCATACGTGACAGTGCCTGTCTCCTTTATATAATCATATACAGGGTGGTGCGTTGATAGTGACCGGGCCAAATATTTCACGAAATAAGCATCAAACGAAAAAACTACAAAGAACGAAACTTGTCTAGCTTGAAGGGGGAAACCAGATAGCGCTATGGTTGGCCCGCTAGATACCGCTGCCATAAGTCAAACGGATATCAACTGCGTTTTTTTAAAAATAGGAACCCCCATTTTTTATTATATATTCGTGTAGTACGTAAAGAAATATAAATGTTTTAGTTGGACCACTTTTTTCGCTTTGTGATAGATGGCGCTGTAATAGTCACAAACGTATAAGTACGTGGTATCACGTAACATTCCGCCAGTGCGGACGATATTTGCTTCGTGATACATTACCCGTATTAAAATGCACCGTTTACCAGTTGTGGAAAAGGTCGATATCGTGTTGATGTATGGCTATTGTGATCAAAATGCCCAACGGGCGTGTGCTATGTATGCTGCTCCGTATCCTGGACGACATCATCCAAGTGTTTAAGGAAACACGAAGTGTTCAGCCACATCTGAAACGTCAACCACGACCTGCAACAAATGATGATGCCCAAGTAGGTGTTTTAGCTGCTGTCGCGGCTAATCCGCACATCGGTACCAGACAAATTGCGCGAGAATAGGGAATCTCAAAAACGTCGGTGTTGAGAATGCTACATCAACGTCGATTGCACCCGTACCATATTTCTGTGCAACAGGAATTGCATGGCGACGACTTTGAACGTCGTGTACAGTTCTGCCACTAGGCACAAGAGAAAGTATGGGACGATGACAGATTTTTTGCATGCGTTCTATTTAGCGATGAAGCGTCATTGACCAACAGTGGTAACGTAAACCGGCGTAATATGAACTATTGGGCAACGGAAAATCCACGTAGCTGCGACAGGTGGAACATCAGCGACCTTGGCGGGTTAATGTATGGTGCGGCATTTTATCGATGGCAATCTAAATTGTGCAATGTATGCTGATTTCCTACGTAATTTTCTACCGATGTTACTACAAGATGTTTCACTGCATGACAGAATGGCGATGTACTTCCAACATGATGGATGCCCGGCACATAGATCACGTGCGATTGCAGCGGTATTGAATAGCATATTTCATGGCAGGTGGATTTGTCGTCGAAGCACCATACCATGGCCCGCACGTTCACCGGATCTGACGTCCCTGGATTTCTTTCTGTGGGGAAAGTTGAAGGATATTTGCTATCGTGATCCACCGACAACGCCTGACAACAAGCGTCAGCGAATTGTCAATGCATGTGCGAACATTATGGAAGGCAAACTACTCGGTGTTCAGAGAAATGTGGTTACACGTATTGCCAGATGCATTGAGGTTGACGGACATCATTTTGAGCATTTATTGCATTAATGTGGTATTTACAGGTAATCACGCTGTTAACAGCATGCGTTCTCAGAAATGTTAAGTTCACAAAGGTAGAAGTGTCACATTGGAACAACCGAAATAAAATGTTCAAACGTACCTACATTCTGTATTTTAATTTAAAAAACCTACCTGCTACCAACTGTTCGTCTAAAATTGTGAGCCATATGTTTGTGACTATTACAGTACAATCTATCGCGTACTACACGAATATGTAATAAAAAATGGGGGTTCCTATTTTTAAAAACGCAGTATATAACCGTTTGACCTACGGCAGCGCCATCTAGCGGGCCAACCATAGCGCCATCTGGTTTCCCCCTTTAAGGTAGACGAGCTAGAGATATTTGGCCTGGTCACCATCAATGGACCACCCTATATAGGATGTACAATCTATCACATGATACCTAATTGTGTTTGTAGGTCATGGCAAAGTATGTGGATGAGTGCTTGTAAGGTGCGAAATTATAGCCACCTTACAATGCTCCAAACCTACTCAACTGTGGAGAGATTGGGAGACCTTGCTGGCCAAAGTACTGTTTGGCAAGCACGAAGACAACTCTCCCCATGTGCGGGCGGGCCCAGGATGTCTTGCGATGAATGGAAAAAAAGGGGCGTAGGATATCGTCGATGATGATAACCAAAGGGGTCCTATTATGAAATGAAATGGCGCCCCAGGCCGTCACTCCTGGCTGTCGGGTCGTACGGAAGGCGACAGTCAGGTTGGTACCCGCAGCTGCCGGGGCGTCTCCAGACAGGTCTACGAGGGTCATCTTGACTCAGTTCAAAGTTGGACTCATCACTGAAGACACTTCTACTCCAGTCACTGAGATTTTACAGCGAAGCTGTGTGTGGAGACGTCGCGGTCAGCGGCGGGATACCAACTTGACTGTCTGGAGTGACATTTCATTTCATAGCAGGAACACTTTGGTTATCATCCTCGGCACCCTTTTAGGACAGCGGTGGGTCAGTGATATTATACGCCCCGCTTTGTTGCCCTTCTTGGCGATCCATCTCAGGCTTACATTTCAGCTAGTTAATGGCTGCCTGCCCACGGAGGGAGTTTCCATTACTTGTCTTCGTTCTTGCCAAACAGCATCATGACCAGCAATGGCGCCTGATCGCTCCCCAATTGAGAACATGTGGAGCACTATGGGCAGGGTCCTCCGGTCAGCTCGGAATTCTGACGAACTAACGCGCGAGTTGGTGAGATACCCCTAAGGAGGACATTCAAAAGTCTATCAAGCAATGCCGCGACGAATAACTGCTTGCATAAGGGCCAGAGGTGGACCAATGGGTTATTGGCTTGGTCACTTAGTAAAGCTCTTTCTCTTGAATAAATCACTCAATTTTTCTGAAATTATAGTCATTTGTTTGGCTGTACAGGCACATCACATCTATTGATTTCCGTTTCATTAGGATAGTTCCTTCGTGGTGCGTCGCTTTTCTCGCCTTGGCGTGTATGTTTCTAGTGAGCAATTTTTTTCACCAATAAAACTTTATCGTACGCTGTCTTTGTGTAATGGAGCACGCCACTCCTATTCAAGTATACCAAAGTGGTACTGCAGTGACAAAAAAATAGGTCTGCCAAAAACTATACAAAACTGGAAAGACAGCAAGTTCAGTAAAATTTTTCTAATATCATTTTTACTTTTCTTAGAACCAAATCTCAAGCCGGCCGTTTTCGATTAATTGCGATAGATGAGCAAATCATCCAGAAAGGATTTTGTTAACTTTACATTACGCGCTCTTATTTGTTGTTTATATGTGTAAAAGTGTATTAATGTGTCGTAGTATGTAAATAAAATTTCAGAAATTTACTGAGCTATCGAATTCGTTACACGGAAGCACCAACCCTGCTGTAGCAAGGAAAAGAAGGAACCAGCGGAAAAATGCTCCTGTGGGAGCAAAATAAAGGCAACCATGTTCCTTTTTAAATGACCCAAACAGAAAAGTTAGGAACCAGATGCTTCAATCCTCATTCCGCCTTCCTCACCAAAACTTCTGGCTTGCGACTATATTCGCGCTTTCTTGTGCTGAAAGTGAGTAGCAGAGAGACAGTGAAAAAGAGAGGAGACAGGATAAGCGGGAGAGGAAGAGAGAGGAGACGTTGATGGTGGGAGAGGAAAAGTGGCAGTGAAAGAGAAAGAGAGATAGATAAAGACAATAGCAGGGGTAGCCAAAGAGAAAGGAGATATTGGTGGCCAGTCAGAAACAATGGCAGTAAAACAGAAAGATAGATGGATGGAAATAGAAAGAGTTGGAGCAAAAGAGACAGAGGGGACAGTGAAAATGAAAAATATAGACTAATGGGCACCGAGCACAGGCTTGGGCGGGGGGGTCTACAGCCTCTCAGACAGGCGAAGTCAAGTTTAAACAATTCCGCTGCTATATCCCCATCCTGTCATGTGCAACCGATGTAGCGCACCATCTTTGAGAATCTCAATGCTGTTAAAGAGACGAAAAAGTCACGTTCCTCCTTCAGACGAGAACCCACTTATTTGCGCACTGACAATGGCGTCGACACATCGTGGCACATATTTCTCGAAACACCGAAAGGGTCTTGATTGACATCTGCTGATCTTCATGTCTACATCTACGTCCATTCTTTGTGAACCATTGTGAGTTGCATGGCAGAAGATACTTCCTACTGTACCAATTATTAGCTTCGCCCTTTCCATTCACGTATGAAACGCACGAAGCAGGACCGCTTAAATGCATCTGTAACCGTTGTAATTAGAGTGATCTCGTAATCTCGGTCTGTATGGGAGTGAGACATAGGGGACTGATTTATATTTCTAGATTTCACACTACAGGGCTTGAGCAAAAATATGAAAACACCGCGAGAAATGCTTGCTCCAACATAACTTCATATGCTCGTTAAGCCTGCAAGAAGCGTTGTTGAATGTGGCCACGAACGGCACCTGTGCAGTGTCCATAATAAGTTGTCAGTGCCACTAGTGGTCAGACCAGTATTCTGGGTAGTTATGAGTGGATTACCTCGGAGCAGAAAATCCAAAGAGATTCTGGTCGTATATGAAGTATGTTAGCGGCAAGAAACTATCAATACCTTTTCTGCGTGATAGCAATGGAGGTACTATCGAAAACAGTACTGCCAAAGCAGAGTTACTGAACACAGCCTTCCGAAATGCCTTCACAAAAGAAGACGAAGTAAATATTCCAGAATTCGAATCGAGAACAGCTGCCAACATGAGTAACGTAGAAGTAAATATCCTCGAAGTAGTGAAGCAACTTAGATCACTTAATAAAAGCAAGTCTTCTGGTCCAGACTGTATACCAATTAGGTTCCATTCGGAGTATGCTGATGCATTAGATCCATACTTAACAATCATATACAACCGTTCGCTCGACGAAAGATCCGTTCCCAAAGACTGGAAAGTTGCACAGATCACACCAATATTCAAGAAAGGTAGCAGCAAAAAATGGTTCAAATGGCTCTGAGCACTATGGGACTTAACATCTGTGGTCATCAGTCCCCTAGAACTTAGAACTACTTAAACCTAACTAACCTAAGGACATCACACACATCCATGCCCGAGGCAGGATTCGAACCCGCGACCGTAGCAGTCGTGCTAAAGGTAGCAGCAGTAGTCCACCAAATTACAGACCTATATCGTTAACGTCGATATTCAGCAGGATTTCAGAACATATATTGTGTTCGAACATTATGAATTACCTCGAAGAAAACGGTCTATTGACACACAGTCAACATTTGTTTAGAAAACATCGTTCCTGTGAAACACAACTAGCTCTTTATTCACATGAAATGTTGAGTGCTATTAACAAGGGATTTCAGATATATTCTGTATTTCTGGGTTTCCGGAAGGCTTTTGACACTGTACCACACAAGCGGCTAGTAGTGAAATTGCGTGCTTATGGAATATCGTCTCAGTTATGTGACTGGATTTGTGATTCTCTGTCAGATTGGTCACAGTTCGTAGTAATGGACGGAAAGTCATCGAGCAAAACAGAAGTGATTTCTGGCGTTTCCCATGGTAGTGTTATAGGCCCTTTGCTGTTTCTTAACTATATAAACGATTTGGGAGAAAATCTGAGCAGCCGTCTTCGGTTGTTTGCAGATGACTTTGTCGTTTATCGACTAATAAAGTCATAAGAAGATCAAAACAAACTGCAAAACGATTTAGAAAAGATATCTGAATGGTGCGAAAAGTGGCAGTTGACCTTAAATAACGAAAAGTGTGAGGTCATCCACATGAGTGCTAAAAGGAACTCGTTAAACTTCGGTTACACGATAAATCAGTCTAATCTAAAAACTGTAAATTACAATTACGAACATCTTAATTTGGAAGGAACACATAGAAAATGTTGTGGGGAAGGCTAACCAAGGACTGCGTTTTATTGGCAGGACACTTAGAAAATGTAACAGATCTACTACGGAGACTGCCTACACTACACTTGCCCGTCCTCTTTTAGAACACTGCTGCGCGGAGTGGGATCCTTGCCAGATAGGACTGACGGAGTACATCGAAAAAGTTCAAAGAAAGGCAGCACGATTTGTACTATCGCGAAATATGGGAGTGAGTGTCACAGAAATGATACAGGATTTGGGCTGTAAATCATTAAAAGAAAGGCGTTTTTCTTTGCGACGGAATCTTCTCACGAAATTCCAATCACCATCTTTCTCCTCCGAATGTGAAAATATTTTGTTGACACCGACCTACATAGGGAGGAATGATCACCACGATAAAATCAGAGCTCGTACGGAAAGATATAGGTGTTCATTCTTTCCACGCGCTTTAAGAGATTGGAATAATAGAGAATTGTGAAGGTGGTTCGATGAACCCTCTGCCAGGCATTTAAATGTGATTTGCAGAGTATCCATTGTAGATGTAGATGTTAGTGAATTTAGAAGTGGGCAACCTGTTGGTGGTGGCATGGTTGGTGTGTCCGTAACCAAGATAGCCGAAGTGTTTGCTGTTTCAAGGGGAATCGCATGGATGATTTATACCGCATAAAGGGAAAGCGGGAAAACATCATCCCCTAAGTCACAACAAGGACGGAAGTGTGTGCTGAATGATCGTGACGGGCGGTAATTAAAGAGAACGACAATTGCAGGACTGAATTTCGCACTCGCGAACGCTGTCAGCACCGAAATGACACGAAGTTAGCTGCGTAAGCAGGGAATTGCAGAGTGAGCTCGAATTCCGAAACTACTCATCAGTGATGGAAATGCCCATAAGAGGAACGGTGGCGAAGCCATAAAACCAGGACTGCCGAGGAATGGAAGAAGGAGATTTCTTCGGACGATTCTTGTTTCACACTGTTTTGAACTTCTGGACGAGTTTACCTACAAAGAGAGAAACATGGTGGGCGTTCGTTGATGTTCTGGACAGCCATATCGTGGTATTTTATGGGGCTGGAAGGATTATGTGACCATTTTGACTTATCACAAGCCGGCCGCTGTGGCCCAGTGGTTCTAGGCACTTCAGTCCGGAACCGCGCTGCTGTTACGGTCGCAGGTTCGAATCCTGCCTCGGGCATAGACTTGTGTGATGTCCTTAGGTTAGTTAGGTTTTAGTAATTTAAAGTCTAGGGGACTGAAGACCTCAGATGTTAAGTCCCATAGTGCTTAGAGCCATTTTTGTGACTTATCACATCCATCCCATTGTACAACAATTTTTTCCCAATTATGATGCTTTGTTGCAAGACGAAAGGATCCCTGTTCACAGAGCTCGCATCGTCCAAGACTGATTTTGTGGGCAAGAGGATGAATTATCGCATATTTGCTCGCCATCACAGTCACCAGATCTCAATATCCGTATTGTTGAGCCTTTGTGGTCCACACTGGAGAGAAGGGTGTGTGATCGCTAACCACCTCCATCATCATTACTTAAACCGGCAGGAGGAGTAGTACAAGATTCCCTTGAAAACAATACAGCACTTGTATTTATCCATTTTGAGACGAGTGGAAGCTGTTTGAAACGACAACGATTTACCTACTCTGTATTATAGGTGGTATTATGTTGTGGTTTCTGATATTTCCATAATTTTGTCCACTCCATGTAAGTACTGGTTCTTGTAACATTCTAAGTAGGCTTCCGTGGGACAGTCGGCGTTTATCTTCAAGTGTCTGCCATTTCACGTTATTCAGCATTTCCGTGTCTCTATTCCGGGGATGAAACAAATGTAGGGCTATTCAAGCTGTCTTCCTTTGTGTACGTCTAACACGCCATGACAGTCCTATTTGGTATTGCTAAGTAATATTCTACAATGGTCATCTTGAGCGTTTGTTAGACAGACTGTATTTTCCCAGTGCCCTTCCAGTGATCCTAGGTGTGACGCATACTTTACTTACGACTGAGCCTTTATGGACTTTTCAGTTCATAATCCCACAAATTGTTGACGTTTTGTGATGTGGGCACCGTCACAAATTGGCAGATTGAGTCCAGTGTCTCATCCATGAGACACGTAGAACCTCCAAGCTCTCGAGCTCAGAATTAACTGAAGTAAGTATGTATCATTTTGAACCGTGATTTCTCTCACGTAATGCTCGATGACATTAACCAGAATGTCACGCACACAAGGATACATAAATAATTACACAGGCAAACAGACAGGTAGTTGGACTGATAGAGAGAGAGAGAGAGAGAGAGAGAGAGAGAGAGAGAGAGAGAGAGAGAGAGTGAGAGAGAGTGATTAATAGTTTGAAAAGATATTCGTAACCGCTTCTTTCGAGGATTACAGGAAGCTTGTAATGGACAGCACGTAGCGCCTGTCACGTCTGATTTGTTATTCATGAAAAGGCGGCTAAATTGCCAGGACTTTAATATTAAATACTGACGACAGGTTAACGGGCTACTGATGTGGGGTAATATCTGAGATATTCACACGCTGCCCTTGGTGCGACAGGTGGACTGAAAGTAGCCAGCCATTGGTAGCCATATCTGCGACAGCGATCGCTGAAGAATGATACCTGATGTTAATGTTGTAATAACTATCTTACAATAAGTCCGGTACGAAGCATTGTATTGTGGAATACCTCCTAATATCATGTCGGACCTCCTTTTCCTCAGCAATGTGATGTGGCAAGGACTCAAGTCGTTTGAAGTTCCCTAAAGAAATATAAGTCATGCTGTCTCTATAGCTGTCCATAATTGCAGAAGTATTGACGGTGTACATAAATGTCCGATAGGATTCATGTAGGGTGATCTGGGTGGCCAAATTATTACCTCGAATTATCCAGAACGTTCTTCAAGCCAATCGCGAACAACTGTCTCCCGGTGACGTGGCGCATTGTCATCCACAAAAATTCCGTCGTAGTTTAGGAACATAAAGTCCATGAATGGCCTCCCAGTAACCGAACATAGCTCGTTCCAGTCAACGATAGGTTCAGTTGCACCAGAGGATCCAGACCATTCCATGTAAACGAAGGCCATACCATTATGGAGGCACCACCAGCTTGCACAACGCCTTGTTCATAACTTGGGTCCATAGCTTTGTGGGACTGCGCCACACTCGACCCCTACCATCTGCTCGTACCAACTGAAATCGCGACTTATCTGACCACGCTACCGTTTTCCAGTCGTCTAGAGTCCGACTCTTATGGTCAAGAGAGGTGCTGCAGGCGATGTCATGCTGTTACCGATGGCATTCTCGTCGGTCGTGTACTGCCAAAGTCCGTTAATGCCAAATTTTTCCAAACTGCCCTAACGGATACGTTCGTCGTACATCCCACGTTGATATGTGCGGTTAATTCACGCAGTGTTTCTTGTCTGTTAGCACTGACAACTCAATGCAAAAGCTGCTGCTCTCGGTCGTTAAGTGAAGATTGTCGGCCGTTGCGTTGTCCATGGTGAGAGGTAATGCCTGAAATTTGATATTCTCGGCGTACTCTTGATGCTATGGATCTCAGAATACTAAATTCCCTAACGATTTCCGAAATGGAATGTCCCATGCGTCTAGCTGCAACTACCATTCCGCTTTCAGTGTCTGTTAATTGCCGTTGAGCGGCCATAATCACGTCGGAAACCTTTTCTCATGAATCACCTGCCTATGCACCGCCATTTCATACCTCGTGTAGACGGTTCTACCGCCATCTCATGACTATTGTCACTTCAGTGTAAATTCGTTTTTATCAACATGGCGATTATCAAGACGTTTAAGATGATCGGGCCTAGGTCGATGACGACAACTTGGTGGATGCAGACAAGTGTAGGCCTTTGGTGGACCAGAGACCAATCACCTATAAAAAGATAGAGCCAGACGATGTCAGATTCGCCTCAAGTTACATCGAAAAATATACCTCAATAAGCAGTGCAGAGTGCAGTTGTTAACCATTTTCAATGAAAGGGTACAGTACCGCCCGACACTGAAAATAGGTACAACATTCTTCGTTATTCTTGTCAGTACAACATATTTTTTTGTAAAAATAACTCAATTTCAATTAATACAACGAAGCCGGATACCAGTGTGGGAAAGTTGACAATTTATTTATTTAATTGATCACATGTGCACTCCCACAAAATAAATCACTACATCCAGTTTGGTGAGATCTGTGAAATGAATGAATGTATGGTCGTCTGCTATCCGCAGATAGTGAATGTGAATATATGATCATCTTTGAGACGATCCTTTGGCCACCTTTGGTGGAACAAAAGAGATGAAACTTACCGGAGCTTTGAGCGCCTGAAATGTGGCTGACCAATACGGTAGCAAGGTGCTCCCCCACCTCGACAGAGGTGCGAGATGACCTGAAGAACGGCCATGTTTCAGCACTCTGCCGCTGGATCTAGTGTTGGTAAGACCTGTCTTAGGCGTGCTCCGTAAGGACAAAAGAGTGGAGATATGGTATGCATGTGGAATACTTAAGAGTAGTTTGGAATAATAATTTCTCTATTTCAGGAACTTTTGTGGGGAGAATTAAATGTCAGGCAGGTAATATTAATGGGATCGCAGTAATCTTCAGAAGTGACCAACGGTCACAATGAAACCCCGTGTAGCAATAAGTTGAAATACTTCCGAGTGCTTAAGTTAAGCTGAATTACTAGCGTGTGTACTATAAGTTGGAAATATTTAAGAAATGGCGTGTGCAGGACTTGAAATTAGAGACGAGTACTTCCACGTGGTGAGTACTGTGTGAGTCTCAATCTGTGTATGAGACAAAGGATAAAGAGAAGTACTCGTCCATGGTATCAGTTGAGGACTCGCTTGTGTGATGAATATGTTTTAATATTACTTTGCGTGTTGTGTTTCCGTGTGACGTTTGATTCAAACTATAATACTCTGAGAGTGAAGCAAGGTGAGTCAGCCGTCTATCCAGCAACGCCACTTGGCTTGCATTGCACAGGAAGACGTGCATATAACGTCCAGAGTTCGTAGTAGGAAAGAAACGTTACGAAGTGGGGCAGTGTCCTGTGGAACTGGGATGAATACTAATTGAAGTGGGAAAGCTGAAACTGATGTGATTATAATGTTGTGACTATTCCTTATGTCGTATTCCATGTTGCAGTGTGGTGTATGTCATGTAATAAAAGTATGTGTGGTTTGCATGGGAGAGTAGCAAGGTAGTTTCAGAGGTAGTGGGTTATGCATGTTCCTTTTGTACCGCTCGGTCTGGAGGATGATGGTTGTGAGAGTCGAAGTGTGAGATATAGCAAAAGATCCACCATCCTATCCAGAAAGTGCACTGTAGCATTAAATAATTACGAGACCATAAGATAGAGAATCACCGATGTAATGCCATGCCCACTGGGCGGAATTTCTCATGTGTTATTGTTGTAGGATATACAATTTGTGTGTTTAGGTTATAGAATTTATCGGAATAAATAAGATAGTGAAAAGAAAAAGATTGGTGGCCTTTTCCTTCGAATTGTATGTTGTCATGATATCCAGAATTTATAATGTGTGCGCCATTCATATTCAGTGCGATGGCCACGTGTTGATAAAAGCCGTTAAATAAGAAAGAAAATGTGGTATTGCCAGTGTGTAGCGAACAGTCAGTGTTGTGTAAATTAATAATAGTCAGATTGCATTTCCGTTGCGTAATATCCAAGCAGGAGAATAACTTTTAACTACTACTAGTACTAGAGTTCATGTTACTTGATAAATAAAAAATGAATCCACTCGCTTGGCAGACCACTCATCTTGCAGGCCTGACTGCTTGATGCCACAGTATGAGCAAGGCATGTGGGTCCCTCTCATCAAAATATTCAAGAGTTAACGTCTGATAAAAATAAGTACGATTTTTCATCTAAACTGTATTAAAATATCTTTAATACATTATCTGTCAATAACAGTACTATAATATGGAAATAATTTTCCATACATCAACGTCGTATCCTACAGTACGCTCCCTAACACCAAGCGATTATGGACAATGGGAAGGAAATACATTATGAAATTGCATTTTATTGTTTTCGTGATTTTTATTAAGCTCAAACAATACATAGGTAACTGAAACTATTAAATTTTAGATCCCTTAAAATAGCCACACTCTGCTTTGCATGCTGTCGTCAAGCGATGAGTCAGTTTTGCCAGGGTTTCAATTTCAATTAGTCTCCATTCTTGCTTCAGGACCTCCCACATGATTCCCGTTTTCGGGTCGTCCTATCCAACTAATCCCATAGAAGTTCGATTGGGGTACAATCAGGGGACTGGGGAGGCCATTCTACCGTTCTATGTTTACCAAAATTTTCTGAACCTCTAGAGGCCTCACATAGTTCTGAAACAAGCGGGATGTATGTTTCGGTTTCTTGTCTTGCTGCAAGAGAAACTCTTTTACCAATCAGACGCAAATAAGACGTCTTGACGTCTCGCTGGAGAATAGCATGATAGTCGTTTTGATTCATTTTTCTATCAACTTTCACCAAATTTCCGTCTTTATTCCCTCCAAAGACCATCACAGAACCATCTCCTTGCATCACAGTTGGAATTATGCTCTGTGGATTCAAGCGTTCATGGGGTAGACGGCATACGTATGAACGGAGTTTACTTCCAAAGATTTCGAACATGGATTCATCAGTGAATAATAGCCTTTCCCAATCCTCTGCTGTCCAGTGCTGTTGAGTCACTCGCTGGTGCATCTCTAGTTGTGTTTAGTTTAGCAGTCAATTCACGGACAGTTTTGAATCTATTACCGACGAAGATTGGAATACATCCAGCAAATAACTGAAGACGTAGGTTGCAAGTATTACTCAAGCGAGTGCGATCATTGTAGAAGCCAGTACCTCGATGCCGGCGTTTGATCTTGACAGCTCCGCTGATAGAAACCTTCAATTTCTTTGATATTTGTCGGACACTATTGCTTTCTTGATGCAAAGTGATTACCTTCAGCCGGCTGCTGTGGCCGTGCGGTTGTAGGCGCCTGAGTCTGGAACGGCGCTGCTGCAACAGTCGCAGGTTCGAATCCTGCCTCGGGCATGGATGCGTGTAATGTCCTTAGGTTAGTTAGGTTTAAGTAGTACTAAGTCTAGGGGACTGATAACCTCAGATGTTAAGTCCCATAGTGCTTAGAGCCATTTTTGATTATTTTCAACACTGAATCACCAGGAATGTGGCACACTGAGGCCATTTTCAGTTACTTTTGCTGAGGGTACTAGCTTCTTTCCCATCTTCATACAAACAAAACTACATCTCAACATCACTGTAAACAAAGTACCTCTACACAGTCGTGCCGTCTACTGGCATCACTGGCGTGTTTGATAGAACTGCTTGGACAGTAAAGTCTGTTTATGTCAAACTGACGAATATCATTATGTATGTCTGTGTATGGTTCAAATTGCTCTAAGCACTATGGAACTTAGCATCTGAGGTCATCAGTCCCCTATAAATGGTTCAAATGACTCTGAGCACTATGTGACTTAACTTCTGAGGTCATCAGTCCCCTAGAACTTAGAACTATTTAAACCTAACTAACCTAAGGACATCACACACATCCATGCCGGAGGCAGGATTCGAACCTACGACCGTAGCAGCAGCGCGGTTCCGGACTGAAGCGCCTAGAACCGCTCGGCCACAGCGGCTGGCGCGGGGAGCTTAAAAATGGCTCTAAGCACTATGCGACTTAATATCTGAGGTCATCAGTCCCCTAGACTTAGAGCTACTTAAACCTAACTAACCTAAGGATATCATACACATCAATGCCTGAGGCAGAATTCGGACCTGACACCATAGCAGCTGCGCGATTCCGGACTGAAGAGCCTAGAACCGCTCGGCCATTGCGGCCGGCCTATGTCTGTCTATAATAATTATCTGTACAATACTGTAAGCGTCACTATTATTCGCTATTTGAGCATACTGTTCTGTATTCTAACGAATAACTCACGTAGATAACTGCATTGTATCACGCAGAATGGTATTTCCAAACTTATGGGTGGTAGTGTACGTTTGACAAGGAAACTAATTTCTGTATCTGCAGGGAGAGGGTCGTCCGTACAGTTTCGCGAAGAGAAATGCAGACGCTCGTAATTTGCGCAGGTAGCTCGCAGGTACCCCCTGCAGAATAAAGAGCAGCGCCGATGGACGACGGGCACTTAGCGTCGCCACTCGTGGCGGACGCCGACAAAACTGAACAAGGTTTCGGAAGTGTATAAAGAAAAAAAACGGCCGACTTCCCTTCCCAGCGAACAGTAAACGCGTTACGCGGAGGTCGTGTCCGTAAAAACGCTTACGCAATTCTAATCGCCGCGCCAGGGCAGTGCGGCTCCCAACAGTTTTATAAGACAAATAAAAGTGTTAAGAAGTTAAGCGTGGCCGGGCCGGTGTTGGCCCAAGAGGCTGTAATAGAAGGAGCGACAGCGCACAGCGCGGCCCGGGCAGAAAAAGCGGCGTCGTTTAGCGCCGAATTACAGACCGCGACGGCCCGCCTCGGTGGTCTTCCACCTCCGCCCCCTCACCGCTCCACGGGCAGCCGTCTTTCTTGCAGCGGCACAGAGGCGACGCTTGTTTAGTTGTAGCCCGACGCCGGCCTCCACACCTGTGGCCAGCTCTTACGCGCTGTTTCATTTGCCCGTATTGAGTGCAGTCAGCTCGACAAAAACTATTGAACCTAATCAGGACAGCATGTCAAAGACGCCATCCCTCAGCGTAATGTTTCTTGTTACGCTATTTACCTCGCCCATATTACGATTTCCAGTTCCTCTCATTCAATCGGACCACATACTTTACAATTTACAATGTATAAGTACGTATTTCTCCCCTGAGAACCAATGCCGCCGGCCGTGGTGGCCGAGCGGTTCTAGGCGCTACAGTCTGGAAGCGCGCGACCGCTACTATCGCAGGTTCGAATCCTGCCTCGGGCATGGATGTGTGTGACGTCCTTAGGTTAGTTAGGTGTAAGTAGTTCTAAGTTCTAGGGGACTGATGACCTCAGAAGTTAAGTCCCATAGTGCTCAGAGCCATTTTTGAACCAATGCCAGTATCATTGAGCTAAAAGGTATATGCATCACTTTACATCTTTCGGAGACACAGAACGTTGTTTTCTATGTACAAAAATGTTTCCCACCATTAGGGGTCACCGTCTTGCAGACTTGTCCAAGTGATAATGCGGCTATCATTTGGCTATCATTTTACTCCAGTTTGGACTCTATTCCAATTTTTATTAACTCTATTTTATGTTTTTAAAGAAATGTCCTCCATTTTACTATAAATTACTATTAATTTATTTCACGCAGTGCCGGCCGGGGTGGCCGAGCGGTTCTAGTCGCTACAGTCTGGAACCGCGCGACCGCTACTATCGCAGGTTCGAATCCTGGCTCGGGCATGGATGTGTGTGATGTCCTTAGGTTAGTTAGGTTTAAGTAGTTCTAAGTTCTAGGGGACTGATGACCTCAGAAGTTAAGTCCCATAGTGCTCAGAGCCATTTAAACCATTTCACGCAGTCATAATTCCGGCTTTAAAGCCATTCTCAAGTGCAAGTTGAGAGGTCAGCAAATGTCCGAGCTGCCTAAATTACACGTCATCGTCGAAATAACATAAATTCGAGCTTGCAAACCAGTCATCGTATTACATGAATTGAATTCCTATCACATTGTCCTTAACGATTAAACATTAACATTAGCTTTATGGCGTATTTGACAGCCAATACATTGTTATGACCTACATTCATCATTTCCGTATATCTACTGACATTTAGAAAAATCTTGTAATACGATGACTGGTTAATAACAGCAGATGTATGTTATTTCGAGGACTATACGTCATTTAGGCAGGTCGGACAATTTGTGACATTTCCCAAGTTGCACCTGAGAATGGCTATGAAGCCGAAAGGAAACTTGTGTGAAATAAATGAATAGTAATTTACTGCCAAATGGCGGAAATTTCTTTCAAAAATCGTTCAAATGGCTCTGAGCTCTATGGGACTTAACATCTGAGGCCATCAGTCCCCTAGAACTCAGAACTACTTAAACCTAACTAACCTAAGGACATCACACACATCCATGCCCGAGGCAGGATTCGAACCTGCAACCGTAGCGGTCGCGCGGTTCCAAACTGAAGCGCCTAGAACCGCTTGTCCACATCGGCCGGCAAATTTCTTTCAAGAGGTTTTACTTAATTATGATCCCTCACGAAGAAAAAATCATATTCATCATTTTACCACACGGGGATCGTCATCACAAAGTTACAAGCCGGACGTGACCTTTGGGAATACCTTAAAGAAGAGAAATTCGGAAATGATAGACTTATGGCTCACGCACTTGTCGATATCTCGGGATGGATGTGAAGTGGAAGTACTTTCGTGAAATCTTTACAGCTCAAGAACAACATGAGTAGCGTGAATGACCTGATAAGTGATGTACGTTGCGATCCCTGTATGCTAAAAAAAATGACTACAGTGTTCACGGCTGTGTGCTAGAGCATGCAGCCAGCTGCTTTTGAAATGATAGTAATGAATAACTTGAAAATGGCTACACAGCGGAAATTGCAAAAAATGGTTCAAATGGCTCTGAGCACTATGGGACTTAACATCTGAGGTAATCAGTCCCCTAGAACTTAGAACTACTTAAACCTAACTAACCTAAGGACATCACACACATCCATGCCCGAGGCAGGATTCGAACCTGCGACCGTAGCGGTCGCGCGGTTCCAGACTGTAGCGCCTATAGCCGCTCGGCCACTTCAGCCGGCGCGGAAATTGCAATTGTGCCCAAAAACAAATATAATGATAGTCAAGGAACGACACCATTACCATTTAGACAAAAATGATACAGGGCCTAGTATTGGCACACCTAACAACAAGGCCAAAACAATGACAAATGCTCTCTAGGTGCCTCAGTCTCGTCCTAAAATTCTGTGTGAGATGCATAACCACTATATTACTACATCGTAACATTACTTCTTTCTTGAGAGAACTGTCCTGATCATTTACACGTTGAAACTACGATCTCGTGCTACTTAAGTTCCATTCAGACACGTGATTAATTCTTCCTCGTTTGCACTGAGAACAGTCATGTTATCTACGAATGTCATCACTGATCTCCTTCCACCCTACGTTTTAATTCCAATCATAAATCTTTTTTTCTTTAAGTTCGTTATCGCTTCTTCGATGTACGGACTGAACAGTAGGAGAGAAAGGCTGTGTACCTGCCTTACGCCCCTTCTCTTGGCCTTTATAACTATATGTTTACGTAATGTGTATACATAAACATACAGTTATAAATGTCCCCTTTCGTATTCGCTAATTATAACAGTATGTTTACTTTTGCGCTGTGACATATAGCTATAATCAGCGGTGGAAATATGTTGGCGAAAGCCGACCGTGTGCGGCTGTTTCTTGTTGGATCGTCTGATCAGTCGGAAGTTGCACTGCAGAGGAGAGTGAATGCCTATTCAAAATATGATTATTTTTGGATAGCTCAACATGAATTTCCTAAGGGACCGTAGTTTATCATGCATTTACCAGTAGAATATGCCGCGGAGAAAATATTTCGCCACATGCAACTTCCGTCCGATTTCGACGAAAGAATTCGTG